>NC_141619.1:25293167-25893167 GCF_047967505.1 Dipteris shenzhenensis | reverse complement strand
AATCAAATCGACCTAGCTGATATTCATATAAGGTCATAATACCACAAATTTAATGACTTCTCTGCATATGTAATGACAAAAGAGATGCGGCAAAAAAAAAAAAACTAATAATAGAATTCCATACAAATGGTTTCCAAATATCAGGACTGATAAAAATAGTGAAAAAATAACTCTCGAAGAAATTTACAATGGCCAGATGCAATCCACAAAAAAAAAGCAATACTAGGTAAGCAAATAGGTGCTCATCAGGCTAGCCACAAACTTGGTAGCCAATAATGACACCTAATGTGGTTCAATTAATGAAGTAACTCAACACATATAAAATAATTGAAATAGCATGTTACAAGGAATGGATACACACACACGCGCATGCATGCATGCATGCACACACACACACACGCACGCTCACGCACGCACACACACAAGCCAAAATCAAAGTAGAAAGGACATACCAGCATACTATACTAGCTTCAAAATGATATGCAAAAAAAATGTGGAGACTGCAATGCACTTACAAAAGGCCATGACCGATTGTGTGTCATGGCGTGTGAAGGATCAGACTCCCACCCTATGAATTTTTGCAAAGTTCAACAAACTTTCATGCTTACTATGTCACGGTGAATGATAGATAATCTTCACATGACATCTGCTGTGAACAATTTTGTATTCCACAAACAATTTTCGTGGAGAACTTATATCTACTTAAATTTTTAGGAAGTTAAAACTACAAAACATAGGTCACTTCCATATTACTATACCACTCTATGCTCTTGTGATAGGTGTTTTGGCCAACTTTATAATAAAGGTGGGATTTCTAAAGTCGATTCCCTTTCTAGGTTCTTATTGGTTAATGTATGGTGATCCTTATTGGGAGTGACAAGTCTAGTTCCATCCCCATTTCATTCTTAGGGGTCAACTTTTTTTATTTTCTCTATTGATTTTAAAGTCATTTCATTAGCGGTTTGTATGTGGTTTTTTTTTGGAGGATGTACATGTTATTACCATCGAGGTATTTGGTTTCTCGTGCTTTCTAAGAGTAGGGTTCTAGCAAAAATTATTATTGATCTGCACTAGTGGTGTCTCTGTCTCTTCCAAGGGTATTGGTGGTCACCTACAGTTACATCATTGCTCATTGTAGCATAGGTGTTCACAAGTGTAGCATAGGTCCACGGGCCATATTCTGGTGAGAGGTGTAGATTAAAGTGTGGAAAGAAGATCTCATGCACACATGGGTGAGAAAGAGGGCTTGATCACGACGATGATGGATGGAGGCTCTCACGTCCATGGGAGTTGAAGGGTTTCGAAGGGGGCTGCAGGGTTCAAAAGGGGGATAGGGTTGAGGGATTTGTCTAGGAGTTCCAGGGTTCAGTGAGGGTTGCAAGGTTTAGGAGGAGCCCACGATTGAGGAGTGGAAAGCTAGTCTCCTTCGTGACTTTAAGGGGTTGAGGAGTAGGGACAAGCGAGGAGGAAGGAGGAGGGGGGACTACAAGGGTAGGGAGTGTAAGGGTAATTGCTTGCTAGAACATGATAGTGTACAAAAGCATGGATGCAATGGATATCAATCACATGAACATAATAGTGAGCTTGAACACTGAACCCCAAATACTGGTAGCTTGATTTCATTGAGAGATATTTAAACATGTTGGTCTCTACACAATTTGTAGGTACCTCCACGGTGGGACCTCTTTTGTAGAGGACGTCTTGGACAAGGGTCCCTCCACTTTTTGGGGGGACCTCTTGGGTCTCTACATAAAATGGGGGAACCTCATGAGTCCCTTACAAAGTGGGGGAACCTTATGAGTCCCTACACAAAGTAGAGGACCTTTTGAGTCTCTTCACAAAGTGGGAGGACCTCAAAAAGTGTACGCCTTTAGTCTTTATCTCTCTAGATCCTGATTTTGCAGGTATGATTGGACCTTTTCTAGAGAGGATTTTGGCTATCCTCATCCTTTTAAAATTTATCATACCATCTTTCAGGTTCAAGATATTACAAACAGAGCTTTGCTCTGCTAGTCTTTCTTGGCTTGTCCAAGACTTTTATGAGTGTTTCTTGGCTAGTCAATTTGACCTTGGAGTATCTATTGATTAGTGGCCAATTGCGAGGAGCATCTTCCTTATCTGGATCATGCTTATTGTCATCCCATCGGTAACGATTGCATCAAATGTGGGATATGTTCAAAATGAATATGGAGCTTGTAAATACTCAAGGAGGTACTTTTATTTGAGTAATTTTGGTCCACACCAAGTAGGTTGTGGCTCCAATTTATTGCTTATGTCTGGAGTGATTTGCGCTTGGTGAATGTGCATGGAAATCCCAAAGAGATTGCATACTCCTCTTGAGTGCATATTTGGGGTATTGCTTCCAAAAATCACCTATGGGATTACCAGGAATGGAAATCCTGCCTTTATCCTTATTCAACTCTCGTGTGGGTGTTCGATTTGGATTATGCAATTTGTGAAGCTCATTGATAGAATCATTGATGGTTTCCATTGGAAACTCAATTGAGATATGAGGAATATGTCGGCTTGGGGGGAGAGGAAGAGGTAATGGGGGACAAACATGAGGTGGGAGGAAGTAGTGAATTAGAGAAGGGGGAAGCAGGGATGTCAGTGGAAAGTGGAGGAAGAGCATGGCAAATGGATTTAGCAACTTGAGAGTCCTCAAGGGAAGAGTTTTCAAGCCTTGGGAAAAGTTAGGTCTTACTGGATGGTAGGAGTTAGATTATTGGATTAGAAGGTAGTGTTGAGAGGCATGGCAAGGAATATGGGTTAACATGGATTTCAAGAAAGGTACAGAGGATGTTATCAAAGTGAGGGAGGGATGTAAGAAGATTAGAAAAGAGAGTGGCAAGATAGGGGAGATTAGATTGAAGATAGACCACATATTCCTCAGGCAGATCTTTGTCACTTTTGGAAGGCATTGTTAGCTTCAATGTAGGGATTTTCCTTGGAATTATATCTGAGGGAAGTTGATGGTGATTGTTGCAGTAAGGTAGGAGTCTGGCAACTACACAAAGAGGAGGACTTCCCATCAAGCATTCACATAGAAGTATCACATCAGGCTTTAACCGTATGAGATTCGCGCATGCACTGAGAGACATAACAAATTCTCTTGTCCTCATCCATCTTCTAGCATAGATCCCAGAGAGTCTTTTTTCTCACTGGCCTGGTCCAATCAAGACTAGATACTGCATGTAGCATCTTGAGTTGCAAGTTTTTCCATTGAATTCGTACTCTTCCTTCAAGGTGATCCTCTTGCTTGAGGACTACAACAAGATCTTGATATAAATATGCAGTGATGCCCTATAGCAACAGATCTTGTGCTGACTCCTTCGCATCGTCATCAAGAGTTGAAGTTCCAATTTGGAAATTATTGCCTTTTGATTTTGCAACTCTATGCACTTTTCTTTATACTTACCCAGTGTTGAGGTGTAGGCAAGATTTAGACTATTGAATTGTTGAGCTGCTTTTGACTGTCTTGGCAATTGATCATTAAGCACATGGAGTTGGAGAATCTCTCTTGTTCTTGAGCATTCAAATTTTCTTTGACATTCACAATTGTCTCCCTTAATGCCATGCATTCCTTCTGTAGTGCTTGGATTTGATGTTTATCTTTTTTGAAGATTGATCATCTTTAAGTAGCAGGATTTCGATTAATTGCACCATTTCTTTTTTCAGATCATCACAAGAGACTTGCATTTGGGAGAGGGATAGCTCAACCTCTTCCTTTTTGCTCAAGGCATCAGATAGCTATAGGTGTTTTTCTTGGAGAAAATTTGTAGCTTGTAATGCATCCTTTCTACTTTCTACTAGAGCATTTTGTACAAGGAGCTGTTGTTGCATTTGCTCTACCATGCTTTCCTTGAGCTTATTAATTTCAATCTTTGCACTCTACAACTTGGTTTGGAGTTATGGGATCATTTGTCTTTTCATTTCTCATTGCTGTTCATCTACTGCCATGCTAGAAAATAATTCTGACCATTGATGCAATTGCTAACTGTGATGCTGTATGATTTGGAATGTGCTATTGCCTTGCTTTTATTGATCATATAGTTGGCTCCCATGCACCCATGTGGTATCCTCATCTTTTTCCTGAATGGCAGCCTATTTTTGTAGAGTGTCAATAGAGATGATTTGTGGCTGTGTCCCTAGAGCTGTTGAGCCATCAACATTGTTGACTTGTGATTCTTGAAGAAGAAAACTATTTGGACCAGTTGTACAGTCATTGTGAGGTAAGTCTTCCTCGTGGGTTTTTTCCCTTTAGTCAATCTACTCTGGTAGCAATTCTAAACTGAGTTGAAAATTGTCTAGAATTCACTCGGATTGTTGTCCATCCATGTCACCCACGTTGAGAGTGGATGGGGATTCTAGTCCCCATTCCAGAGATACTATCAAAGTTTCAAAGTCTTCTATTTCTTGTGTTGAGAGGGGTGTAGAGGCTTCCTCTTGCTGTATTGCAAACCCAATTATAATGGGGCTAGTAGATGGGAAATGTAGCTTTTGCCATGATGGGTGGTGGGGATACATAATTTGATTGCAGCAGCAACAAGGATATGTGCTGAGTCCGGGAAGTAGCAAGCTAAGGGTGTCCACTTTTTGTTCACTCCCCAATCCTTAGGAGGTGGAAAAACAAGCTTTTTAGCACACAAAAATGCAAATCTCACCTACTTCCCTATGGATCTAGTCTTTAAAGTCTTCTGACACAACATCACACTTGCTATTGTGCACAAATTCGTATAGTCTGCTCGAAAATTCGATGCACACACAAAAAATTTCTTTGTGTCACACGGCATGGTTCCAGGGTGGTCACACGTTTGTCACGAACAGAGAGTGTCATATTAAATTCTAAATTTCTCACTCATTTTAGATTAAATGTTATTGAAACTTTGTAAGTGGTCTCTTTGCATTATGTAGAGCTTAACTTGATTTATTGGTAATTTTTTGAATGATTTATCTAATTATAAATAATTATTTATAATAAATAAAGTCATAAAATACATGCATTTTAGTAGCACATCACTTTTTTTAGTATTTTGAATAATTAAGCAAATCCAATTCGGTGGAAGGTTAGTAGGCACATAAGGGTGTGTGGTTGAATCATCAAATCCCAAATCCAACGCTCAAATCCCAAATCCAACGGTTAGATTTAGGAAGATTGAAGTTTAATTTTTACTTTTACTCCTCAGAGGATCAACAAAGAATATTAAAAATAAATCTAGTAATTCTCAAACATGACCAAACATTTCAAAAATGTCAATATTTTTAGTCCTCTACGTGATGAATAAGAGGAAAAAATTTTGGTTAAATTTGAGTAAGGGAAACGTACGATATGGCCTCCAACAGTTAAATCTCCCTTTTGTGGGGGAAAAAGGGCCACCCAAGCCTAATACCAAGACAAGGTAGGCTTGGTATTAGGCTTGGTGAGGTAGGCTAGGAGCATCACCGACCCTAGTGGCAAGCCTTTGAAGTCTGCATGCTGCCCATGTGGAAGGCTAAGTCACCAAAACCATGCCAGGTTGTTAGACCACGTGGTGCCATCTCATCAAGGAGATGTGACATCACTCCTTGCCATGTCACCTTACATTGCCACACGTGCTGCCACATGTGCCACCTCATCATTCCACATCATGAGCCATGTGATCACACAATGCCACCTTGGCATACCTCCTCAACCTTGCCACGTCACCAATCCCTCCACCTCAATTTGCCATGTCAATCTACCACCTCATGAATGCCAACTCATCATGCCACATCACCTTTCAATGTCATGGAAGAGACTATATTACCACATCATGACCATGCATGGTGCCACATCAGCCAGATGTATACACATGACGATGTGTGAGGCATACAATACCTCGATCGAGGTATATGACCTGCGTGAGGCATACAATACCTCGATCGAGGTATATGACCGAGGACACCTAGGGATACCTCGATCGAGGTTTATACATGCGTAATGCACTGAATACCTCGATCGAGGTATATGGTCTGATCGAGGTATATGATCTAGGCTCTGGGCATAGCAGACCTCGAGGTATTTGAAGGTACAAAACTTAGCCAATTAGTATCAATCTTAGCACCAAAACTTAGCCAATTAGTTTCAATCTTAGCACCTCTCCACCAATAATAATGAAGAGCAATCTAGTGGATGAGTTGAGGCTCTCTATAAGACACCACGTTTTGGTTCATTTCACCCATTCTTAGCCATTCTTGCCTCCTCATCACTTTGTCACACCTTCCATCCTACTTTCATTGAGAATGGGTTCTCAAAGCCGTAGAGCTAGTAGACGTGAAAGATGTAGGAACCCCCCCCCAAATCTCATTGATGAGGAGCGCAAGCGGAAGGCTCGTGAGCGCAAGAGAGCCTCTAGAGCTCGAGCTCGCGCTGCCTTCACTGATCCACCTCCAGCTCTACCTCTACATCCCACCTCCACCCCCACCTCCACCCCCACCCCCACCTCTCCCCCATCCTCATCCGCTCCCCTACCTCTAGCCTCCGCCCTTCCCCTAGCCACCTACATTTTGGCCTCCACCTCTACCTCTTCCCCCTCCACCCTCCCCCCTCCCCCTCCCCCTCCCCCTCCCCCTGCTCCGCTTGGCGCCTCCCTTCCCCCGTCCACCCTACCATCTCCCATTGATCCCCTTGCCCCACCTTGTAGCAGCAATATTGCTTCACGACGTGACTTGTCGAAGTCCACTATCCGTTGTCGTACTAGCAAGATTGTGCAGTCTTCTTTTTGTGACCTCACGCCAGCTTCGCAGTCTTCTCTTCTCACGTCCCTGATTGATCACCCTGACTTTGTAGAGTGTAGGAGGCTTGCTGGTCTTGGTGCACGTAGAGATAGGGTTGTATCTAGCAAGGTCCTTAGCAGTGTTCGACGTTCCTATGCTTCTATTAAGCATAGGAACTCCAGTGATGCCTTGGCAGCACGTCGTGCTATTGTGGCTGCCATTAGTAGACCTCATATGATAGGCCATGTGCGTACCGCTTCACGTCTTCTTCAGATTGCACCGCGCACATTGCAAGCATGCATCATTAGGAGGCAGAGTCTAGAGGATAGTGAGACTGATGCTCTTTGGGCTTCGAGTGGTCGTGCACCTCGCAGCGATCGATTGTTGGATGATTCCACTAGGTCCTTCATACAACAGTTTTGGGAGGAGCATTGCACAGCATCCCCGGTGTTCAAGAAGGCACTGTGGAAGAGGGTGTCACGCGGTGTGTACATTGAGCATGGTGCATGTTTTTTGGAGTATACCCATACTGAGTTGTACACTCAGTTTGTAGAGGCGCACCCGGAGTTCAAGATTGGGCAGAGGTCATTTGAGCGATACAGGCCATGGTTTGTGCGATGCTCTCAGGAGCGTGACACATGCTGTTGTCGCTACCATGTGGATTTTGGATTGATGTAAGACGTATTCCGTTCCCTTGATGGTCATAGGGGAGTGGTTCCTACTAGCCCTCGCGACTTCATTCATTCCATATTGTGTACACGAGATGGTGATGCTTTATTCCACTCCCTTGATTGTGTGGAAGGTACGTGTGCTTTGTGTGGTGACTTTGCTAGAGTGCCACGAGTTGCACTAGATACTTGTGATGTGCAGATGGTTCGTTGGCAGCAGTATGAGTACTGTACCTTGACATTAGATGGTGGTGCACAGTCGAGGAGGTTGCAGCTTGTGGGGAAGGAGACACCACGTGTTGTATTCATTGACAGTTTTCGAGGGAAGTTGTACCGCTACATACGCCACTCGCACACTGCGAAATGGGAGGATCGTCAGTTTCGTGCATGTTTGAGGACATTTCCTACAAGGGTGGTTGTCTCAGTGGTGGACTTTGCGGAGAATTACACCTTTGCACCACAGCATGAGATCGAATCGGAGTATTATTTCTCCGAACAGGTGACGTGTGATTGAGTATTGATTTTTTCCCCGCCTCATTATATTGAATTATTTCAACAGTCATATTTTTTTTCAATGCCATATTGCAGGTTGCTATATTTGTGCACATTAGCTATCGTCATGCACAGGCTCATGTGGATGGCATTGATAGCACCATGGACTCACGCGTCATTGTGCGAGAGTATCACTTCTACATTAGTGATGATCGATCGCATGATGCCCATTTTGTGTAGCATTGCTTCACTTTGCATGATAGTTTCTTGAGGGATCATGGTGTCACATGGCAACGGCACTGGATCTGGTCAGACGGTTGCAGTGGTCAGTTCAAATCCGCTAGACAGTTTTATTGGTTCTGCAGATGGCACCATGAGACAGGCATTCCGATTACATGGAGCTACTTCGAGACAGGGCACGGTAAGGGAGAGCACGATGGTGCAGGTGCTTGCGTGAAGCGTGCTTTGCATCGATACCAGTTGCGTCACAGTGCCGATCGCTTCAAGGATGCACATGATGTGGTGCGGTGGTGTAGCCAGCACTTATCCACTAGTGCTACCTCCTCGTTTCAGTCGCGTGACGATAGGGTGGTGAGCCGGTATTTTTGGTGTGTGGACATTGGGAGTCTTGATCGGTCTAGACCTTTTGATTGTCGTTCTGTGCCTGGCACTCTTGATTTCCATTCCATCAGGAGCGTAGGTGAGTCTCACCCCGCGATCTTTTCTCGATGGTTTGCATGTTTTTGCTCTGCATGCATTGATGATGATTGGGGAGGGTGCTCCATGATACCATGGGCCGATCCATGGGTACTGCGAGTGCTTTCTCCCTTCCAGCCTTGGGAGGAGGTACATGATGATCAGGATCAGGATGCGGGATTGAGTTCCTCTAGAGATTATGACCAGCTTACAAATATTTTGCGTATTGGTGATATCTTCGCGGTTATTGCTTCGGAGGGCAATGAGGAGGGTGTGGATTATCACTTGTTGCGATGCTCTATGCTGAAGAGTGTGCTGAATGAGGATACAGTGGATGGGCATGGGATGCACTTCAATGCTCATAGCATGATCGTAGGTGGCCACTATTTTCAGCAGATATAGAGGCGTGGTCACTATATTGAGTTCCAGGAGTACATGGCGGATCAGGAGGCATACATGTATTCTCATCTTGTTGTTGGGATCAAGATTACTTTGAGTCGTGTTCGCACTCACAAGGCGATGTCCACTCCACGATGGCGCCTTGCAGTGGCGGATCACGAGAGCATACTTGCAACTATTGGCATGAGAGCTGATCCTGAGGAGTAGCACATTACATATCATATTTTTTGGGATCATCAGTTGATCAGATTGATTTTTATTGGGTATCACTAGTTGATTACACTTTTTTGTATTCGATATGTATAGGCTCACTGTGTGACCGTACCATTGTAATTTTCGGACTCATATTTTGTATTTCACTATGATGGCTGTATACACATTCATACACATCATTGTATTAGATTCTATTTTTTACATGATGTCCGATGTCTTCTCAATGGGATTTGTTGTGTTTGTAAAACAAAAAATTGTTTATTAGTAGTAATGTTGTAATTTGTTTTGTGCTTTAGGACATTTTAAAAACGTGACTAAGAAAATTCGCGCACGTACTAACGAAATACGCGTGTGGACTTACTTGTTGGGGATGAAACTTCGCACGACTCTTAGGCCACCCTAGACATACATCCACGCGAGATTTGGTCTGAACTGATTTGGTATGCGCCACGTGGAAGGTACAATGCGTACATTTTTACAATCCCTACTAGCACGACTGCGGCAAAGCTATGGCGCATGTACTAACGAAATACACGTGTGGACTTATCTGTTCGGAATGAAACTTTGCACGACTCTTAGGCCACCCTAGACATACATCCACGCAAGATTTGGTCTCCAACTTATTTGGTATGCGCCACGTGGAAGGTATAATGCGTACATTTTTACAATCCCTACTAGCACGACTACGTGTGAAAAATGGCGCACGTACTAACCAAATATGCATGTGGACTTATCTGTTGGAGATTAAACTTTGCACAGCTCTTAGGCTACCGTAGACGTACATCCACGCAAGATTTGGTGCCCAACTGATTTGGTATGCGCCACGTGGAAGGACAGCTGCGTACATTTTTACAATCCCTACTAGCACGACTACGTATGAAAAATGGCACACATACTAATGAAATATGCACGTGGACTTATCTGTTGGGGATGAAACTTCACACGGCTCTTAGGCTACCCTGGACGTACATCCACGCAAGATTTGGTCTCCAACTGATTTGGTATGCGCCACGTGGAAGGACAAATGCATACATTTTTACAATCCCTATTAGCACGACTATGTGTGAAAAATGGCGCACGTACTAATGAAATATGCATGTGGACTTATCTGTTGGAGATTAAACTTTGCACGGCTCTTAGGCTGCCGTAGACGTACATCCATGCAAGATTTGGTCTCCAACTGATTTGGTATGCGCCACGTGGAAGGACAAATGCGTACATTTTTACAATCCCTACTAGCACGACTACGTATGAAAATGGCGCACGTGCTAATGAAATACGCATGTGGACTTATCTGTTGGGGATGAAACTTCACACGGCTCTTAGGCTACCGTGGACGTACATCCACGCAAGATTTGGTCTCCAACTGATTTGGTATGCGCCACGTGGAAGGACAAATGCGTACATTTTTACAATCCCTACTAGCACGACTATGTGTGAAAAATGGCGCACGTACTAACAAAATATGCATGTGGACTTATCTGTTGGAGATTAAACTTTGCACAGCTCTTAGGCTGCCGTAGACGTACATCCACGCAAGATTTGGTCTCCAACTGATTTGGTATGCGCCACGTGGAAGGACAAATGCGTACATTTTTACAATCCCTACTAGCACGACTACGTATGAAAATGGCGCACGTACTAATGAAATATGCACGTGGACTTATCTGCTGGGGATGAAACTTCACACGGCTCTTAGGCTACCCTGGACGTACATCCACGCAAGATTTGGTCTCCAACTGATTTGGTATGCACCACGTGGAAGGACAAATGCGTACATTTTTACAATCCCTACTAGCACGACTAAACCCTAAACCCTAAACTCTGAACCGTAAATCCTAAACCCTGTTGGGGACGAAACTTCACACGCCTCTTAGGCTACCTTAGACGTACATCCACGCAAGATTTGGTCTCCAACTGATTTGGTTTGCGCCACGTAGAAGGTATAATGTGTACATTTTTACAATCCCTACTAGCACGACTAAACCCTAAACCCTAAACTCTGAACCCTAAATCCTAAACCCTGTTGGGGACGAAACTTCACACGCCTCTTAGGCTACCCTAGACGTACATCCATGCAAGATTTGGTCTCCAACTGATTTGGTATGTGCCACGTGGAAGGTATAATGCGTACATTTTTACAATCCCTACTAGCATGACTAAACCCTAAACCCTAAACCCTGAACCCTAAATCCTAAACCTTGTTGGGGACGAAACTTCACACGCCTCTTAGGCTACCCTAGACGTACATCCACGCAATATTTGGTCTCCAACTGATTTGGTATGCGCCACGTGGAAGGTATAATGTGTACATTTTTACAATCCCTACTAGCACGACTAAACCCTAAACCCTAAACCCTGAACCCTAAATCCTAAACCCTGTTGGGGACGAAACTTCACACGCCTCTTAGGCTACCCTAGACGTACATCCACGCAAGATTTGGTCTCCAACTGATTTGGTATGCGCTACGTGGAAGGTATAATGCGTACATTTTTATAATCCCTACTAGCACGACTAAACCCTAAACCCTAAACCCTGAACCCTAAATCCTAAACCTTGTTGGGGATGAAACTTCACATGGCTCTTAGGCTACCCTAGACGTACATCCACGCAAGATTTGGTCTCCAAATGATCTGGTTTGCGCCGAGTTTGCACCACGTGGAAGGTATAATGCATACATTTTTGCAAGCACCTTTTCAATGCTTAATGTTTACAATTACGACACACGGCATTATTTTTAAAATACATTATGTATTAGATGTGTGAATTGAGATATTTGAAATTCAAAATCATACTCTTAATTTTAAATATGCACATGGGGATGAAACTTCGCACGGCTCTTAGGTTTAGTGTAATAATTGCAAGCATTGATATATACGAAATTCAATATGATATTCAAAATGATAAAGTTGGAACTTGAACACTTTTTCAATGCTTAATGTTTACAATTACTTCACATGGCATTCTTTTTTAAATACCTTATGTATTAGATGTGTGAATTGAGATATTCGAAATTCAAAATCATACTCCTAATTTTAAATGTTTATGTTACATTTAAACAAACTATAAACTGAGATAAACTGAGATAAACAAAGTGTGAAGAACATCATGAAAGTACGAAAATGCTCATACATGATAAAAGTGGGAACAATATCATGAATGAATCTGTACATCATCATCATCATGCTGCAGAAGTGCATCCCTATACAAGAAACGTGTGAAGCCTAAACAATCATCTTGAATCCGAATCTGATAGCTCTACATATGATCCTCTAGTGGAACGCTGACATGGCTCCTGTATGACCCGCTGCCCAACCGCCGTCCGCTGTGTGCCCTCCTCGGGGGGGTCACTCATCATATGTAACCCTATCATGTGAGTTCAATTGAAGGATATTTTTTATTTATAAAATTTACAGAAATAAATATACATAAGGGACTATTTAAAATAGTTTGGTACATTTTATTAATGAAAAATTTACAGATAAGGGATTTTAGAAATAGGCCTTGAACGCACGTGGTATAGAGGGTTTATATATAGTGACCCCCCTGAGGTGCCCTCAGGCAAAGCCGGCTCAGATGGGCCAGCCTCATCACCTACATGAGATGGGCCAACCTCATCCTGATAAAGAGGAGGGCATGCTACACGCGCCACTGCTACCATCTCTGCCTCCCTCGCCTCCTCTATGTATGCGCGTCTCAGCTCCCATAGCCGTACATCTGCAAATACTCGTGCCTCAAATCCAGTGCGAGTGATTGTCTCTACATGTAGAAGACGCTGGTCTCGGCCCCGCCCTAGCTGCTGCTCCACCCGAAGAGAGAAAATAGGCTCTCAACCAATTAGGAGTGGGCCAACGTAACGTTGAAAATTCAACAAAAGAAGATGAAAATAAGAAAAAGAAATAGTACTATATGTTCGTAGAAGCATGTCACATTAATGAGGTGATCTGATTTGAATCTTTAAAAAACTTATTTTCTGTGCAGAATTTGATGAGTCTGACACCGCAGACGCGTTCGGAACGGCCCAAAACCCCAAGAACGGCACTGGAAACGCTGGAATCGGACATCCGGAGGCCCGGAAACGGCCAAAAAAGGTCGAAAAACGCGATTTGCAGCAAAATGCGATCTGGCACCTTGCAGCAAAATGCGATCTGGCACCTTTGAAATTTCAAAGGTGCCAGATCGCATTTTGCTGCAAATCGCGTTTTTCGACCTTATTTGGCCGTTTCCGGGCCTCCGGATGTCCGATTCCAGCGTTTCCAGTGCCGTTCTTGGGATTTTGGGCCGTTCCGGACGCGTCTGCGGTGTCAGAATCACCAAATTCTGCACAGAAAAGTGTTGCTCTTATATGAACATTGAATGTAAAGCATGTGAAATAATATATTTATTTCTTTTCACACTGACATTTCTCACGCAAGTATCCATATTTTCTTGCTTTTATAGCGAGAGAAAAGAGAAAATAGTGAATTTCTTATAGGGCCCCAAAATGAACTCCCTTTTTTCCTAATGGCTGCAATGATGTCTGCAGCTCTGCCTCTCGCTCAATCCGGCGTGCCTCCTCTGCTCGTGCCTCGTCACCTGGCATGAAATCACCATACAAAAAGCGTCGTGGAACGCATGCTGCAACCACCAATGTATCAGCACCCTCCTGCATCAACAACGCTCTCTGTGCCTCCTCCCTGTAGTGCTCTGTCAAGACTACGCGGGCGAATGGATCAATGGCCTGACGATGACCAGGATATAGATCATCCATGCCTAGTCCTCTGTATGTGGCCACATCAATGTCATCCAAATTTATCTGCAACAGTCGTACGCAAGACTCCATCTCCTGACGCAATAGATGTGCCTGCAATGCAAACATGTCGCGTACATGGTGAGAATTAACCAAAAAACTTCAGTTCAAAACACGCTACAAAAAAATAAACTAACATAATCAAAATAACTAACCTCATCCCTAGACTCGGCCAACAATGCCTCCAACTCTGCAATCCGTGCGTCTCAAGCCTCCAACTCGTGCTGAGGCGGTGTAGATGTGGGAGGTGGTGTAGATGTGGGAGGCTCCATCGATGATCGAGGTGGGGGAGGTGGCAATAGATCTCGATAGGGCAGAGACCATGTGCTGCAAGGATGATGCCACTGAATGAACATCCCCCCTAATCTGTCCTCCCACCGCTCGCAATGCCGGTGCAGGGATGGTGTGCAACTCTGGTACCTCGCGTCGACGCCGAACACCTGCAATCTGACGCTCCTGACGCCCCATCCTACCATGTCCCGCTCCTGATCCTGGATGGGTACTAAGGTAGTCTACCTGATGACCAAGCACAAACTCAGCGTATAGCTGCATGGCAAATGACCTGGCTATCTGACGGTTGTGAGGCAATCGACCACCATTCGCAGCGAGATATCTCGGATAAATGTGTGCTGCTATGATGGGGTGCCTACAACGTAAAATATGCAAGGGGAGCCCTGATCGTGGTCGCATCGCCTCGGTGTGACCATCCCAAAACATATCCTCTAAGGCCTGCCTGTGATGTGACTCACGCTCAAACAATTGTCGACCAATCCAAGCCACCACCAGTGATCTCCGCCTCAGCCTGTGCCTGAAAGCTATCCTCAACGTCCTCAACTGTGTCCAATCGACCCAGAGCCTCAATAACTGAATCTAGACTTGCAACCAAGTGAGGGGGTGCCCTAGCATCCTGCAGTGCCCTCATCTCAGCTCTCAGCATCTCTATCTACATACGAATAGTGGTGCTAGAACCTGTGCGCTGGCTGGCGCATGCACAAAAAAAACACATGGAAATTAATATTCTATTTGGGTAATGAAAATAATATTCTATTCAATATGACTTATAATCTATTTACGTAATGAAAACTATTTGTACGTAATCCTTGATGAGGTAGGATGTCGTTGGGATCATCCTATGCACCTACCGGTAGATGGGCCAAATGTGTGGCTCAATATTATGTTTATCAAAGTCAATATTATTAAAAATTCTTAATTTTGATTAAAATTTTTTCAAACTCTAGTTGTTGCATTTTTAAACTTAGATGTCTCAAATATTTTTTCCTTATATGTTTCCCTTTTTTCACTTTTTATCCAATATGAAACTTTTCCACATGTGGTGTAAGGACCACATTGTCCACTTATGGCCCCTATACTAAGGACAGATAGTGGAGAGGTTTGGTTAATAAGACCTTCTTTGAATGCTTTATTGCCTTGGGTTTGCAATAGATTTGGAGGAGATAGAAGGATACCTAATACATTACTTTGAACGATACACAAGCAAGGCGCATCTAGTATTTCTCGGACTACACATTAAAAAAGAGAGCGGGTTGACACTACAGACCTTTTAAAGCGAGAACTTTGAGAAAATAATTAAGCCTTTTTAATATTATCTATTTTGGTTGGGCAATCCACCTCAACTAGTGGCCATTCCTATAGATCATCACTTGGTTCCCATGCTTGGGGAGAGAGGAGACCTTTGGACAATCATAAATTACGTATGTGTTTTCGATGCGCTGGTGCATTTACAAGATCCAATTAGCCATATGCTTATGCATCTAACCACTCTAGTGTTGGGGTCTTTGCCCATGTGGTGTGGTGTTTTAGGGATAATGCCCATGTGGTGTTTTATATAGCCTACTTACTCTACCTAAATTATGAAACAACTCTTAACCAACTATATAATCTATAATATTCCACATAAAAGATGATTTTTTAAAAGATGGTTTTGAAGACTAAAATTTAAACGTTTTTTTATTTAAATAACAATAGCACCAATTTTAAAAATAGCATAAAACCTACTTTAATCTCTCTTTTTCTTGTTCTTGTTTTCTTGTTTTTAATACATGATTTTCTTATTTTAACAAAATTCTTATTTTCTTGTTCTTGATACATGATTTCTAAAAACAAAATTCAAACGTTATATTAAATTCAAAACTTTAGTAATTTGTGAACTTCACTTATAAATTTTTTTTAATAGATTATTTTAAAAAACAAATTATATACTTTTTGACATTTAAATACAAACTTCACTAAATTAAACTCTTATTTTCTTTTTTTTTTAAGATCATTTTTAAAAATAAAATTTAAACGTTTTTTTATTTAAATATAAATAACACTAATAAAAAAAATATCTTTAATCTCTTTTTTTTAAAAGATGATTTCATAAAACAAAATATATACATTTTCAGGCTTTAAATAAAAAATTACGTAATTCCAAAAATAATTAAAAAAACTTTAAAAGCATTTTAAATTTAGAAATATTTTATAATTATTCCTATAAACTAAAATTTAAACGTTTCTTTATTTAAATAAAAATAGCATTAATTTAAAAAATAATTTTAATCTCTTTTTTTTAAAAGATGATTTTAAAAACATAATATTTACATTTTTACATTTTAAATAAATAATTACATAATTCCAAAAATAATTACATAATTTTAAAAATATTTTATAATTATTCCTATAAACTAAGATTTAAACGTTTTTTATTTCAATAAAAATAGCTCTAATTTAAAAAAATAACTTTAATCTCTTTTTTTCCAAAGATGATTTTTAAAAACCTAATTTTTACATTTTCACATTTTAAATAAAAATTTAAAATGCATTTGAAATTTGAAATATTTTATAATTATTCCTATGAACTAAAATTTAAACGTTTTTTTAGAAAATAAGTTTAATCTCTGTTTTTTCAAAGATGATTTTAAAAAACAGAATTTTTACATTTTCACATTTTGAATTAAAAATGTCGTAATTCAGAATTTTAAAAAAAACTTTAAAATGCATTTCAAATTTAAAAATATTTTATAATTATTCCTGTGAACTAAAATTTAAACGTTTTTTTATTTAATTAAAAATAGCTCTAATTTAAAAAATAACTTTAATCTCTTTTTTTTCAAAGATGATTTTAAAAAACAGAATTTTTACATTTTTACATTTTGAATAAAAAATGTCGTAATTCAAAAATTTTAAAAAAACTTTAAAATGCATTTCAAATTTAAAAATATTTTATAATTATTCCTGTGAACTAAAATTTAAACGTTTTTTTAATTTAAAATTTTCACATTTTAAATTATAAATGTCGTAATTTAAAATTTTAAAAAAAATTTACAAATGCATTTCAAATTTATAAATATTTTATAATTATTCCTATGAACGTTTTTTTATTTAATAAAATTAGCTCTATTTTAAAAAAAAAATTTCCTTTTCACATTTTAAATAAAAAATGTCGTAATTCATAAATTTTAAAAAAACATTAAAATGCATTTGAAATTTAGAAATTTTTTATGATTTTTCTTATAAACTAAAATTGAATTAAATTTTAGCAAAAAGAAAATGCTACATAAAAAAAACCCTACCTGGACTCTCCCGCTCCGTCCATCTCCGTCGATGTCCGTCGGTCGCTCTCCATCGCTCGCGCAATTCCGTCGACGTCCCGCAAATCCAAAATCGGTCGATGAGGAGGAGCTCGATCGAGGTATGCAGAATGAGGGGGGTCGCTCTCCTTTGATAAGAAAATTTAGGGTTTCCCTACCTCGATCGAGGTATTCCGCATGCAACATACATACCTCGATCAAGGTATAGACATGGGCATACATCTCGGTACATCTACCTCGATCGAGGTATTGACATGCCACAATACCTCGATTGAGGTATTGTGACATGCCCATACATCTCGGTACATCCACCTCAATCGAGGTATTGACATGCCACGATACCTCGATCGAGGTATTGTGACATGCCCATACATCTCGGTACATCTACCTCGATCGAGGTATTTACATGCCACGATACCTCGATCGAGGTATGTCGGCAGCAGCCGGATGCCACATGTCTCGATTGACATATTCGACATGCGACCAAGTCATCGGTCCAGCATACCTCGATCGAGGTATGTCATCTGCCCTGTCGGATGGCACATACCTCGATCGAGGTATGCTGGACATGCCACATTACCTCGATCGAGGTTGAGCAGGATTGCCAGGATACCTCGAACGAGGTAGATGTGGCATGTATAGGTGGCTTGCCAGCAAACCTCGATCGAGGTATAGGCTCGGTTCGATGAAAAAAGCCCAGCACCTCGATCGAGGTATTGGCTTGGCTCGGTTGTCCTCGTGTGTGATTTTCATTGGAACTTATACCTCGATCGAGGTATTGGAGACCGAAGCAAAACCTTTGTATTTTCACTCGAGTGGGTGTCACACTCACCCGAAAGTGGTCCGGAAGTGGACACCCTTAGCTTGCTACCACCTGTCCACTCTTGTAGTTTTTCCCTGCCAAGGAGTGTAAGAGTTTTTACTAATATGTAATTTTTTTTCACTCCTGTATGATTGAGAATGTGAGCCACAAACTTGGCTACCTCTTTGCATATTGGATCCAAAATCACATCATGGTGGATTCCCCCGCTTTGTGACTTTGTGTTAGGTGGCAACCAATCTTGAATTTTTAAGAACCTTACATCCAAATGTTTTATTGTATATTCTCTTGTGCCTCTAGGAATGAGAAAGCTTCCTGCATTGTTGATCTACTAAGGTAGATCTGTAAAGGCTGTTCATTATACGTTACTATGCCATACTTATCCTGGTCCTAAAGCTGAGAGTTTGTAGATGTTGTTGTGCCATGTACCTTTACCAACGACCTTCCCTTGAAGATCCAAAATCTGTGCACCATTCTTATCGAATTGAACTTTGAGGTCCCGATTCGTGATCGCAGAAATGGACAAGAAGTTCCTCTTGATATCTGACACATAAAGAACATCAGACAACTGTTTTACAACTCCATCTGACTTGAGAGCAATCGTACCTTTTCCTTTTGTTGGACATTTTGCATCATTGCTGACTACTACCAGGATGTCATTCCCTACCGGATGTAGAGACGTATACCAATCCTTCCAACTGGTCATGTGGTGTGATGCACCACTGTCAATAATCCAAGGTTCATCCGCAGGTACATGAACTGCCTCCGTGCAAATCTCCTCAATTGCTACGAATAGCTCTACTGGTACTACCTGCGCACTGTTGCTGGAATCTTTCTTTACTCCGTTCTTCTCATCTGCAATCTTCTTCCGGCACTCATTCTGCTTGTGCCCTGCCTTGTTGCGATAGAAGCACTTGATCTTCTTCTTCCTCTTTTTATCATCAGATGAAGATGGGTTACCAGAGTCCTTACCCTTACCTTTCTTTGATCCATCATAGAAAGCCGAATCTTCTCCAGTCCTCATCTTTTGATGCATCTTCTCCTCCAGAAGCATTGCGCTGAAGTCCTCAAAATTGAGGGGCAGATTTTTGTTGTGTGTATTCAGTGCCATAACAAGACCGTCATACTTTGGTGGGAGAATCCGTATGCACCTTTGTGCTAGATTCTCGTTGGTGATGGTGATGCCAATTGCAGTCATCTGATCGCGCAGATTCTTCACCCTGGTGATGAACTTCTCTGCCGGTTGAGACTCAAACAGTTTCTCGTTCGCGAGTTGAGTCTCTAGATTCTGAATCCGCATCTCGTACAGAATCTGAGTCTCTAGATTCTAAATCCGCGTTTGATTCGTGGTCTCGTACTGATTTTTCAAGACTGTCCATGCCTCCTCTGCTGTGGTGACATGTTGAATTAACGCCATGATGGAATCACTTACACTACAGACAATAGGACACAGAGGAACACAGCGCATCTGCATTTCTTCTTGTCCACGTGAGAATCTCATCCGCAGTTGGTACTATATGTTGCCCTGCATTGGCTGGCGGCAATCGGCTTCATGTCCACCCCAGTAGCAGTGTCGCAAAGCTCATATGCACTTAGGATGGTCTTCATCTTGAACTTCCAGAGTGGATAGTTAGTGCCGTCCAAATTTTCGCTTTCGCCGAACGGTGGGATTCGCAGTCTTGTGGGCTGGGCCATCTCTCACAATCTGCTCGCAAATAGAAACACACTACCAAATCTTCTTGCTAGAGTCCAGGATCTGATACCATGTAAGAAAACAATACAACGTATGTGCTCAACAGATAACAGGATCTCGTATGCAAGAGAGAAAACAGATAGTATAGAGAATCAAAAATTTGATTACTGTAGAGCTGATACAATAGATGGTGCTGCCTCCCAACCGTGCGCTCCTATGAAAGAAGCTTCAATGGCGAGCTGGAAACAGTAGAGGACGGAGGCTGGATGCTAAGGAATTAGGGTTGCTATAGCCAGTGATGAAATGGGCTTCACGGGCTTGCTCTTATATAGCCACCAACCGTAGTCGGTTAGACCCAATTGGGTGACTGACCCAATCCACCCAAAACGGCCGACTGGGTCCCAAAATAGGCCACCAACCACACGATAGAACCGTGGCACAAAATAGATTCCCGTTCGGCCCAGAGCCATCCGGGATCATCTGGGGCTTCAAACAGGCCCCGCAACCCGAGAGTGGGCTGCCTCGGGAAATGCTCCATCTACCCTCAATGTGGTCAGTCATGGGATGCCTTCCCACACTTGCATGTAGCCTAGTTGGCAGTGTGCCAACTCTATCTGAATCCGTCCAGCCATCAGGCCACACATGGCCCCCATCTAGTGTCCAAACCAAGACCTATCGGATAACCGAGCTACTCAAATGCCTTCTCCTCATATGGGGGGCTTACAAGTCGAGTTAGCTGGTTCCCGCGTAGTTACACAAGAGTGGAGCATTGATATCTAATAGGTTTTCACACCACTTTTGGCTTTCAGAGTTGGAAAATTCAAAAGGGCTCTATGCTTTTGGCCAGGGGTGCCAAGTGTGGGACTTTGTATCCCTTACATGTATCAGGGGTGTTTGATCATGTTGTTGCAATAACCGAGCAACCAAGCACTTCTTTATGGCATTGCCGGTTGGGCCATATGAGCCAAAATGGGATGAAACTCTTATGCCATTTGGGTTATGTACCACATTTGAGTTTCTCTAATTTTGAATTTTGTGAGCACTATCTCTATGGGAAGCAGACTAAATCAGCCCATAAAAGAAGAGGAAAGAAAGAGTTTGAAAAGCTTGATTTGGTGCATTCAGACGTATGTGGTCCCATGCCTACACGGTCATTAGGCGGGGCTGAATACTATGTGACATTCATTGATGATGCAACTAGGAAAGTCTCGGCTTATGCTAAAGCTCGGAAGAGTGATGTATTCCAGGTATTTCAGAAATGGCTGGCCTTGGTTGAGAATCAGTCAGGTAGAACACTTAAATGCCTACGAACTGACAATGGTGGAGAGTATCTCTCTCATGACTTTCAGCATTTCTGTGATACACATGGGATTAAGAGGGAGCTCACATCCCCTTGTACTCCAGAGCAAAATCCAGTTGCAGAAAAGATGAATCGTACCATTCAAGAAAGGCTGCAATGCATGCTTTCCAATGCAAGTCTTTCTGGTGGTTTTTGGGTTGAGGCAATGAAGACTGTAGTGCACATGATCAATAGATCACCTAGTAAGAGTTTGGATGGTGGTATTCCCGAAGAGGCATGGAGTGGCAAGAAGCCCTCTTACTCTCATTTGCATATATTTGGGTGTGAGGCATATGCACATGTGCCAAAAGAGCTTCGAAAGAAGCTAGATCCTAAGTCTAGGAAATGCATCTTTCTGGGTTATGGTGAAAGTGGAGAGATGGGCTATCGTCTCTGGGATCCAGAAGCAAAGAAGATCATACGCAGCCATGATGTAGTCTTCAATGAGAAGAAGATGCATAAGGCACCCATGAGGGATGTGGAAATGAGGAGAATCACTTTCCAGGACGTGAATCCACCTGCATATGTTGATAGATAGCAAGCTGTCCATGCACCAAATGTGCAAGAAATGGTACCACCAAGTACTCCCACAGGTATACAATCAAGGGTAGATGATGGATCATCTGTTGTTGGAAATGATGAGCCAAATGTGGCTAATATGCAAGTGGGACAGCAAGCTGAAATGCCCTTGAGAAGATCATCTAGAGTGTCTAGACCGCCCGATAGGTTTGTTCCAGGGGTAGACTAAGTGATGCTTACTGATTGTGGGGAGCCTTGTTGCTATAGAGAGGCTATGATGTGCGAGGATCAACGCAAGTGGGAGTATGCTATGCAATCAGAGATGAGTTCACTTATGAAGAATAAGACTTGGGACTTGGTTTCTTTGCCACATGGAAAGAAAGCATTGCCATGTAAATGGGTCTATAAGATGAAGGTCACAGGTGATGATGTGCCTAGGTACAAGGCCCATTTGGTTGCTAAAGGGTTCAAGCAAGAGAAGGGTGTGGACTTTGATCAGATATTCTCTTCGGTTGTGAAGATGACCACACTTAGATGCATGCTTGGACTAGTGGCAGCAGAGGATATGGAGCTTTTGCAGATGGATGTCAAGACGGCTTTCTTGCATGGGGATCTGCATGAGGAAATTTACATGGTGCAGCCGGAAGGCTTTGAAGAAAAGGGCAATTCCCAGGGTTTTAGAAGGACTGAAATTGATCATTGCCTCTACACTAAAAGGGCTAAGGATAATAGCCTGATAATCCTAGCACTATATCTGTATGATATGCTGTTGGCTAGCAAGAATACTTATGAGCTAGATGCATTAAAGGCCAAGTTGCATGAGGCCTTTGATATGAAGGATTTAAGACTTGCAGGTCATATTCTTGGTATGCACATCACGCGTGATCGGAGTAGGAAACTCCTTTGGCTTTCATAGAAGGAGTATGTTACAAAAGTATTGCAGCGTTTTAATATGGAGGGGGGGAAGGCAGTGAGTACTCCATTGCCTCCATATGTGAAATTGAGTCATATAGATAGTCCCAAATCAGATGAGGAGAGGGCCATGATGGCCAAGGTTCCTTATGCATCAGCGGTTGGGAGTCTTATGTATGCTATGATAGCTACTAGACTAGACATTGCATTTACAGTAGTAGTTGTTAGCCGGTATATGGCTAATCTAGGAAATAGGCATTGGGAGGCAGTTAAGTGCATCATGAGGTACATGAAGGGTACCAAGGAGATGTGCATCTACTTTGGTAGAGGAGACATGCGTGTACTTGGGTACATAGATCCAGACTATGCAGAGCATGTGGATACACTTCTAGTTATGTGTTCACCTTTGCAAGTGGTGCAGTGTGTGGATGTCTCGTCCACAGAAGTGTGTTGCTTTGTCTACCACAGAGGCTGAGTATGTTGCAGCCACAGAGGGTTGCAAGGAGGCTATATGGCTTCATCGACTAGTGGGAGATTCGGGGATTCATACAGGTGTACCGACATTGCATAGTGATTCCATGAGTGCTATTCAGCTATCACACAATCCGGTCTTTCATGCAAGGACCAAACACATTGAGGTCAGGTACCATTTCATCAGGGAGGTACTTGAGGACAAGCGCATAGAGCTTGTCAAGGTTCATACGGATGATAACCCTGCAGATATGCTGATGAAGAGTCTACCTAGTCAGCGATTTGAGTATTGTCGTGTATTGATGGGCATTGGATAGTATGCTCCTTGGTTGTTCTCCCTTAAAGGCACATTGTCCTTTAAGTGGGAGGTTGTGGGGGTTAAAGGTCACTGTGCCTTTACCCCGGTTATGTACAATACTCAAACACATATATAAATGAATGAAAAAGAAGATTAGGGTGTTCTGCACCCACCAAAACTTGTGTGGCTCTCTGTTTCTCTCTCTCCCTCTTCCGTTATTGCTTTTGTTGAGAGCACTCTTAGTTATGGAATGATTGCTGGAAGTTTGGATGAGTGGTTCTTCCAGAACTAGCACCTTAGGGTTTGAGTGAGCCGAGTACTTGTGACCACTCAAAGAAGGAAAAAGAAAAAGAAAAAGAAAAATATAAGGGGTAATTTATAAGGAAGAAGGTGTTAGTAGGGGTTGATGTAAGATCCTAGTAGTGTTAGTGTTAGTAGAGTAAGTAAAGTGCATTCTCATGCTCCTCTTAAGTCCCATGTGGGACTTCTAATGGATTCTCATCAGACTATGTCTTTGGCATGCGTGTTTGAACATCCGAAGTTGTGCATGTCATTGTGTCTTGCTTCGCTACAGTGAAGTTCCTTTAAAACCCATTTTGTGGATTATATTTCATTGAGGGCTTTGCTTGGAAGTATTTAAGCCCAATAAGGTTGTGGCACCATCTGGAGCTTTATTTGTCTGAGTCATCAAATCAAGAGGAGTCTGATAATACACCATACAAACCCCTAAAATGAGGACTATGGCTGAAGAGGTTTATAGAAAGGGGATTCTACGAAATCTAAGCTAGAACTGAAAGAAAAGAAAAATAAAGAAACGAGGATAAGTAGAAGTTAGATAGTTAATGGTGATGTTAGTAAAGGAATGTGAAAAAAGCTTTGAGGGTCACAAGAAACTCATCCAAACCCATATTGGTGTAATCACATTCACCCTAGAGTTGAATGCATCCTCGAGAGCTGCTTGTGGAGAACCACTTGTTGTCCCATGTGTGAACTCAAATCCAAGACCCTAATGACTTAGACATAAGTCAGTGCCCTGTTCTATTTTGTTGGCTCTACTGATGGGATTTGTTCTTGATGTTGATTGGTGTATTGAGTTTTTGTAGTGTTTGTAGCTTATCTTCCCAACCAAGGAGCCCTTGGGCTGATGTAGTTGTGATTTGCTGAGGACCTGAAGAGGACTGATCGCCTATTTTCGCCTAGGACTTCCACATGTGAGCAAAGACGTAGGACTTCCACATGTTATAACTTTATTGCTCGTTATGGGCACACGTAGACCTAGCACTTGGAAATGAGTTCCTATTCACTTAAATGGCCTTAGTACCTACGAGTAGAAGGTGAGTGCAGTGACATATTGACCAATTGTGACCCAGAACTAGCAAGAACATCATTTTGTAGACCACCAGAGGAATATGAATTGTATAGCTATTCAGGACCTCCTATAAGTCAGATAATCACTTTGAAGGAGAGTCACTAAGACATCACTGGAGATCTTTGTTGGTGACAAGTTGTCATCTTGTTAGCAGCAGCAACATTGCTTGAAGTTCTTTGAGATCCTTGACTACAACCGTAGGTTCTTGTGGAGCTACTCCAAACACCTATTTCATTAATTTTGGACTTTTTCTGTTGTTTGTGGATGAAGCCCAAAAATCCTTCCCAAATGAAAAGTTTACTTTGTGAAAATATCCTTCCCAAATCAAAATTTTACTTTCTGAAAATATTCTTCCCAAATCAAAAGTTCACTTTGTGGCACTATCATATTCACATAAAAATATTGTTTTTTTTGCTTTCAACTAGAGTCTTTATATCCAAAATGATATAGATTGAACATATGTTTACAATTTAAATTGTTGCTCTTAAAGAGCCTCAATTCGTGCCATCTACATAATTTGACTCCCCATTGTCTTATTGCTCAATGTCACGACAGTCCCTTGCCAGGTGCCATCTGCATAATTTGACTCCCACTTGTCTTGCCAAGCCTTGCCCCTTGGGTGCATTGACTCCCCATTGTCTTATTGCTCAATGCGATAGTCCCTTGCCAGGTGCCATCTGCATTAACTCCCTATTGTCTTGCCAAGCCTTGACCCTTGGGTGACATGCAATGCAAAATACAAGTGCCATCTGCATTAACTCCCACAAGTTGTCTTGCCAAGCCTTGCCCCTTGGGTGCATTGACTCCCCATTGTCTTATTGCTCAATGTGATAGTCCCTTGCCAGGTGCCATCTGCATTAACTCCCTATTGTCTTGGCAAGCCTTGACCCTTGGGTGACATCCAGTGCATATTTTGACTCTCATTTGACATAGGAGGTGATGACTCTGATTATAATTGTCTTGGATTGGCTTCTTGCCTAGTACCCAAATAAAATCCTTCAATGGACTTCAATACAAAGCTTTAATCATGGACATTCTTCATTTGCACTGTCTCCTTCTACTTCCTCCATGGCGAGCATCCTTAAAAATTCGTGTATATACAAAATAGTTTGCTGTGGTATTTTTATTTTTCCTTCTACCTCATATCCCATGCGCTTCTACCTCATATCCCATGCACCATTACAAAACTTACCAGGAAGGGAGAAGCTTATAGATGGGAGGAGCAGCAGTAGCGAGCAGAAGGATTTTGTTTTATTGAATAAGATATTAGTTGTGGCACCAATTCTTAAACCACCTAACTTGAAGTTACCATTTCATATTTTTGTCAATGCTTTGGATGTGGCCATCGATGCAGTGTTAATATAGAAATTTGTTAAAGGGTGGTTTCATCCCATATATTATGCCAATAGAAGATTGGAAAAAGCAGAGAAAATTTATGGTGTTACTCATAGGGAGGCATTGGGAATGGTTTATGCTCTCAAAAAATTCAGACACTATTTATTGGGAAATAAAGTGATCTTACATGTGTCCATCGTCAAGTTGGTTCAGTTATTTGGTAAACAAGCCACAATTGTCTAGAAGGCTAGCTAGAAGGATATTACTCCTCCAAGAATATGATTATTATGACATTGTTCGGTAATCAGCATGTTGTTGCAAAATCTTATTGAAGCCAATTGATGAATGCTGAGGCACCTTTGGGAATTCAGAATGATTTCTCTAATGCACATTTGTTTTCTGTCAACCTAAATGGTGGGCAAGATTGTTATAATAAAATGCTTCTTTTTTTTATGGAAGGGATGGTACCTCAATGACTGTCAAGAGATCAGAGGAAGGAATTTGTGTTGTAGGGTAGACCATTTTTTATGATAGTTGGAATTTTGTATAGGAGGGGTATTGATCAGATTATCCAAAGATGTGTGCTAGATCATGACAGGAAAGCAGTCCTAATGGAAGAACATGTTGGAAAGGAAAAAAAAATATTGCAGGTAGGTTTGTGGTGGCCTACAGTGTTGAAGATGCTCATTAATTTGCTAAAACATGCTTACCATGTCAAAGAGATGGTAGGCCAACAGATGTAGATCGGATGCCACATCAGCCTATCTTACCTTTGGGCCCATTCTAGAAATGGGGACTCAATTTCATGGGTCCACAAAAACTGCAGAGACCAGGGATTGAAAGAGAGGGATTGGATGCATCAGAGATTTGAGGCACCTCTCATTTGTTGGTTTTCGTTTGCTCCCCTGCAGCTTTTAGTTGTGCTAGTAAGCATTCGCTCCACCATTTGTAGTACCCTGTCCACTCTGTAAATGCACCGTCAAAGGCTACTTTCTTCATCAATTGCACCACTTCATTGTCATGAATCGATATTGTTTTCATGATCCCCCCAAATGCAATCGCTTCTATCGACCCTGCTTCAGCCTTCACCTTGTGCACCATGGGCATCCACACTCGCAACAGTAAACAGCGTACAGAATTGCTCAATACTAGTCTCCCATCCTTCACTTTCTCAAGTATCCCCATGATGATGCTGTGCAGATCATTCATTAGGATGGTGAGATGAGTGCAATGGGGAGCACCTTCCGTTCAAGCACAACACCAAAATCTTGGCAGCTAGCAATCGCTTCCACGAGTTCTTTAATTACCTTCGGCTAAATATACTAGCAATAAGTATATTTTGGCACCCACTAACTACTGCACGAAGTGGGTAGAGGAAATCGATTTGTGAGATAATGCAGCAGCTAGCACAGCTAAGTTTATTTATCACAATATCATAACCAGGTTTGGTTGTCCAATAGAGAGAGTTTTTTATCAAGGGGTTCATTTCATGAACAAAGTTATGAAACAGTTAACACACTCACACACACATGATTGTGCATAAGAACTCAACTACATACTATCCACAGGCCAAGGGCCAAGCTGAGAATTCCAATAAAACATTCAAGAAGATTGTAAGAAGAACAGTTTCAGAAAATCAAATTGATTGGGACCAGAAACTACATTCAACATTGTGGGCATTTTGTACATCCTATAAGGTAACTACTGGAATGAAACCATTTCATCTTGTTTATGGATGCGAAGTAGTAGTCCAAATGGATTTTATCGTGCCTAGTCTCCAAAAAGTAGCTGAGAATAGATTGTCTCTAAAGGAATCAATTAATCATAGGATTCGGCAATTGTTGAAGTTGGAGGGAGACAGGATGGTGAGTTCCTATATTTCAAATGTGATTCAAAAGAGAAGGCAAGCTTGGATAAACAGGAATATTAGGTTTAAAGTGTTTCAAAAAGGAGATCTAGTGTTGATGTTTAATTCTAAGTTAGGTGCTCATCCAAGAAAACTTAAGTTGAGATATGATGGTCCTTACAAAATTATGGAGGTGTTGGGAGAAGGAACATTTAGATTGGAGGATCTATATGGCAATACAGTTTTGAAACTGGGAATGGTTATAGGTTAAACCCATATCATGCACCAACATTGTCCATAAATGCTATGGGAAGCGAATCAGTACTTGAAGCTATAATGGTAATGGTATATGTAGTGGCTGCTTACCAAATCGGAAGGGAGTTTTTTGAATGTATGAAGTTCTAAAAATCCAAAAAGTTCGAGTGCGAAATTATGAAGGATGTTCCGAAGATCCAAAATTCCAAAGTTCAATGTCTGTAGGTCCATACTCTGAGAGATATCTCAAGCATGCGAGAGGAATGACACCTTGTGAAAATCAAAATTGTTGTATGCATTGATAATCATGAAGTGCGTAATAATAGTTTTTTTGTGGAGGGTGTAATTGTCTATGCCAAGGTCCAGAGTGTTCTATTCCAAAGGATTCAATCATTTCAATCGCCACACCCACTGCCTCCGACATGTCCATATAAAGGATTAGTTCAGTGGCAGTTCGCATGGAGTCGCATGTTTGGCATTGCACTCTTCTAGCCGTTTCTAGTTCCAGCTTACTGAAGCTTTTCCAAGAACTTTCGCTTGTTGTTCTCTATGTTGGAGGATGTCCTTGGCACATAGTTGCTCAAGGTGCAGAGATTTCATCATCGTGTCCTGAGCTTCATTTACTTTCAGCCGTAGCCAACAGAGAGATGGGTAGCAAACCAGCAGGTGCATCGGCTCGTCGAAGTAAGAGACTTCAAAGGGAGATAAAGTCACCCGTAGTGGAAGCTCATGACCTTTCATAAGATTCGGCCACTGAGTCGGATCCATTGGTGAAAAAGCAATAAATCAGTGACAGTCCACCGGTATTCCAAGAAAAAAAGGTGTCTCTAGATTTGGGATTACATAAGAAATGGTTTTAAAATATTAAGTTATATGATTTCACATGTCTACCCTAGGTATTGTGGAAGGATAACTCGGATGTTCTCTGTCAATTTCAAGTATTACAACAAACGGGAGGAGAAATTGCTATGGGAGTGAAAATCACACCAGATTTAGTTGTGAGTGTGTTTTGTTTGCCCTATTATTCAGAGGAGGTTCAATTTGATAGATGTTCAAATGAGATCATGATGGCCGATCTTCGAAATCCAGTTTCATCCAAAAAATTATATATGATTAGTTAAGTACGGGATCCAATCAGAAAGCAACAGTTGGGTTGATTTGTAGAGAGGGTTGTGTTACTAGTGCATAATGATTATATGGCCAAAGAAAATTATGCTTACTTGTTAGCTGCAGGACAAGGGGAAAAGGTATCGTGGGCGATGCTAGTGTACAAAAAGCTAATGCAAGAGATATCAAGGACACAATCCCGGACTTCGAATCAATTTTCCAACAGTAGCAACTTGTGCAGTTTCAACAAAGGCAACAAATGGTATCAGAACCAGTTCATCCTACTAACACAACATAATTTTTTCCTAAGATATTGTCTGTGCATGTATCAGAGGATCTAGTAGCAAAGAAGACAAGTGCAAGAACCAGTCTCGGGGGGTGCACTACTAAGAAATTCTAGGTATCATGTGCATTCAAGGGGCATTTAAAAAACCCCCTCAACTAAAATTTATACTCCAATAAAACCACCCCTCTTTGCTCATGAACTAACGGATTTTTTTCAAAATTTGAATTGAAAAACCCATCTTGTTACTATAAGCCTGTTAAATGTTTTCCAAAAGTGGGATTACAATACCCCTCCTTTTAAATGCACGTGGTACACTAAAATTTTCATAGGTGAACCCCCCGAGGAACCAGTCATGAGTTCCAATAGAGTTCATGGCAAGAGGAAGAGGTGCAGACAGAGGAGATGATGCAAGCTTTAAAGACTATTCAAGACTTGACTGATGCGGAGGATGAAAAGCCGAAAGATCAACAATACATTGATATTGATACTGGTACAGAAAAGCCAGATCTTGTTACAGAAGAACCAAAGACTATTATAGAAAGTTTAGGAGAACAGGTTACGCCAATGCAAGATGAAAATCATGGACATGATCCATTAGTTTCTTTGCTAGTAGAAAGAGATGTGAAACTTGATGAATCAGATGTTTAAGTGGGTTCAGGTCGCAATAATTTTTTATGGACAAAAATAATTGTACCACCAGGTGTGCCAGTGTGGACAAATACTACTTGGATACTCGATTGTGGGCTATATGTATTTTCAAAGTAATAGAAAGCATATGCAAAACCTTAGTAGGATGGTTATAAGCAACTGCTTCTGAAACTTGTATGCTAGTAGTTAGAATTGTCATATAAATGAGATGGCAATTCTCTGTTCTATGTTGTTGATTCAAAAGTTCATAAGTTCTAAATGAGGAAGCATTCTCATATGCAGATCCCTATTTTGTCTAGTTTTTGACTTTGTTTCCTATATGATGTACTGAGTTTACAATAGTAATGAAATGGATACCAACTAGTATTACTCATTATGATCTTTACTTGTTCTGAATTTGGAATTGAAATGTCAGTTGTCGAAAGTTCTTACTGTACTTTCAATGGTACCCTGTTTATTTCAATAGGTAGTTTTTTTGAATATGTCTCTACCTGTTACACATCAGAATCGGGATTCCAGAATCCAAGTGGATTCTAGAACCCCAAATTCCATTGACGAAAAAAAGGTTTTTTGTTGACAGACTGAGATTTTCGTCCATGGATAAAAATTTATGGTAGAAAATAAAGCATATTTTTGTAATTCTAAGTCAAGGGTGTATTATACATCACATAGTCATGCATGAATTACTAGTAGCTCTTAAAATATTGGATCTTGTCATTGATTTGGTTTTTTTTTAATTTGACATGAAAGGCAAAACCCACCTTTAAACTAGCAATATGTACATTTTTAAAAAAAGTTCAGAAGTATACTTAGTTTGCAAAAGTTATGAAATTAGTTCTATACCTTTTCAAAAGCATGGCAAATACACAATTTCTTACAACCACAATTGTAGCCTTATGTAAAATAAACTCAATTTTAGTCTCATGATTTTTAACAACCACAATTGTACTCTCATGCAAAAGGGGTAAAAGGAAAGTTTAAAGAAATACATGAAAATTAATGAAAAAATAACAAAAAAATTTAGCAGAAAGAAGGGAGAGGGAGGTTTTGATAAGAGTTAAAATGTTGAGTAATAAGACAAAAATTATTTTAGCTTACTAAAATAAGGGAAACAACTGAGGTCCACGAGGAGAACAATGCTCAAATGGGTATGGGTACTACCTCTTGGTATATTGGGAAGCATACATATGTTACATATACATAGTATTTGCTAGTCTAATTTAAACTTATAGCTTATAAGTTTTTGTGACATGACTTTTTGGCTCTGCTAAGGTTCTATGGCCGATAGTACACTATTTTTTCACTAATTAGGGCCGATGATGTCCTTTTGCTTTTGGTCAACCTGATCCACATAAGAAATTGGTTAGCAAATAGTGCCTTGTTAAGAGTTATATTCGTAGGCATTTAAGTGGCATCTCAACCACTCTTATGTTGGTTAAGAGCAAGCTCCTCCACTTAAGAAAGTGGTTTGTGAATAATGTCATGACATCAAGATTTGATTGTTTTTAAAGCATTCGTGTGGCATCTCCACTACTCTTGCCTTTATTAAAAGGAAGCAAGGCAAGTGCCTTATTTTTATAAAAACAAAGACCATCCAACTCTCCACTATAGCAATGCGGCTCTAAGGGGCTTATGTCATGGGAGGGATATGCTTTAGAGAAGTGCTCCCTTTTCTAGATGTTATTATGTGAGAAGGTGAATGGGGATTTAAATCAATACCTAAATTTCGATGTCACTCGGGTGTTTCTTTGTTAGTAACCAATGCTTGGAAATTCTCGTTGCAAAATGAAAAAGGAGGAATCGACAAATGTTATATAATATCATGTTTTTTTATGATGATAGGACAAAGCTTGTCAATAGAAAAAGAAGGAAATTTAGGCATTGATTCATGTTTTTAAGATGTATTTGTTCTTTTCTAGGGTATAGGGAGTTGGTCATTTTGGGTTAAAGTGAAATTTGGGTTGTGAGAATTGAGTTGGATGGTAGGATTCAGAGATTCTCTGGTTAGTAAATGTCTTTCATAAGTTGTCTTTTAGAAGTTGGAAATAATCTTCATGGTTGCTAGCCTTGTTGCATGCAATGTGGGCCCAGGGCAGTACACCCTCATGTGTTGGCCAGCTTGTATAATGGGGTCTTTTTGGACATCATCTTGTCTTAAATTAGAAGTTGGAAATAATCTTCATGGTTGCTAGCCTCGCTGCATGCAATGTGGACCAAGGGCAGTACACCCTCATGTGTTGGCCAGCTTTTATAATGGGGTCTTTTTTAAGGGATGACCTCTCTCCTAATGAAAGTCTGCTTCGCTCTTTCTCTCCCAAAAAAAGAAAACAAGGGAAAAAAGATGAATAACATTCATTAGGCCTACCTTGTAAATGTGAGAAAATTTTAAAGGATTCCCCTAACGTCAGAAATAGTTAGAGGAAACTGTTATTTTATTTTTTCCCGATGGATGGACGAAATAAAATCTCACAAAGATTAGGCCTACCTTGTAAATGTGAGAAAATTTTAAAGGATTCCCCTAACGTCAGAAATAGTTAGAGGAAACTGTTATTTTATTTTTTCCCGATGGATGGACGAAATAAAATCTCACAAAGATAATTTTAAATGAACCCCCCTAAAACCTTCCCTCAAGGTCCCTAGGGCATGGGGAAAAAAAGACGTGTTTGAAACATTTAAGGGATTCCCCTAACGTAAGAAATAGTTAGAGGAAACCACTATTTTAAATTTTCTGGATGGAAATAAAATCTCAATAAAAATAATTTTAGCTTTCAAATGAACCCTACTAAAACCTTCCCTCAAAGGTAGGGCAAGAGAAACAAAAAGATGTGTTTGTTGTTTGGAGGAAGCTGTGTTTGTTTCGAGGAGGAAGCTGAGGTCAGGGTTGCAGCAATGACGACGTAGGATGTATTTATTTTGAGGTCTTCCTTGTCCTCCCAATGGGGATTTAGATGTACTTGGTCGCTTGATGCAGGATGTACTTATTTTGAGGTCTTCCTTGTGGACCCAAATTCTTCCAATGGGGATGAGGTGGGTGAAGCAAGCCGTCAGAAGGGTTGAAGAGATATTTACTTTTCGAGGTCTTCCTTTGGGGTCTTCCGTCTCCGATATAAATACATTGGGGTTGAAGAGAGTTTTCTTTTTTGACCTTTACGTAGTAGTGAAAGTCTTCTTTCTCCTGTAGTACTAAGCGGGCAAGCAATGGGGTGGGAGCAGCTTGCAGCTGTCCACTCACATTTGCCAATCTGCGCCGGTGCCTGCGATGTGGGAGTGTGTGGGCGAGTGAGTGGACGACTGTCTCTGCACCCATATGCGGTCTTCCTTTACTTTGGCCGCCATGATGCGCACACAAGAAGTAGGCTCTCGAACAGGCTTAAACTCCTCCGGCGGCGACGATGGCAAACCTCGTTGCTCAACAGAGATGATGCCGAAACCCTTGCGGCAACAGAGACCAAAGCTCAAGAAGGATGTTCACTCGATTTCTCGCTGGATTTCGCTCGATTTCGAGCAGGATTACGCTCGATTCATCGCTGAAACAAGCTAAAATTCCCGCGAGAACAATGCCGAGAAGAAATGCAACCGAAACACCAATGATTGCAACAAAAACACAGCAGCAGCCACAGACAACAATGACCACGACTGCCCTTAAACCCTACCTTTAAAGTTTTCACCCTTAAACCCTACCTTATTAAACCCTAATCCCCCTTAATCTCGTAACCCTAAAAAAAACCACCTTGCACATAGAATTTGGCCGCCATGATGCGCACACAAAAACTCAAGTGGACTAGGTCTTCCTTCTCCTTCTCCTACCGATATTCCTGCTCACATACATATGTCGAGTGGACTACTGTCTCTGCACCCATATGCGGTCTTCCTTTACTTTGTGTTGAGGCCTTCCTAGTGTTGTTGCGATACCTCCATTCCTGCTCACACACACGGATCACCTCCAGTGGACTAGCTACTGTCTCTGCTCCCATACACAAAGCCAACAATGGCGGAGACCTCTGCCTGTTATGATAATACCAGTCGACCGCACGCCATTTGCTTGCCATGCCCTGCTCAAGGCCACATCAATAGTCTCATGAACCTCGCCACAGCTCTCGCATCCTCTCATGGCTTCTCCATCACCTTCATCTACTTCCAACAATCCTACCTAGACGCTCAGCGCAAACACCTCCTCGACCACCTCCACCCTTCCATCCGCATCCAAGTCCTCCCTGATGGCCTCACCTCCGACCTATCCCATGACCTCTCCCTCTTCTTCCAAGCCCTCCCCGCCATGCACACCAGCTTCCGAAACTTCCTCCACGAGTATCTTGCCTCCCCCGATCACCATCCGCCCATCTCTTGCATCATCTCCGACACTTTCGTGCCTTGGGCTCAGGATGTCGCCAACTCCTTTGGAATCCCCCGAGTCGACTTCTGGACTTGCACCGCCGCCTGCTACCTCATGTTCCTCCACATTCCTCACCTCATTTCCAAGGGGTTTCTTCCCCTCAAAGGTAAACAAACCTCTTGCGTGCTTTGGGCTTGTGCTGATTCAAGCTTCATGTTGGGCATTTTTCTCACCCATTTGTTGTGGATTCTGCAGCCCCGATCGCCAACTGGAGTGGAGAAGGGGAGGCTTTGATCGACTTCATACCTGGACTCCCACCGTTTCCAATCACGGAAATGCCTCGCGAGTGTATCGTCGAAGACCTCTCAAGCCCCTTTATCGAGTTCTTCCTTGCAACTTTCGCTCCTGTGCGGGAGGCGCACACTATCCTTATTCATTCGCTTTACGAGCTAGAACGCGACGCATTCGACGCCTTGCGTGCAGACGGTATCGAAGCCTACTCGGTTGGTCCATTGTTAGGCTTCGACCCCGTCCCCAAGCATGATTCAGGCGCTCTAGTAACAAAGCCGGCTTCCGTACAAGAAGATTGTTTGACCTGGCTGGACTCCCAGGCCATTTCGTTCGTCATATATGTTGCCTTCGGCTCACTTGCGTTCTTGTCTCTTGAGGAAACCGTGGAGCTAGCGCACGGCCTGGAGCAAAGCGGACAAGCGTTCCTATGGGTGATTCGTTCCGATTCCAGAACAGGTGGTTTGTCGCAGATTCTACCTGAAGGCTTTCTCGAGAGAACGAAGGAAAGGGGTCTCATAATCTCGTGGGCACCGCAGCCAGCGGTGTTGGCGCATCCGTCGGTGGGGGGGTTCTTGACTCACTGTGGATGGAATTCAACGGTGGAGAGTCTATGGAGCGGGGTACCGCTAGTGGGATGTCCGAGGCTGGCAGAGCAGAAGTCGAATATGAGGAGTATTGCGAAAGAGTGGGAAATTGGGTTAAGGTTGGAGACGAAGCCCGACGGCACGTTCACGAGGGAGGCTGTGAAAGCAGCGGTGGAAACGCTGATGCAAGGGGAGGAGGGTGAGGAGGTGAGGAGCAAAGCCAAGGAGCTAAGCAAAATTGCAAGGAGGACTATTAGTGCTGGTGGATTATCTTATTCCAATCTAGGTAAGTTCGCCCACAACATGAAATGTCCTTGAATTCCATGCAAAAAGATTCCGTTACTAATAAATAAGTTCACAGGTTTCATATTGCCTTTTTAATATAATAGTGCCCCCCCCCCCCCCCCAAAACAACACACAATGGAGAAGGGGAATCCCCTCATTTGGCCCCCACCTGGAAGAGCTTGACTAAAACGGCCCTTACCAACCAAAAGGTCTCCTTCATAGACCATGGGGCCTCCTCCACGTGTTTGTCATTAACGCTTTCATGTTTAACATATTGTCCTCTTGTGTAACCAGCACCACCCAATGGCACCCATTGCTTCTCTCCCATGGGCGGGCACCAGGCGATATTATTATTATATTCTTGTATTAGGAAGATTATTGGGCCATTAAGGACATTGTATACATAATGATTTATCATTTTTCCAATAAACCTTTAGATGTGAATCGTGATATGAAAACATTTCCCTTGATTTTGGGATACTCTCCATAGGTCTCTTGATGCAATGCACTAGGTATTACAAATTTACCATTTCTTCATCTCTACCTTTATGAATGCACCCACACATAGGTTAAGTCTCCACATCATTGAGAATGTGGATTACGAGGTACAAAATATTAAGAACATGGGCCATCTCCTCTTTTCTTTTTCTCTCATCAAAAGCATTTCTTCAGTGTTGCTCAAACTCGAAAAACAGACTACCGTCAATTTGGTGGGTTGGAGGTGCTGGGTTGTCTTCTCATATCTAGAGCTTGCTAAGCTTATGCATTGGAGACGTGTGTCTTTTGCATGGAAGGGGGGATGAGATCTCCTTGAAACTACCCAGACAAACTTTACTCTATGTTAGTGCACTACCTAGGAAGGAGATGAGTGAAGAAAATGAGCTAGAGGTGATTATGTCTACTTCTCTGAGGAAGGATCATGGGATGAAAGCCCACATGAGCAGAGAGTACATGGCCTCGACATCCATCTCAGATCACGTACCTATTCTTTGGAGATTTTGTGTTCCATGCAAAGTGGGGAGGTCGATGGGCATAACCCTAAATTTAAGAAAAGGCTACTTAATTTGAAAGATTTCTACGTAGACTCCTAGAGGAACAGAGGCTCGGCTATTAGAGAGCCATGTTGTAGGTGGAACGCAACACTCCATAGAGTAATGAAGGTGGCTAAAGAGGCAGATCTTCATTATAGAGCAGGGAGGAAAAGGAGCTGGGAAGGGTCAACCACGATCAGAAAGTCTCTCTAGGTGGTGCTAAAGGAAACACCCAAGAACCCAATTGTGGGGACCCTACTAGGGATGTTGAGACAACTATGCAAGAATGGGAAATGATTGAGGCAAGGTAGACCCACATCAAGAGCAGGTTGATCTTGCTCGCAATGGGGGACTGTCCCTCTAAGGATTTTTTTCAATCCATTAAGAGGAATCAACAAAGGGAATTGATAGATAGGGTGATGGATGCTTAGAGGAACCTTGTTACAGAGTTTTGGCACATGGTCAAGGTGTTTTTCGAGGGGATCTGAGTGCTATAGTTGGCGAGCTGGTGCTTCACGATGAGATGTGGCGTATAGACATAGGGATTGCCTTAAATGGCCTTGATAGCAGGGTGATAGAGTACCGAAGGAGTCGGTTAGCCAAACTGTTCACCAAGGAAGAGTTAGAGGAGACCCGAATGCCATGGCCGATGACAAGTTTCTAGGCCCCGACGGACTGACAATAGAGTTTTACCACACGCTCTGATGGGCCCTTAATCAAGATTTAATTGAAATGGCTAACAGAGCCCACAGCTAGTGGGTCACTCTCAGAAGATGTTAATGCTAGGCAGATGAAGGTATTCCCTAAGAGACAAGCAGATTAAAGGTCGCTAATAGGAGGCTGATCACGAAGGCTAAGAGATAATTCGACTAATTCATGGACTCGGGGGGTGCACTACTAAGAAACCCCATGTATCACGTGTGATCAAGGGGTATTTAAAAAACCCCTCTAAAATGTTTCCCCCAATAAAACAACCCCACTTTACTTATGAACTAACATATTTTTTTCTAGAGTTGAATTAAAAAACCCCTCCAGTTATTGTAATCCTGTTAAATGTTTTTCAAAAGTTTAATTAAAATACCCCTCCTTTTGAAACACGTGGTGTACACAAAACTTGTGAGGTGAACCCCCCGAGTTCATGGATAGGCTAAAAGCAAAGTTGAGATCTTGGAATGGTATATGTGTAGGTTGGAACGATCATCTCTTGGTCATCCAACACATCGTATTGGCCTCTATTATAATATATGTTGCTTCGATTTGGCACTTTAGAAAAACACAATGGCTGGAAGTGGAAAGGTTGCTTCGGGGCTTTCTCTGGGTGGAAGAGGGTGGGAAAAGAAGGATGCATTACATACCATGGGATCCCATGACGATTCTAAAATCCCAAGGAGGGTTGGGTCTATTAAAGAGCAGGTTTAGGAATACGGCACTGCTTGGAAAATTGCTCTCGCATCAGTTTGAGGGCCAAGCCCCGTGGACAAATATTGTGAATTGCTTCATAGAGAAATCAAGGAGCAAACATGTAGGTGCATGGTCGGACTATCCTAGTATGGCAGATTATGCTTACACTTCCCGATGAAAATTGTAGGTTCAAATGTATGGCGGGTCTGGTCCAAGAGTGGAAATTATGCATTGGGCAGCTAATGTGGAAAAGTCAGAAGGGGATAAGGGGGTATGCTAGTTTAAATGAATGCCTTTGGTGGAGTAGAGCCCCAACCTAGAATCGGTGAACTATTCACCCTCCATAACCCATAGAGAGATTTGAGATTATACAAGAGGGGATTAGATCTTGGGGCAATTTTTGGGACCTGTGGTGCATAGCTAGATTTCCTATAGGCTGTGCGAACCCCAGACTCATGGTCAACTAAATGTGTGCCAGTGGTAGATTGGAAGGCGAATCAATGGTGCCTTGGCAAGACACCGATCAGCAAGCTCTCTACCACAAGCATCTCACTAAGGGAGAGGCCTAGTTTGGTGAGATCAACAAGAAATGGAACCTTTGATGTAGGCCAGCCTGGTGGAAAGTGAGGCTTAATGAGATTTGGAAGGGATGCGCAATGGGGAAGGTGAGGTCATGTTATGGAAGGCAATGAATCTAAATAGAAAATTTCAAATTCATGATTCAAAAAATTTGGGAACTTCGGCCCCTTCGGGCCGAATAATATGTAAGGATGAAATAATCGGGCTAAAAATCATAGCCATGTCATGCTTTCATGGTGATTTTCCACATCATTCATTTATATTCGTACGAATAAAGTTTATACGTACGAATACTTTATTTTACGAATACTTATTTGTACAAATAAACTTTATTCATATAAATAACTTATTTGTAAGAATAGTTTAGGTTATATAAGCTAACAAACGACCCTCATATGCCCCTCATATGTTTATCTAAAGAGATCAAAAAAGGGAAATAAAAGAAGGAAGGCCTATTAGGTTGCTCTGGCAAGCAATCTTGAAGGTCTGAACTAAAATGGAATTTGTTTATTGTGTGAGTTCTAAGGGTCCCTATAGACTCTTAGATCTCGTGTCTAAAATATGATGGAATTTGTTTCTTATTTGTGTGAGTTCTAAGTGTCTCTATAAACTCTTAGATCTCTTGTGTGAAATGTGATTTTTGTTCTTATTTATGTGTTACATTTGTGTGATTTCTTTGAATCTCATTAGAGATTCAAAGATCTCTTGTGTGACATTTCTTTTTTGTAATTTGATAGAGTTCTTAGGGTTTCATTTGAGTGCTTAAGATCTCTTATATAGGCTAATCATTAAATAGACCTTGATACAGTTCTTAGCATCTCATTTTTTAGCTCTTAATATCTCTAAGATAAGCTAATTTATGCAATGTGAATAGTGCTTTTTGTAACTAAATAAAGTTCTTAAGATCTCTAAGATAGGGTATGTAAATTATGCTCTTTGTAGTTTGATAGACTTCTTAAGATTTTATTTTATTTAGTTCTTAAACCTCTTTTAGGTTATGTCTTTGAATTAACATTCTTACAATTAGTATTTGGAGAAAACATTATTCTTTCAATGCTATGTGAATGAATTTTTTGCAACCCTGTGAAATGTGGTAAATATTAAAATGTAGATAATCATAACTTGCATTATTACACGTATTATTGAGAGTATTTTTATTCTCTCAATATTATGTGAATGAATATGTTGTATCTTTATAAAATTGGAGTTCTTGTACTTACTATTGAAAGCTGCATATATATGTATTCTTTCAAGTTTATGTGGATGAACTTTTAACTAGCGCGCTCTACACTTTTTTAATGAAAAATTTTTATTCTTTTTAATAGTATGTGAATGAATTTCTAATAATATGCATTATAACAATTACTTAATGCTTAATTTTGAGAGAATATATTCATTCTTTCAATTGGATGTGAATGAATGCATAACTATTTGAAATATGTACTCTTAATTAGAGTTCTTACACATATTATTGAAACAATACATATGTGTTTATGTGAATGAACATTAAGTAAACATTCTTACACTTACTTTTGAATGATATTTTTTATTCTTTCAATATTATGTGAATGAATCCAATGTTGTTGAGACCTCAATATATTATGAAAGAATGAAAAAGGTCTAATACAATTGTGCAAGATATGCTGGGTGGTTTTTTGCAAATTCCATGCACACTGGTGTTGCATAATGATCAAGTTGCAAATAAAACAATACAATCAAAAAAAGATCTCAAAAAAATTGTGTGCATTTCAGTACATTGAGTACAACAATGGTTCTTGGATGTACGTAAGGTGTAAGCTACAATGGTCCAGTTCTACAACATGAAAGAAAGAGGTGAATGTAATAATTTGGGTATTCATTTCATGTTTCCTTCAAAGCATCATGTTGATGACAAACCGTGCATAGGCTTGACGGCTTGACTATTATGCTTTTGTAGATTACAATGGAAAACTAGTGTATGTTATCAAGTTGGGTGAGTGTGAAGTAGTGAAAGGACACAAGTTAGAGCAAGTCAACATTACACTTATGAATAAGGCTTTACAACATGAACAAGATAGAAAAATTATTGAAGATTTTAGCGTGCAATCAGAAAAGCATATTTGGTGGCTTGTAGCCTTTGAAGTCCCTAAAGAAACCCACTCTTACCTGAAGTGGGTCTTTGAACGGCGGTCTCCAATTCCAAGCATTGTAGATGCTCATACCAAGGGAGAGTTACTTCATGTTGAAGGATTTGGATCTTTGAACATTGAGTGGCATATGTATGGAGACTTGAAAACATTGAAGTGCATGGTTGGCATTTAGACACGTGCAAATGCAACATACCCATGTCTCTTTTGCATGCACTCACAAGTTGGAAAGAACACAAAAAATAATAAAAACAATGTAGATGATGGCAAGTACCAATGGAGAAATGGCGTTATGAGTTGTGATCAGAGAGGGCACCAGATCAAGACAAAGTTGATGAAAGTTGGGATGCAATTTTAAACATCCCACTAGAAAGAGTGCATTTTTGTGTCTTGCATGCAGAGATGTGTTTGATCAATAGGTTTCTATACTTACATATAATGTATGTATGGAATATGAAACCTAAAGAAAGATCTGCAGCTTCTATTGTATAGCTCAAAGCTCTTTTGTCTAGGATGGGATTGCATGGAGGCAACGTCACACTTCAAAATGATCCACAACTCTTAGGGGCTTCAAGGAATTGTCCATGTAAGTTTCAATGGGTAGTGTGAAGGCACAAAGATTCTTTTCTAATCATGGCTAAAAATGGCATGGCACACTCGGGGGGGTCACTCATCATATGTAACCCTATCACGTGAGTTCAACAGAAGGATATTTTTTATTTCTAAAATTTACAGAAATAAATATACATAAGGGACTATTTAAAATAGTTTTGGGAAAAATTTACAGATTTGTATAGAAAAGGGGTACATTTTATTATTAAAAAATTTACAGATAAGGGATTTTAGAAATAGGCCTTGAACGCACGTGGTATAGAGGGTTTATACATAGTGACCCCCCCGAGATGGCACATAACTTGGGGTTTTTGGAAGGCATTGCGCAAGTGCACCACAAATTTAGAAGCTAATCCTAATGTCAAAAATATGAGAGCACATATTTACCTTAGAGTGACGAATCAAAAGATTGATGCATGTCCCAAAAAATGTGTAGCAAAATAACATTTGTTTTTGTGAAGCCAACTCTCCTTATGCGATACTCCTTAGTATCCTTTTCTCAAAACTGGTAAAGGCTTCTCATGAGTAATTTATAAATATACTCCAAACAACATCAATTAAATGATCAAAAGCATAAGAGACTCCTCACCTATCCCAATGTGGGGAACCATAGTATATGAGTCTTGTGCACTCAACATGTACACCCTAGGATCACAAGGGTTCCCAAGGGGAGGAGAGAGAGAGAGAGAGAGAGAGAGAGAGAGAGTGGACAAAAATACCCCAGAACATGGCACTCGAAGATCTTAAAAGATTATAACAAAAGTAATCATTATATTATATTCCAATAGTACGTATATCTTGCAAGTACATCAAGAAATCAAGGTTGAATCTTTTAGGTATCCAATACTCCACGGTCGGGGTCCACTTACCTGGCACCATCTAGAAAAAACCAGTTGTTAGAACAATAAAGTTTTAAATGGGTAGACAGGTAATGCCTGCATACCCCGGCTTGTTATTGCTTTACCTAGGAGAAAGAGACACATCTAGATTCATAATTGCATATTACATACCAAAAAGGCTAGGGGGACATCATGAAATGTTGGAGACATAAGTGCTTGCCTACCATATAGGAGACATTAGGAAGGACAATAATTTTGAAGCTCAATTACCTAGCCTTCCATATAGGAGGGAAACAATGGCATTAGAAAGGACATTTGTAATAATAGACAGCGACCTAGCATTTCATGGAAGAGGCATAAAAAAGGTTAGCTTTCCAAGTAAAAGGTAAGCGATCCATCCAAACATAGAACTACACATTACATTGTGTCATAGCTGAGTGGGTATTATGAATTGTTTAGGCATAGGATGTGCTCACCTTCCATGTAGGAGTTATTAATGAGGATAATTATTTTGAAAAAAAAGTCCTAGCCTTCCATAGAGGAGGCATGATAAATTTTTAAGCCTTCCATGTAGGAGGCATTAGAACTTAAAAGAAGGCAATGACCTAGCCTTCCATAGAGGAGGCATAATTAGCTTTGCAAATAGGAGGCAATAGAAGGGACAATTGTATTGAAACAAAATCATCTAGCCTTCCATAAAGGAGGCATGAAAATATTATCTCTCTCATTGCATTAGGAACTCATAATAAAGTATCAAATAACAAGTACTTGCTTACACAAGAAGAAGGGGGGAATAAATTAGATTAAAAAAATATTTGTGGCAAGTGCATGTTGCAACGGGGGATGCTTCAAACAAGATAGGCCAATAGATCATGGAAGAGACAAGCTTGAGTTAGGTCACGACTAGTGGAATCTCAGTTTAACATTTTCTTGGTTTTTCAAGGAAGATAGGGTTGTGTTCTAGAAATTGTGTAAGCAAGCATGATGCAATATCAATCCTTCTTTTCTAGCTTCCTTCATTTTTTAATTGACGAAGGCAATAAAGGTAGAATCAATATTAATGGACATACGGGCCATCTTACAAGGGGCACAGGTACCAGATGTGTCCTAAAAAGGAGACATACATTCGTCAGTACATAGGGTAAGTAAGCATTAAAAAACTATCCATTATCTATAAAGTGCCCACTCTACCACTATAAGGAAAATTATAACCCCACAAAAAGCTATCCAATATCTATATAGGGAAAACTTGCCGTTGTAGCATTGCAAAAAATTATAGTGTTGAAGCAAAAGTATGTGAAAAAATTAAAGTGGTAACCAAGAAAATAAGGTTTGTAAGTACACATAATCGTAGGCCTACAAGTTCTATACATGTGTAACTAAAATCACAAGGATGCCTTGAAAAATGCATACAAACACATCTCTAGTTAAAAAACTAAGTACATAAGACGTCTCTAATTGACCCAATACGTACATAACTTATGGGTTTAAAAAATTTAGAATAAATTGCAAAATATCGTAAATTAATTGAACGTAAAAAAAAATGGGGGGCATAAGCAATTAATTACCATGAAGGAAATAAGACGATGTTATTAACTGACTTACTTAATGATTACACTCTTTCCTCAATAAACAAGCTAATGTGTAACTCAACCTAGTCTATAAAGAGAGACTATCCCTTATAAACAAAAGAACCGTACGCTAGCTAGAACGTTAGTAGATAACCATAACTATAAGACTAAGTAAAAAATGTAACACTACATAGAAGATAGGACGTAGTATGATACATAGCGAAGGGAGAGCAGAACATGCACATAAATCCATGCAAGAATACGTGTAGGCGGGGTCGAAGGAATTCGGAGGACCAAAACCTCCATTGAGCAGGTAGGAGGCATCATGCATGAATGCAAAACTACCATCAAAAGCATGCAAGGCTATGCACGGCACAACAGTCGGTGAGGTGCCCATGCTTGAGAAGGATAGAGACCAAAGAAAGCCCAATGGCTCGAACTAGGACTACAATCCCACGTTTGGGACACGAATCACCAAGGGCAATGTGGCTCCCTGTGCATGTACGTGACAAGGGCGGGTAGACGAGGTGACCAGAGGAGTTTGTGAGTGTCGCACAGCAGAAGAAGGTACACCCAGGTAAGAAGGAGCATATGGGAGGGTGTAGATAGGTTGGAGATATTGGGAGCAAGCAGGCGGCAGGCAAAGATCGTGTGAGAGAACACGAACAACCAGCGTTCCAATCCATGCAATCTACATAAAAAGCAGGTAAGTAGCCGCATGAGTTGAAAGGAATAAGGATGAGGCCTATTCGTGAAATCAAACAAACCTCAGATGAAGCCACGAGTGATGGGGAAAGAGTAGAAAGTGGAGGACTAGTTGTGAGGATTGAGTCAAAGAGTAGGGAGGACAGTGACAACTTGAAGGGAGAGGGAGCTCTTTAGAATTAGGTAGCACCACCCTACAATAAATGTCCTCCATATGCACCGCAAATTAGGCCAAGGATAACATCCTCTCCCATCTTTTGATCTATCCCCGCAAAAATCTTAAGGTACAAATCTATGAGTTCTTAGATACTATCAAAACCTATAGGTTCCTTTCATAAGTCCATAGGGTGGCATATGATATTGTAGAACCATAAACAAGGGGGAATGAGTAGTGATAGGGGAAGAAAAGAAATCACATGAGTTTTAACTCCCAATTATAAAGACGTTAGAAGAAATTTTTTCTCATTAAATCCACGTAAGGAATAGATTAAGACTTATCAAAGACGTCATAAAAATTTGGACTGGCTAGTGTGTGTTAACTCATGTGTATGGGTGTGAGGGGTTATGAGTGGGATAAAAAGTGTGTGTGTGTAAGTAGGAGTGTTGTAGGGCTAGGGGAAGATTTTACATGAGTTTTGGATTTTAACCCTCAATTATGAAAAGATATTTAGAAGCACTATCTACTTTTTAAATTTTCGAGAAGAAAAGATTGTCAAAAAGATGTCATAACAAGTTTGGACCGGATCATGTATATAGTTCCAAAAATAATTATTAGAAATGGACTATCAAAGTATCAATAGGTACATTATATTGTGTTTGCAAAGATTTCCTAGGTCTCTACTCAAAAAAAGGCCTATGTGTGTTTGTGTGTGTGTGTGTGTGTGTGTGTGTGTGTGAGGGAGTACAAATCAGATAAATGTGTGTGTGTGTTTGTGTGTGTGTGTACCCTCCGTGACCCTGGGAGGATGCCACATGATGGGGGCAGAATACCCATCATGTGGTATCCTGCCCCGCACCAAACCAAGATAAGAGTGGGGAAGTGTTAATTTGAGGGCTAGGAAAATTGTTGGAAGCTATGAACTTGAAAATAAGTTTTTGGATCTTATGTCAATGAAAGCCATTGGCACATTAGGAAAAAAGATGGCTCATTTTGGGCCCTGTAAGAAATTCGCTATTTTCTCTTTTATCTCTCTTCTAAAATGTGGAGAAAGAAATAAAATACGGATATTTGTCAGTTCAGGACTACAAGTGTGTCAGTCCGGGGAGGAATAAAAAAGTCCTTTCAAATAATTGAGAAGATGTTGCATTAAACTCTCCATATAGATTTCGCATATCTTTCGACGGCATTCCGACAGCCTCTCATAAAGAACCCATCACGCCATCACTAATCTTTTTTTTTTCAAATATTTGAATGGTTACCGCGAAAGATTAGATGAGTTTTATAAAAAGTAGACAAGATGAAGAACCAACCCTCATGAAATGGTTGCGTGCAACCATGCTGTTGAAGAAGAACCTCAAAAGAAGCGACTACACCATTTGCACATTGATTTAGAAGAATAATACACACCGCTATAAAAAAGAGGAAAGGTTCCGCTTGTAAATGTTGAGCAAAAGGAAAACATGAGAAGAGCAAGCTCCCAACATATTGACTTATGGTGCGACGGACAAAAATTTAGCCCAAATGTCCATTGAGGAATTCGAGCCCTCCATTTTCTAATCGGACAACACTATTGAGGTTTGTGGGTGACAGGAACAATGGAATGTATGGATACATTTCAACTCAACATTCAACTGCGACAGAAATGTACAAGACATTGTATGTTCGAGACAGATTGGAGAAGGCGCAAGAAATGTTGATAGATTCAGACTTGAAAGAGCAACTGCAAAGGGAAATCGAAGACCATTCAAAGACAAAGAATGAGCTACGAAGAGCAAAAATGAAGAGAATGGTTCTTGGAGAGAGACAACGAAGCAAGAGAATTCGAAACATTGTGGAGTTGAAAGCTGGCACTGGAGGATGTAAGCGCAGAGTATAGAAAGCAAGGTAAGAGTACATCTTGTTTAGCCATTGTATTTGTATATGTGTGTCTGTCTTGCAAGAAAATCTGTGATATTGCAAAGTGTACTTGTTGCAGGGAAATTTTAGGACCTCAGAAAGAAAACATTGATCCTAATTTAATTCCTGTCAAACATATGAAGGGTTTAGTCTCCCCTGTTGTTGCAAAAAACATGATGAAGGAAAAGAAGTTTAAGAATGTAAAACGTGAAGTTCTTGAAGACTTTGTATCAAAAAGTAAAGGTGATGTCACGAAAATTCAAGAGGCTCTTGATGTGAGTGGAGTGAGCAGAAAGGGATATGCCTCAATATTTAGAGTTGTGTCATCAACATGAAAAGATCAACGGATAAAACGTGTGTTGTTACCAATACCAACACAAGTTTGGAAGGAACGGTGTCATCTCAACCAAGAAATTGATAAGTTCATTGGACAGTACTTTCATATCGAAAGTGTATATGAAGGTGAAAAGGGAAGCACTACATATAATTCTTGAAATAATATTTTTGTAGATCTTGAACAATTGCAAAGACTAATGGTTGAGTTCTACAATATCACATTTGAAGAATGTAAAGGAGTTTTGAAGTTTGTTGTGAAGCTCGATGAGTGTGAAATTGTCAAGGAAAGAAAGATAGAGAGAGTTTCTATCACTTTGATGAATCGAGTACTTGATCAATCGATCACAAACTCCAGCTCAAAGTGCTTCAGTGTCCATACGGAAAAGCATGTACGGTGGTTGGGCTCATTTGAGGTATGTAAACTATCGCCTTCCAAATTAGTCTTTGCTCAAAATGTAACAAATTTTATATCATATATCTTGCAAACCTATGGTTTTAAATTATAGGTGAAGACTGAGGACCATGCACTACTTTATTGGGTATTTCATCAAATAGATATACCATCAATTATCAAGAGTCAAGTCTAAGGACGCCATCTTCATGTTCTAGGGAAGGGTGATTTTCAAATTGAATGGCATATGGAAGGTGACCTGAAGACACTGAAGTGTATGTTCAATATAAGCAAAGAGGGTAACTCAAAATATCTTTGCTTGTATTGCAATGAACCAGTGCCTGTCCTAGATTCTAAATGGTGGAAAAGAGCACCCAACCGAGATAAAGTATATAAAAGTTTCAAAGCAGTTCTTGAGATCCCATTATGCAATGTTCACATTTGTACATTGCATGCATTATGTAGGATCATTGAGAAACTAGTTTTCCCAGATATTGAATTTGCATGGAAACTTCACTCTGAGAGTAGAACAAAAGAGGCACTACAATCATTAGAAGCAATGCTATCAGAAATTGGTCTGCATGAAGGAGATGTACATGTTACAAAGGATCTTTAAAAATCTACAAATGGAAAAGATGTTCCTATCAAGCCATCTATTGGTGGAGTAAAGGCTAGAAGATTTTTGTCTCATCCAGAGAAAAGAAAAATAATTGGCAGTAAAACAACATACATATCAAGGATAAAGTATAACTTATGAAGAAAAGTACATAATGTTGTTAAAAGATCATCAGGCAGACAAATTGGCAAGAGATGTCAAGGCATAAGTGTGGAAATGCTTAGATAATTAGCTTTTTGTTTTTTGTTACCAAGCCACCTTTAGCAAAATTCATCAACAATCATTTGAAGAAGCGGTAAAGAGTTTTGGAAAGGCAATGAAAGAGGCTTGGACAACATGTAACATCACTCATTCCATGGTAAGAACAATATCCTATTTTTGTGCATGTTTATTTTATAAAGAAAACAATATTAGTTTTATATATTCTAATTCCCACTTGCCTATGTATCAAAATAGCATATAATCTACAATCACCTTCCTTTCTTTGTAAAAAAATATGGATGCCCTGCAATTTGGTCCACACAGGGAATGGAGAAATCACACTACATGGCACAGAATGCATTCTTTCGACATACACAACATTTTGGAGGAAAACAGAAAGCCAATAGTTTAAAAGAAGTCTTCTAGTGGTTCTATCAAGGAATACTACAAAGACTTCAAGCCAAGAAGAAAGTTAATACATCACAGGTTAAGCTAGCTTTCAAATTGGCTCAAAAGGAAAGAAGGAGGTAGATTTTAGAGAACTCAAATGTAGCACAAAGACATGCTCTGTGGAGACACTCAAAGATATTTGTAAACCACAAATGGGTAAATAGAAGCTAAGTGCTAAACCTTGTGCATCAATTGCTATCGTCAAATGTAACAATTTTGTTTTGCAATGAACAAGACTTGTATCTTTCATTCATAAGAAGTCATTGTATGCAACCATTGAAATATTTGAAATGTACTACATATATTTCTATTTCAAAATGTACATTCTTTTTGTCACAAATACACATAAACATAACTAAGACATTCTAAAATGACAGTGTTCTCACAATTCAACTCTACTTCTATCTTGTAAAATATACAATGCCATACAGGCTATCCTTCCAATGTGGTTTGCCAACTTTGCTTGGAATCCTTCTTGTGACTTTGATTGGAGACTTTTTTTTCTTGAGATGAGGAGCAACCGAACTCTTCTCATCTTGTGCAAGAGTTGTTGTGGTCGCAGTTTGCTCTTCATCTATTTTGTCAGGAAGGGCCACCAAAGAAGGCTCTCAATTCCTTATGAGCTTATTCTTTCCATAAGCTTCCAAGGAGAGGGGATCCTTTACACCACAAGCTAGTGCCTAGGCAATATATGTCAAAAAGTAACTAGCTCTTGAGCCTTGCTTTCCAGCATAACACCCAAAAATAATTAAAGTAGACCGCTTCTCTATCAGAATGATCTTATCTGTTTGCCACAATATAGGATGAACACCCAAAACTTTTGACAAACACTTGAAAAAATAAGTAAGAGCAACTCCATTGTTGCTAAACAATTTGCTAAAAATCAATATCTTTGTAGCAGATAGGCCTTTGATATAATGAGAAAGGCTTGATAGTTTAAGCCCAGGAATTCTACTTCCAGTTGCCCTCAAGAGGAATGTGCCATCTTCAATGAACAACTGCCATACGAAAAACACACTTAGATTTAAAACATACCATCAAATTGCATATCTAAACTCCAAATTCAAGAAAGGTAGGTGCCTTACCTCAATATTCTCATCCTTCTCTAGTATACCATCGTTAAACAAGGAGATACCCATCTCCTCCTTACCCTCGGAGCTGTGACTGATATCCTAGCTTGTTGTGAGGTTCATTCGTGCTTGGGTTTCTTGAAAGATTGTCTCATCCACCTCTTCATACATTTTGGCTCGCTCAAAATAGATGGACAATGCTTCCAAAGGATTGAATTTGTCCTCCAGCTCTAACAAAGGATCGTCTCATCAATCCTTACTTCCTTGTCAACCCTGCAAGATTGTGCAATAAGGGCAATTGCATAATCTTCTCTCAAATTTAATGAGAATTTAACATGCACTGTACGTCATACAACAAGACATACTCTTTTCCCTCAATATTAAATGAGGGAAGAATGGGCACAGTGAGGTCGGAGTTCTCAGCCTCAACATCATCCACTATGACAGCATCTCTTAGGGTCTCATTTTTTAAGGCCACTAGGTCCAAAGCTGCAACTGCAAGCTCCTCTTCTTTCAAGTCGCGATCTTCTCTTCCACTTCTGGTAGGTCTGACTTATCTTCTGTTTCCTCTTCCTCATCAGTATTCTTTGGATCCTCAACTGATCCATAAGCATAGTGTACACACATGGCAAATGCAAGTGACTCTTCAAGTATCCTGCAATTGCCCTTGTGTACAATGCAGATTCCCTTGTGGCAGTCTTCAAAACTATCAAACAGCTTGTGCATTTGATACTTCATCCTATCAGGTGCGGCAATGTCCTTGATATATGTACAAAAGTCTTACTGTTGTGACAACTTTTGATCCTTCAACTATCAGCTTGTGGAAGGATTCATACACCTCTCCAAGAAAATCCTTGTGCTGTGTCAGAAGAGACTGCTAATCAATCTCCTTATTGAACATCTCATGGTATTTGTGATAGTGCATTTGGCATTCTGATTTTTGTAGAAATTCAAAGAGCTGCAGTTGGGGTGACTTCTTTTCCTCCTTCTCCTTCCCTTAGCAACTAATTGTCCACCTTTGTCTGAACCCTTATCAATGGGCTTTCTTCTCTTGACTGCATCATACAAAATTAAAATTGAGTCATGCACATATAGCTAAAAAGAAATAGAAGCACTCATAAAGAAATTCTTACCAGGAGATTCCTCCTCCCTTACATCATAAGCAGAGAGGTCAATGGTCTTCCTGAGAGGTCTTGTTGCATCACCTAGATGGTTAGATCCTCCTCTTTGAAAGTTTGCAAAAAAATGCGATATGACTGTCTTTCTAGTTAAATACACTAAAATCGCATTTTCTAGCAAAAAGTTCTATTGATGCAAAAACAATTGTAGCAGTAGTGTGAAATTTGCTCATAAATGTGATATGGGTAATCCTAAAATAAAGAAGGCTTAAATCGCATTTTCAAGAAAACTCCTTGGCCACACAATATTAATCTCCAGGCTTCATATAAAACATCAGGTCCATACAAATTCAGGTAAATCTTTAAGATAGTTGTCTTGATCATTCAAAAGATGAAGCAAATGCCTAATAGCTGATGCAGTAGAATTAGATAGATCAAGAAGACATCTGGAAAGGTAGATCAAGACTGTGGTGTATTTAAGTACCTATATCCTTTCTCTCCATGGCTTTTGCACAAGTGTAGGTAGGTGGGGATGATGATGGGAGAAAATACAAGGTCTAAAGTGTTGTCCAGATGAAGATGAGGAAGAAGATGAAGTTTCAAACTGTTGAATGGATGGAGAAAAGTGAAGATAAGAGGAGCTAGCACAGATATCTATGCAAGTCACACTTGTCAACCACACATGCCAAAAACGATCTTTGTGGTACTAGTGAGTTAAGTATCTAGTGATTACATGCACCTATTTTTAGACCAAGCTGCCAAACCTAATCATTCCCTTTGTCATCTCCATCTCTAGTTTCATCTTCCTCCCTATAGGCTTATGCTAGACAACCTCAACAACTCTATTAAACTAACCCAATACAGCTCCAGCTCCTTCCCCCAGACCCACTACAGCTCTATCTCAACCCATCAAGCTGACACCCATCAAACTATCACCCAAATCCTCAACAAGTCCATCCCATTGACCCACTACAGCTCAAGCTCCATCATCCAGACCCACTACAACTCAAGCTCCCATCATCCAAATCCTCAACAGCTCTATCACACAGACCCACTACAACTCTAGCTCAACCCATCAAGATGACACCCATTAAACTATTATCCACAGCCTCACTAGCTCTATCACACTGACCCACTACAGCTCAAAATCCAGCAAGCTGACAACCATCAAGCTATCACCCATGAAGCTCTTGTTATCTACATACTAATAAGGTTAGTACCTTTTGTAAATTGATCTTTCTCAAACATTCTACAGACTCTTGTACAACAATTTGCTCAAAAATGCGATATTCAAGTTTGTTCAAGAAAACTGCTCCAAATCGCATTTTTAATCAAATACTAGCACACATAGCATGTTTTGTGGATAAACATGATATAGGGTGTTTTTATGCAAACAGTGCCTCAAATCGCATTTTTTGGAAAATATTATTGTCCTCTATGGAGCAAGGACTGGGATCTAAGGAAAGGTGAGGTCTAAACAATCACAGATCAATAAAGCACTACTGCCCAGAAATATAGCAGATTCCAAAGTGGGATATATGAATACTTAGATTTTTTCTGTCTTCCTGGCCCTGGTGACTTATCTGTGGCTCTTGAACAGGTGCAGTAAGGGGGGGGGGGTGTGGGTATGATGGGAGTAAGGGGGGGGGATGATGGCAGTGATGCAGATAAGGATATGGTGTAGGGATGGAGAAAAGTGTAGATCAAAACTACTAGAGGGATGGAGAAAAGTGTAGATAAGAGGAAAAGGCACAGTTTTCAATGCATGTCACATCTATCTTGTCAACCACACATGTGAAAAAAGATCTTCTAGGTACACGTGCATTTATTTCCTTATCATTGCTTGCACAAATTTTGAGACAAAACCACCACTAAGTAGAGCTACCCCTCATTTCATCCCTATCTCTAGTTTCAGTTGCCTCCAACCTCACCAGATCACCACCTCCATTGCAAAGTCCCACTGCAACTCCAGCTCCAACCTCACTACCTCACCACCTCTATCACAAAGTCCCACTGCAGCTCCAGCTTCAACCTCACCATCTCCACCACCCATTGTAGCTCAGCCACAACCTCCCCAGCTCCATCTCACACCTCCCCAGCTCCAGCTCCAACCTCACCAACTCCAACTCTACACACAAGCCTATTAGATATCAATGCTCCACTCTCGTGTAACTACGCGGGAACCAACTAACTCTACTTGTAAGCCCCCCATATGAGGAGAAGGCATTTGAGTAGCATGGTTATCTGGTAGGTCTTGGTTTGGACACCAGATGGGGGCCATGTGTGGCCTGATGGCTGGACGGCTTCAGATAGAGTTGGCACACTGCCAACTAGGCTACATGCAAGTGCAGGAAGGCATCCCATGACTGACCGCACTGAGGGTAGACGGAGCATTTCTCGGGGCAGAGCCCACTCTCGAGTTGTGGGGCCCGTTTGGAGCCCCAGATGATCCCGGATGGCTCTGGGCCAAACGAAATCCATAGGTTAGTTGCTCTATTCTGCGCCACAGGTCTAACATGTGGTCGGTGGACTATTTTGGAACCGACCTCGAGTCGGCCGTTTTCAGCTGACTGGGTCGGTCTCCCAATTGGGTCTAACCGACTACAACTGGTGGCTATATAAGAGCAAGCCCGTGAAGCCCATCATCATCACTAGCTACAGCAACCCTGATTCCTTAGCATCCAGCCTCTATCCTCTACTATTTCTAGCACGCCATCGAAGCTTCTCACACAGGAGTGCACGGCTAGGAGGCAGCGCCATCTATTGTATCAGTTTTACAGTAATCAAATTTTTGATTCTCCATACTATCTGCTTTTCTCTCTTGCATACGAGATCGTGTTATCTGTTTAGCACAGACGTATTGTTTTCTTACATGGTATCAGAGCTTGGGCTCTAGCAAGAAGATTTGGTAGTGTGTTTCTATTTGCGAGCAGATTGTGAGAGATGGCCTAGCCCACAAGACTGCGAATCCCACCATTCGGCGAAAGCAGAAAGTTGGACGGCACTAACTATCCACTTTGGAAGTTCAAGATGAAGACCATCCTAAGCGCATATGAGCTTTGGGATACTGCTACTGGGGTGGACGTGAAGCCGGTTGCGAGACCGAATCCAGCCAATGCAGGACAACAGATAGTACCAACTGTGGATCAGATTCTCGCGTGGACAAGAAGAAATGCAGATGTGCTGTGTTCTATTGTCTACAGTGTAAGTGATTCTGTCATGGTGTTAATTCAACATGTCACCATAGCGGAGGAGGCATGGATGGTCTTGAAAAATCAGTATGAGACCACGAATCACACGTGGATTCAAAATTTGGAGACTCAACTCGCGAACGAGAAACTGTCTGAGTCTGAAACAGCAGAGTTCATCACCAGGGTGAAGAATTTGTGCGACCAGATGGCTACGGTTGGCATCACCATCACTAGCGAGAATCTAGCACAAAGGTGCATACGGATTCTCCCACCAAAGTACGATGGTCTTGTTACAGTGCTCGTAGAACAGAAATCCGCCCCTCAACTTTGAGGATTTTAGCGCGATGCTTCTGGAGGAGGAGATGCATCAAAAGATGAGGACTAGAGAAGATTTGGCTTTCTCGGCTAGATCAAAGAAAAGGGTAAGGACTCTGGTAACCCATCTTCTTCTGATGATAAAAAGAGAAAGAAGAAGATCAAGTTCTTTTGTTGCAACAAGAAAGGGCACAAGCAGAATGAGTGCCGGAAGAAGATTGTAGATGAGAAGAACGGAGTAAAGAAAGAGTCCAGCAACAGCACGCAGGCAGCACCAGTAGAGCTGTTTGTAGCAATTGAGGAGATTTGCATGGAGGCAGTTCATGTACCTGCAAATGAACCTTGGATTATTGACAGTGGTGCATCGCGCCACATGACCAGTCGGAAGGATTGGTATACCTCTCTACATTCGGTAGGGAATGAAATCCTGGTAGGAGTCGACAATGATGCGAAATGTCCAACAAAAGGAAAAGGTACGATTGTTCTCAAGTTAGATGGAGTTGTAAAACAATTGTCCGGTGTTCTTTATGTGCCAAATATCAAGAGGAACTTGTTGTCCGTTTTTGCGATCACGGATCGGGACCTCAAAGTTCACTTCGATAAGAATGGCGCACAGATTTTTGGATCTTCAAGGGAAGGTCATTGGTAAAGGTACACGGCGCAACATCTACAAACTCTCAGCTTTCAGTGCTCGAGCCGATGTGAGCAACACTAAGCTGTGGAATGAGAGGTTTGGTCATCTAAACCTTAGTTCTTTAAAGGAGATGCATAAAAGTGGAATGATTGCAGACCTACCAGAAATTATAGATTTGCTCGATGTATGTGAAGCTTGCATGATGGGCAAGCAGCATTGGCAGCACTTTCCTAAAGAGGCCAGCAGGGCAAAGGCTCCTCTAGAGCTCTCGTTCACATGGACCTCTGTCGAAAGATGGAGACGGAAACTTTGGGTGGTTCCTACTACTTCATGACGCTGATTGATGCCTACAGTAGAAGGATATGGATATACTTCCTGAGGACTAAAGATGAGGCTTTTAGTAAGTTCAAAGAATGGCATGTAATGGTCGAGAAAGAAACGGGTAGGAAGGTGAAGAAGTTGAGATCAGACAGAGGTGGAGAGTTCACATAGAGTGAATTCAAAAGTTACTACAAAAGTCATGGGATCAAGAGGCAGAAACCCCCACCACATACATCAGAGCGAAATGGAGTAGCAGAGCGCAAGATGCGCATCATCTGTGAAATGGGCAGGAGTATGATGAAAGGGAAAGATTTGCCAAAGACTTTGTAGGCTGAAGCATGTAACACGGCAGTTTACATTCTGAATCGTAGCTACACGAAGGTTGTGAATGGGATGACTCCACTACAGGCCTTTCTGGTAAGAAACCTTCAGCTGCACATTTCAGAGTTTTTGGATGTGACTGTTTTGTGCATGTCCCTGATGCTAATAGGACCAAATGGGAACCAAAGAGTCGAAAGTGTATTTTCTTGGGCTACAGTGAAGCTCGCAGTGAAGAGGTGAAGGGTTACCATCTCTATAATTCTATTACCAAGAAGGTAATAGTAAGTCGTGATGTGGTCTTCTCAGAACAGCTGCATCAATTGGAGGAGGATGCTTCCTTCCCAGACAACCAGGACCAAGATATCCATCCAGTACAACCACCAACAGCAGACCGAATTCCCCCAACCGTGCTTGGGAGGATTCAAGATAAAGAAGAGGAAGAAGAGCCTGCAGAACCACAACGGCAACGACCATTCCCGAAGTGGGTAAAGTAGCTTTTGGACGACAGAGAACCTCTAGCCATTGAGGAGGAACCATCCGAACACCACCGATCCAAGAGATTAGAGGAGCAAAGAAGGGCGTAGGAACACTTGGTCAACTACGCTTTGATGACAGAGGTGATCTGTGCTGAAGAACCCAAGTGTCTTGAAGAGGCACAGGGTGATGATAGGTGGATGGAGTATATGCAGTCGGAGTATGGCTCCATAATGAAGAACAACACTTGGGGCCTTGTGGATAGACCACCAAAACACAAGGTAATTGGCACAAAGTGGGTGTACAAGACCAAGTACAAGTCCAATGGCATGTTGGATAAGTACAAGGCTCGGCTTGTGGCAAAAGGATTCGCACAGGTACATGGTTTTGATTATCAAGATACTTTTGCTCCCAAAGCTTGACTAACCACAATTCACAGTGTTTTGGCCTTAGCAACACAGGAAAGTTGGCCCATGTTTCAGATGGATGTAAAATCCACCTTTTTGAATGGAGATCTCAAGGAGGAGGTATACGTGGAACAACCACCAGGATTTGTGATCCCTGGTTAAGAAGGTAAAGTCTGTAAACTGAAGAAGGCACTTTACGGGCTAAAACAGGCCCCACGAGCGTGGTACCAACAGATTGATGCCTACTTTCTACAAAATGGGTTCAGGAGGAGCCCATCTGATGCAAATTTGTATATCTACAGAGAAGGAGGCAGGTGTATGATCGTGGTCCTTTATGTGGACGACCTTGTCATAACAGGGAACCATGAAGAAAAGATCTCACAGACAAAGTAGTTGCTAGGAAGAGAGCTTGAAATGACAGACCTCGGATTGATGCATTTCTATTTGGGGATTGAAGTTTGGCAAGAGACAAAATAGATCTTCATCTCACAGCTGAAGTATGCTGGAGAGATACTGAAGGCATTTGGCATGGCTGAGTGCAAGACAGTTGGCACCCCTATGGAGGTTGACGTGAAGCTCTCAAACGAGGATTCATCACCACTGGTGGACGAAGGGAAGTACAGAAGGCTTGTGGGCAGATTGATTTACTTGTACAACATGCGGCCGAACATCAGTTTTGTGACTGGTGTACTAAGCAGGTTTTCCAATAAGCCCCGAGAGAACCATTGGAGGGCAGGGATGCGGGTGCTGAAATACATCAAAGGCACACTTGATTATGGCATCACCTATACCAAGGGCAACATCTTGACCAGATTCTGTGACTCGGATTGGGCAAGAAACATGGAGAGCAGGAGATTAGTGACAGGTTACTATTTCTCACTTGGATCTGGAGCTATGTCATGGGTCAGCAAGAAGCAACCTACAGTTGCTCTTTCTTCTATCAAGGCTGAGTACAAATCAACATGTTTTGCTTCTTGTGAGGCAGTGTGGTTGAGGAGGATTTTAGGGGACATGGGTGCAGTGCAGAACAAGCCTACGCAGTTATCATGTGACAATCAGAGTTGCATGGCAATTGCCAAGAACCCTGTGTACCACGCTCGCACAAAACACATTGAGATTAAATATCACTTTGTACGCGAGCTCATCATGGATGGAGAGGTCGACTTGGTGTACTGTTCGACTACATAGAATGCTACGAACATCTTCACGAAGGCTCTTGGAAGAGACTTGCTCGAGAGGCATCTTCATCGACTTGGCATTGGGCCAAAAAAGTAGTTCACTTACGGGTGGACATTGAGGGGGGTTGTTAGATATCAATGCTCCACTCTCATGTAACTACAAGGGAACCAGCTAACTCTACTTGTAAGCCCGCCATATGAGGAGAAGGCATTTGAGTAGCTCGGTTATCCGGTAGGTCCTGGTTTGGACACCAGATGGGGGCCATGTGTGGCCTGATGGCTGGACGGCTTCAGATAGAGTTGGTACATTGCCAACTAGGCTACATGCAAGTGTGGGAAGGCATCCCATGACTGACCGCACTGAGGGTCGACGTAGCATTTCCCGGGGTAACCCACTCTCGGGTTGCGAGGCCCGTTTAGAGCCCCAGATGATCCTGGATGGCTGAACCGAGACCGTAGGTTAGTTGGTCTATTCTGCACCATGGTTCTAATGTGTGTCAGTGGCCTATTTCAGGACTGACCTCCAATCGGCCGTTTTGGGCCGACTAGGTCGGTCTCCCAATTGGGTCTAACCAGCTATGACTGGTGGCTATATAAGAGCAAGCTCGTGAAGCCCATATTCATCACTGGCTACAGCAACCCTGATTCCATAGCATCCAGCCTCCGTCCTCTATTGTTTCTAGCATGCCATCGAAGCTTCACACAGGAGCGCACAGCTGGGAGGCAGCGCCATCTATTGTATCAGTTTTACAGTAATCAAATTTTTGATTCTCCATACTTTCTGCTTTTCTCTCTTGCATACGATATCCTGTTATCTGTTGAGCATAGACATTGTATTGTTTTCTTACAAAGCCAAGGTAAGAAATCTGTCACCAGTCATTGGTTTTTCCTGTTGTTAAGGTGAAATGACCATTCCATAGCTTTCTCTCAAAGACACTCTATGAGTTGTTTTTGTTGAGCACATCTCATCTACATTCTAGGGTTTAGGAGGATGGTGGAGTCCAACTGATTGATTAGATTATGCTTCAACGAAATTTGCTCAAAAATGCAATTTTAGCTTTTTCTTTGTATTTCTCCTCCACTCGGGGGGGTCACTATGTATAAACCCTCTATACCACGTGCGTTCAAGGCCTATTTCTAAAATCCCTTATCTGTAAATTTTTCATTAATAAGATGTACCCCTTTTCTATACAAATCTGTAAATTTTTCCCAAAACTATTTTAAATAGTCCCTTATGTATATTTATTTCTGTAAATTTTAGAAATAAAAAATATCCTTCTGTTGAACTCACGTGATAGGGTTACATATGATGAGTGATCCCCCCGAGCTCCTCCATATCTCATTTTCTAGCAAATTTTTTGCATGGTGTGTGTTGCTGAAGTAAGTCAAATAATATTTGCTGAAAAATGTGATTTCAACATTTTCTCTATATTTTTGCACCATATCACTTCAAGAAAACTCTTGGGTGGCTTATTTTCTTGTTATGTTTGGGTTTTTTTCCAAGAGAAGAACACAATAGACTATGGCAAGAACCAAAGCAACAGCCAGAAGGAAAGGGAAAGGACCTGAGATTGCAGGGGCTGCCACAGCTCCATCCAGATCAAAATCCTCAAACAAGGGGAAGCTTGTGCACATGCTAGCAAGGAACAGAAAGAAGAGAGTGAGCCAAAGAAAATCCGTCTTGATGGAGATCATGAAGGCTTAGAAAGCCATAGGGTATGACCCATGGCACCATTTCAAAGGCTTGTAAGCACAATATGCATCAACTGGCATGTGGACTTGAGATGGCAAAGGATTTCATTGCTTGCTCTCCAAGAAGCGGCTGATTAAGAGTGGCTTATAGAGTTTTTTATGGACACCATGATGGTAGCAGCACATACACACAGGGTCACTATCATGAAAAAAGACATTCAAACACTTGTAAGGGTCAGGTATAGATATGACAAGATCCTTAATGCAGAGGATTGGGACGATCTAAAAATGAGAGATATCTTGTTGATACCTCTAGCCAGGAAACCTAAGGAAGATGCAGTCAAGATCATGGAGGCCACTCACCAACATGAGACCAGAGGCAAGGTTGCCTATGAAGAGTCCCTCAGGAAGAGAGTCAAAGAAACATTGTTTGTCTTGCAATCCCAAACATTAATGAGGATGGTGCAAATTCAGCAGAAGCTCCTCCAACTTGGACCAAGGATTAGAGTATCTATCCAAACTGTGAATGATGACCTGACCTAGGACTTGACAAAATATTGCATCATGGCTTTAGCACAGAAAGAAAAACATGTCACTTGCATAATCATGCTTGTAGCTCTATAGTAAGTATATCTTTCTAGGTCAATTGTGTTTTTGTCTTTGTAGCATTCACTTTTTCATAAGCCAAGTGAAGTATTTTTTAATAGTTTATTGAAGACTCAGATCCACCAGAGCCTTCAGCACTCTGTGTATATAGTTGATCCAGCTATATCTTTCAAGTTGAAGGATAACAAGACATCAACCAAAAGCATTTCCAAGTGGTTTCGTTTTTGCAATTTGGATGTGGTTGATATTATTCTCCTCCCATATTGTTTAGAGTATGTTCCCTGACCTTTTCCACTACTACCCTCTATTGACAAAATCTTGATATGTTCAAATTAAATTTACATCCTCTTGGTCTAATCCCTTCATGTTATTTGTTTCTCTTGCAGCAATCACTGGAGTTTGGTGCATATAGATGTACAACCAAAGTTATGCTATACCTTCAACTCCTTAAAGGGTACCCACCAGGATTTAGAATTGTAAGTCAGTCATTCCCCATACTTCTCCTCTAAAACGCAATTTGCAGGTTTTCTCTTGAAAAGTCAGCCACATCGCTTTTACATGTAGCAGTATGAATTTTATATTTTGTTTCCCTTCATTCCCATTGCAGCTATCTCAAAAGACTAATGGATGCATTGACCTCTGTGATCCAAATTTAAAGATGTTAGATTCAACTCAACCAATGCAATTGCAAGTACAGTAATCATTGTCACTTATCTTTATCTCCCTCTTATTTTTGCACTCTTCATAGTCCAATATACATCTTAGCTTTCTATTTTGACAAAATAGACACCACAATAGGAGGATCCTTTCTCTTGTGGATGGTGGACTCTAATAAGTTCAAAATATATGATGGAAACATACTTTTCAGAGAAACATCCTAAATTTGTGAGTGCTTTTATTGCATACTATTTAAGAAGTTATAAATTCAATGCATTGATACAAAAAAGATTGAAAACATTCTTTGTTTTTATTGCAGATGAAAGAGGATAGTTTTGGCTCTGAATATGTACATAGCTTTAGAGAAAAGACAATATTGAAGCTGCTAGAGGTCTCTTCCCCTTGTCCAGCACTAGACCAAACAATCCATACAGGAGGGCTCAAAAGGCCCTAAGGATCTCTGGGTTGAACAAGAGGCTCAAAATGTCCCTGTCACTAGCAATCTAGAAGATATTCTAGAAGGTGTCGGTGTTGATAAGCTGCTCGAACAATGCTCAAAGGATGTGGAAGGAGAACCTATAGTTGATCTTTTCCAGGTAGAGCTACCACAAAAGCCCGAGCCTATACACGAGGAGGCAGGGACATCAAAGCAGCACGCTGAGCCCATGGACGAGGAGGCAGGGACACCAAAGGAGTAAGAGGAGTTGATGCAAGAGGAGGCAGTATCGACGGAGAATGTGCAGTAGCAGGATGTACAGCAGCAATAGGATCCATAGCAGCAGCAACCTGAGCAGCATGTGGAAGATTCTCAAAAGGAGTCTCCATTGCAAAAAAGTCAAGAGAGAGATTATGAGCAATAATCGAAAAATAGATGATACTTGTAATCATATTGTATTAATACATCAAATGTCAACTCTCTTTTTTTTAATTGCAAGTAATACCTAGAGTCAATAGCTTTGTATTATCTGAATTGTTCTATTTACAATGTTCTTGCATTGAATTTTGCTTTTGCTCCTTTGAAGTATCTGCAAAAATAAATTTTTAGCAATATGTAAATGTATTATGCAAATGTAAAGAGAATCAAATTAGGAGAAACACCGGGTGGAAACCAACTTACTTTCTTGTTGTCCAAAATGAATGAAAATTCTTTACGGATATTGTTCTCATTCTCCATAATAATGTCATTGCATAACTCTGAGAGAGTGCAGCATTGTCCTAGTGAGATGGATGTTAGAAGGATGTCATTCTCAATAACATTTATTTCAATTATTGGACCTGATGACCTCTCATCTTGGTCCATTGCCACAAGTTTTGTGCCTATCATCCTGTTGTGTTTATAGTAAAAAGAGTTTGTGAGCCAATCATGTACTTAATATTGATGGAGTTATGAGAAACCTCACAATACACATTGTTGGCCACCATTCTATCCCAACCATTATCCAAAAATTTTGGAATTGGAATTTCATCATACCCTTTTGCTCTGAAATTCAACATTGTCTTACAAACTTTAATTGGATAATCCTGAAAAAGTTCTACAAAAGCTGTAAGTGGCATGAAAACGTTGATTTTAACTATCCTAGTAGCAATATTTGGTTTTAGGGAATGCTGTACTTTCGAAAATATTTTGGCTCTGTATGATTCTGTGATGCTGCCATCAGGGACTGGCGAATCAACTATATTCCAAGCCGGGAGATCTTGCTTTCTTAATAAACCATGTGAGTGAGGATTGTCCATCAATTGATTAAAGTGATCATAAAAAAATATACCCAATTCAGCTAGCATCGTTGATTTTCTACCTTTGTACTGTAGCTCCCCAATAGCACCATGTAAAGCATCAAAGAATCCAGTATGCACTCCATTGGTTGAACATCAATGTTTCAAGTGGGAAGACAGGTAATGCATGTTCACCCTGGCTTGTTATCGCTTTTACCCAAGAACCAAACTACCTTCTAGATTCAAACATTGAAGATGAAATGTGTATAACGTAATAGGGGTGTTTGAATAGACCACTTGTATTGGTGCATAGTTATCCTCGAAAGAGTAATTTTGTTTAATGAAAATGCATATAAATGTAGCATTCCAATGCTAGAAAAAGAAATTAACTCAAAAACAAATTGGAATCATTAAAGGGAATCTTAGAAAAAATATTAGACATAATGCAGGGAGATTTCTACTATTAACCAAAGTTAAAATATGGTATACTATAAAAGTTAAGCATAACTTAAGCTCAAATCAAGAACCCCATTATAAATATTGGAAGGAAAATTCTAACAAGAGGAAAAAGAAATCAATGCAATGCCTACATTAAGTTCAAAAAAGCCAATTAAAGGAGTGCAAAGATTCTATAAAGATATACATTCTAAAATATAAATTGGAGAGATAATTCTAACAAGAGGTGAAAAATAGCTAAGCAATGCCTAAATTAGGTGCCACAGAAATGAATTAAAGGAGTGCACAAATTCTATAAAGATAACCATTCTAACAACCAAACCAAACTAAACCAATGTTTAAAGTACAAAGATCATATCAATTATGTTTGTTCCTATCATCAAAAATATGAAAGATCTATCACCAGCCAGTAATTCCCACAAAAGTAAATCATGAAGCCTAATCACCTCCATATGCAAGGAGAATTTATCACATTTACTTTGGTTTAGTATAGATTGTCTCTTTCTGATGGTGTGCAGTGACATTCTATGGTTGAGTGTGAGTTTTCATTACTTAATTTGCATGTGGGTCTTGAATTGTAATAATTCATTGAGGTAGTACTCATGAACGTTTAAGCAAAAATAAAATCATTATGGTCTCTCTACCTATATGATGGACTTCATATGTTTTAAAAGTCATCTTTGGTTGCATTTAAACTATTGCAGTTTTCCTTGGGGACTCTTAATGTATACCTAAGGATACAATTGGGGATTCTCCCAGTAATAATTTTATGATGATCTCCTCGCTTGGTACTATGCTTTACAATTATACAATATATATATTTTATACTCATAATTAATTGTCTAGCTTTATGTACTCAATCCTATATACAATGGTTCGGGAGTTACTTGATTTGTATATGTAATCTAATGCCTCGACTCTTTTAAGTATGGTCTTATAATTATTTTACATGATGCAATTGAATGCTAAGGTTACTACTGGAATGACATCGTTTGAATAGAATAAATCGATCATGATAAAATTGGGTTTAGCCTGCTCTTAAGATTCGACATTAACATTTTTTAGTGGAGCTCTACCTATAATGGTGGCGGGTTAGTTGCCTTTTCGTCTTCCTTATCTTGAAGCACCGCCTTATCATGGTGGCCTACTTTCCCTGCCCTCTAATGAGTCTATCGTTGTTGTCAAGCCTCTCCTTCCTAGTCTACTCTTGATAAAAGCACATCAATAGTGAGATGCTTGGTTTTTGCCTGGTTTTGTTCCTCTACTGAAATAATAATCCTTTGCTGCCCAGCATACTCCCCTCCTCCACCGGATCTATGGCGTATTGAGCTTCACATCTCCCTAGCTCAATCAACACAATGGCGACCGTTCAGGTACGGTTGTTTTTATATGGTCTTAGTCATTGACGTATGCACAATATCACAGATGCAATGGTAACTGAGCCTTCTCACGCATAGCCTTGCTATCTTGCTACTTGGTGCTTCGTACACAGCCTTTCTCTGATGCACTTCCCTTCGTTGCATGGTCTTCATCGTGTGTTGCCTACATAGTGTTTCCTTTACTCGTTCCATGGATTCTTGCGTAGGTATAGTCCGCTCCTTGGCTACTATGCTCTTGCTAGGCCTTGATTAGCACCATGCATGCTCGAATTACAAGCAACTCTCGATACAAAGCATCAAGGTTCAACTTTGTACGCATTTACTGTGACCTCTTATGATGTTTGCTTCAAACGGCTATTTTTAATCGGTCTTGCTCGCCGTTGTTGTCCTAGAAACATTCTTGGCATGCTACTAGGTGGTGTACTAGTTGCGTCTCTACTCTTATCCGAAAGCGTCTATAACTCATACCGGGCCTGATATATGGGACGTAGTCTCGGCAGACTATGTCCTCTAATAATTAGGTTCGCCAACTGTGATGACTGGATCTGGGTACTCCCCTTCCCTTGTACTGAGGTTGATACAGACCTCCCTTAGCCATGCCTGCGCCTTTTTGCATGCTCTTGTCTCCATACGCGCTCTCGCGCTTGATTCACAATACATATTTTGCATTGTCTAGTTATCAGTGCGCTTGCTGAAGCTTGCCATGCCATAAGATATCACTGCTTCATGTATGTAGAACACTCTTACCATTTGACGCAAGGCTCGATCAAATGAAGTTTTCTTTTGTCACTTTGTGTTGTGCATACGACCTTGGATCGTTGCTCGAATCAATATCAAGATTTGGTTTCAAAATTGAATGACGACACCGTATCTTTGGTCTTGCGTATCCATCTTCTACCTTCAGAGCGCCCATGATGTAGTTTGTGCTTATTAGTAGTCTTTGCACTGTTATTGTTCAACGTGTTAACATTTCGAGGCCATACGGTAGATGCCAGTGGATTTCTACTCTATATAATTTCGATGCTTAGTCTTTACTTGCTCAGTGTCAAATGCTTTTGCTGATAGGTACATTAAGTTGTCTCCTGTGAGCTCCGCAACCACACACTCACACACTTTGGAGTCTTCAAACGATTGCGCACAGAAACTTTTGGTCGTATAATTTTGGTTGGAGTCGTAGCTCTACCCCCACTAATGTTTTGCAGAGCTCCCTGCGTGGATTCCTTCTATCCTTATATAGTGCTTGGTATACAATGCACCTTGGCTTCTTCACTAACTACTACATCGATTTCTTTTGTAGTGCTAGCAAATACGAGGCGTGGTACTACTAACCTAGTTACTACCTTCGCAGGATAAGGTGCTAGCCTTACTTATTTACTCCCTGTTCCTTCATTCACTAATATGGCCCCTTGTTTAGTGATGCGAACTATACCAGCAAAACCAACTTTATTAATAGGTAGTTAGTCCCTAATAGTTGATTTTATACTATATATACCAGATATAACTAGCTCAATTGCACATTCTATAACCAACGTAGTTAGGACTATTTTTATTTATGGGATTATTTCTTGCTTAAATCGATTTGATGTAATGCAATCTAGGTTCTTCTTAACACTTACCATACCCCTTCTTAGGTTGTAATTCCAAAATTATCCCCTTTGGTTATGCCAACCGTTATTTTTTATTACCTTTAATCATGGTTCTTAGGTAGATTGACTTCTTTGATAATCTAGGGTTGGTGACTCCCTTAGTATTTTCTTTAATCTTCATAATCTATTCATAGTTAAACTTAAATCATTTCCCACATGAATGGTTGGTACTTACAATTGTGTATGTGCTCTCACTGGGTATGTGCTCTTTTCGATTTCAATGACATAGTCTTCTTCTTACTTAATAATTGTGTTTTACACTTCTATGGCTCCCTCTTGCACCTAATTGTGGTGGTGGCTGTCATCAGCCATGTTAAAATTACCAGCCACCACCGCTCACCCACCTCCGGACTTAAACATGCATGATCACTACAAGTGCAGTAAAAATTACCAATCACTGGGCTCACATGCTCAGTAGAGTACTAGAGTGCATGGTAATGAGTGACTACATCCACGTCTGTCATAGCTACGAATCCACCGGGCTGGTAGTTAAAATTACTAGCCACCGGTGACCCACCATCAGGCTTAAGCATGCATGATCACTACGAGTGCAATAAAAATTACCAGTCACTAGGCTATTAGAGATTCATGATTTACCTTTGTGGAAATTACTACTCGGTGATGGTGGCTCTCATCAGCCACGTCTGTCGTGGCTAAGATTCCATCGGGCTGGCAGTTAATTACTAGCCACTGGAGTGGCCTACTCACCCGCCACATGGCATCTGCTTCATGATTACTAGCCCGTCTGAGGTGGTGCCTAAGATTCCACCACGATGGTCTGCAATTAATATGGATGGAACCCTGGGCACCAACCACCACGGTAGCTCAAACTTTATAATATATATAAGATCCGTGACATTTGGCATTTTACTACGCTGCTCTCATCCTCACCCATGCTCTCTACTTTGCTCCACACGCTTTGCTACTTTGCTGCACACCCCTACTCTAGCTCTTTTTCGCCCCTACTCTACTTTTCTCCACGCTCCCTCCTCCAACTCTCGTCACTCATCTACTCCCCTACTCATCTGTTGCCCACCCACTCATCTTCACCATGCATACTACCACCCCCCCTCGATGCTTTGTGATCCCAATGCTATCTTCTTCTCATATAAGGTGATTGCGTTGCACTCACCTAGAGTAGAAATGCTAGCACTAGTGGAGACCCTTCGTTCCCCCATAGTCAATTCCCCACACATCTGCATGTCACCACCTTAGAGGACATGCTCACAGAGGGCCTCTTTATGGTTGTGGTGTATGGGTTCCCCCTAGGTGTCAACATAGGCCTCAATATTTTCAGAGCAGAGTTCTCTCGACTTGTTGGGGGGGACGTAATCTGAGTCTTGGCAATGTGCATGGTCTTCGGCCTCTCCATCGTATCCTCCTTTGGCTCCCTAAAATTTTTTAATGCAACAAGCTAGACTGGCAGAAAACTAAGTTGTACAAATTCCCTCTTGCTCAGACGAGGCTCTCAACAATGGCTGGATGTAATCTTTTGGCCTTTAAGGCTCTCAACAATATTTTGGCTCACTGGATGTAATGTTTTGGTCTCTAAGGTTCTCAGCAATTGCTAAGTTTTTATTACATTTATGTAATCTCTTTTTGTTCAATTTGAGGCTCTCAGTATGCACTGTTGTTAGCTTTTATATTTGAATGGTTATTGTCGCTAGCTATATAATCTTTTGGCCTTTAAGGCTCTCAGCAATTGTCGAGCTTTTATAAATGTAAGATCCTTTGTTCAATTTTTTCTCGGTATAAGTTGTTAATTTTTATATAACGTGTTATTGGACGTAGGTGTACATTGTAATCTCTTTTACTCAATTTTCACTCGATAAATTATACTTTTTCCCTCATTTATATTTACTACAAAACAAGGACTAAAATGCCAAGAAAGAAGGACTACAATTTCCTTGGTTTATGACCAAAATAGTGCTAAATTTCCTTGGTTTATGACCAAAATAGTGCTAAAATAACTCCAACGACCCACCGTTGTGGTTGCATGGAGATACATCTAGAAAAATACATTCAAACTTTCAAAAAATGCAATTGACGATATGGCCCTTGAGGGGTCCCCTCTAGGGTCAAGGGCCATATCGACATGCATTATACAATATCCAGGATGCCACTGGACAAAAAATGGCATGTCGATATGGCCCTTGCCCCTAGAGGGGACCCCTCAAGGGCCATATCATCAATTTCATTTTGCTTGGTTGCACAACTGAATAAATTTTCCTTGGTACACAGATACATAACTCCAAGAATAAGCATGGTGGCTATCAGAGATCTCCTTCTATTTGCTAGCGCGCTGGTCGTCATAGACCTCCTCCTGTAATATGTAAAAATAAGTAACAGAGATATAACTCCAAGAACCACCGCAACGGTCCATTACGGCAATTATATTTTTGATATATCTTGTTTTGGACATGATAATTTTAGTCAACTGTGACTATGGCAAAGTACTCCATAGGAGCGCACCAGACACGGCGGGGATGCTAGTGGATACTTTGTGTGGTTAGTTGGGGACGCCTGACTAGCTTGGGTTTGGCCATGCTAGATGGTCAGTATTGTGGGTGATTCCATTTAATACTAATGTTGCTAGTGTTATTGGCTTTGTGCTTGATTATTGTGCTTTGAGCGTGCGGTTATGTTGGGATCGGTTGATTCGGTGATTCGTTCAATTGATTGTTAATAACTAATGTAATTGGCGGCTTGAGTACAAGTGATGGAACTCATAGCAAGGATTGGAGTTAGTGCAAGGGTACCGATCGAGGTGTCACACAGTGCATTATATATGGCCATAGGCCAATTTTGTATTTGCTTTATTATTGCAAGTTTGAGCAATATATTTTGTAGTGGACATAATTCATTTTTGGGCCCTAAGATGGCTATGTAAAGCAAATCCCTCATTTTGGAAGAGAGGGATAATTTTGGCTCCTTCATGCTTTTATGAAATATCATAAATACTCTAGATGAGGAAGCGTGAGCCACTCATCTAGGGGGGGAGATTGTACGTAGTCTGCTATCATTTTCATGGTGTGATTGTGCTTTTCTTCTACCACTAATATCCGATCGGCACATCAAGTGGGTATCCTTTATACAGAGTTTTCAGCCCATGATTCAGTATCAACCTGGAAAAGAAATTGTAGTTGCTGATGTTCTTAGCAGAAAGCCAAGTATTAATCACATCAGTGCTATAGAGACCTAGCCTTTCGAAGGAATGAAGAATTCTTATCAAGGGGATCCAGACTTTTCTGATATATGAAACAAATTAGAGAATAATAATTGGAATCCTATGTTGGACTATTTATGCAATGATGGATACCTCTTTTATCAAAAGAAATTATGCATCACTCAACCCTTTAGACAAATTAAAATATAGGAAATGCACCAACCACCATATATGGGACATAGGGGAGTGACCGCCACTTTACAAGTGATAGCAAGAGAATTTCATTGGCCTACTATAAGAAAAGATGTGGCTAAGCTTGTAGCCAAATGCATCACTTGCCAGAAGATCAAGAGTTACAAAGGAAAGACCCCAGGATTGTTGATGCCTTTGCCTATTCCTATGCAACCTTGGGAACAAATATCTATGGATTTCATAATAGATTTTCCTACTACAGCGAATCAAAATGATATGATCTGGACGATAGTAGATCGCTTTAGTAAGCAAGCTTATTTCATCCCATGCAAGAAGACTTTAAGAGCTCAGCAAGCTGCACATTTATTCATCAAGCATATCTTTGTTCATCATGGCTTGCCAAAGATTATAGTGTTGTCTGATCGAGATGTCTGATCGAGATCGAGATTTGAAGTTTTGTAGTAATTTCTGGACTGCATTATTTCATAATCTAGGCACTTACTTAGATTTCTCATCAGCTTTTCATCTAGAATCGAATGGACAAACTGAAGTAACAAATAGTACTATTCTGGATATGATAAGAGCTTATGCAGGAAGTCAACCAAAGACTTGGGACAAATATCTTCATCTCTTACAGTTTGCTTATAATAAAACTCCTCATTTTGCAACTGGAAGAGCACCCTTTGAGATTATCTATGGGAAGGTTTTACCTATTCCTATTAGATGATTGACCCATAGAGTGGAGGCAATAGATGCATTTACCCATGACTATCAAAATATTCTCAAAGTGGTTCGAGAAGCCATTGCAATTGCGCAAGAGAAGTATACAAAACAAGCTAATAAGAAACGGAAACACATGCTTTTTAAAGAAGGTGATTATGTACTTCTTTGGATTGAGAAAAGAAGATTGAAGAGTGTTGAGAAATGGCCAGTAATCAAGATGTCCCCTCATTTTTATGGACCTTTCAAGGTGATTCAGAAAATCAATGATCTAGCTTATAGGCCTGAATTACCTGATAATTGGAGAATGCATAATGCTTTTCATATCAGCCTCTTAAAGCCCTTCAAAGGACCTTTACCTATTCATCCTATTTATGAAGAGGCTCCATTGATTGTTGATGAAGAAGAAATTCTAGAACCTGAATGCATTATTGATCATCCACAGACCTCGACCCGAAAAGGAAATGTCTATACTAAATACTTGCTCAAATTTAAGAATCATCCGAGAGATGATGCTCAGTGGATGCTTGAGCAGCGGTTCTTTCAAACTTTCCAAACCTCATTAGTTCCTATAATCAAACACGCACAACTAAGGTCAGTTGCGATCCAAGCAAGAGGGATGTTATGAAAATTATATTTCTTGTATATCTTGTTTTGGACATTATTATTTTAGTCAAGTGTGACTATGGCAAAGTACTCCATAGGAGCACACCAGACGCAACAGGGGTCCTAGTGGATACTTTGTGTGGTTAGTTGGGGATGCCTGACTAGCTTGTGTTTTGCCATGCTAGATGGTTGGTATTATGGGTGATTCCATGCTAATACTGATGTCGCTAGTATTATTGGTGTTGTGCTTGATTATTGTGCTTTGAGCGCAGTTTGTGTTGGGATTGGTTGATTCCGTGATTCATTCAATCGATTGTTAATAACTAATGTTATTAGCGTCTTGAGTACAGGTGATGGAACCCATAGTGAGGATTGGAGTTAGTGCGAGGGTACTGATTGAGGTGTCACACATTGCATTATATATGGCCATGGGCCAATTTCGTATTTGCTTTATTATGAACATATGGGATAATGTTGGCTTTGGATGGAAATTCACATAGAATGTACAACAAAAGATATATAAACCAAACAAAACATTTTGTGAATTTTGTATTAATGAGAAAACAAAATGTGCATGTGAATTACGACTAAGGCCATACATAGAGAAGGAGTTTGGTCATGTAGCAACATGTGACTTAAAACTAATTCAAGACATAAGACTTTGAGAAATGATTAGACAAGGAGTGAATCATATCCCACCAAGACCAAATAACTTACAACTCACTAAAAAAGAAAAATAGGACATTATAAATATAACAAACTGGCTCACTGAAAACAGGTTCATATGATTGGGAGATAAAGTACGTAAGCAAGTAAGAGGAATAACTATGGGATTCTCTTCCTCACCAATATGGTGTACCCTCTACCTCTTTTATTTTGAATTTACATTCTTAAAAGACTGATGAGGCTTGGAAGATGGGATTTGATAAATCTTTTCCAGCATTCATTTAAATTCATTGATGATATATATGTCTAATCAATATATCAAATGCAATGGTAAATCAACAATTCTATCCAAGGATAACCCTTCTAGATATATCCACAACAAACTTTGTGGATATCAAACTAGAAACAAAAAACTTTGCCTAAAATAAGAAATGACAAATATTTGGAACTCAAACAACATTCCTAAATACAAAATTATGTGTCATGTTTGTTAGCTTCAAAACATACTTTATTACGAAGTATGACAAAAGAAACAATTTACCATTTTGAAATAATAAAATTCATATGGAAACAATCAAATCGACCTAGCTGATATTCATATAAGGTCATAATACCACAAATTTAATGACTTCTCTGCATATGTAATGACAAAAGAGATGCGGCAAAAAAAAAAAAACTAATAATAGAATTCCATACAAATGGTTTCCAAATATCAGGACTGATAAAAATAGTGAAAAAATAACTCTCGAAGAAATTTACAATGGCCAGATGCAATCCACAAAAAAAAAGCAATACTAGGTAAGCAAATAGGTGCTCATCAGGCTAGCCACAAACTTGGTAGCCAATAATGACACCTAATGTGGTTCAATTAATGAAGTAACTCAACACATATAAAATAATTGAAATAGCATGTTACAAGGAATGGATACACACACACGCGCATGCATGCATGCATGCACACACACACACACGCACGCTCACGCACGCACACACACAAGCCAAAATCAAAGTAGAAAGGACATACCAGCATACTATACTAGCTTCAAAATGATATGCAAAAAAAATGTGGAGACTGCAATGCACTTACAAAAGGCCATGACCGATTGTGTGTCATGGCGTGTGAAGGATCAGACTCCCACCCTATGAATTTTTGCAAAGTTCAACAAACTTTCATGCTTACTATGTCACGGTGAATGATAGATAATCTTCACATGACATCTGCTGTGAACAATTTTGTATTCCACAAACAATTTTCGTGGAGAACTTATATCTACTTAAATTTTTAGGAAGTTAAAACTACAAAACATAGGTCACTTCCATATTACTATACCACTCTATGCTCTTGTGATAGGTGTTTTGGCCAACTTTATAATAAAGGTGGGATTTCTAAAGTCGATTCCCTTTCTAGGTTCTTATTGGTTAATGTATGGTGATCCTTATTGGGAGTGACAAGTCTAGTTCCATCCCCATTTCATTCTTAGGGGTCAACTTTTTTTATTTTCTCTATTGATTTTAAAGTCATTTCATTAGCGGTTTGTATGTGGTTTTTTTTTGGAGGATGTACATGTTATTACCATCGAGGTATTTGGTTTCTCGTGCTTTCTAAGAGTAGGGTTCTAGCAAAAATTATTATTGATCTGCACTAGTGGTGTCTCTGTCTCTTCCAAGGGTATTGGTGGTCACCTACAGTTACATCATTGCTCATTGTAGCATAGGTGTTCACAAGTGTAGCATAGGTCCACGGGCCATATTCTGGTGAGAGGTGTAGATTAAAGTGTGGAAAGAAGATCTCATGCACACATGGGTGAGAAAGAGGGCTTGATCACGACGATGATGGATGGAGGCTCTCACGTCCATGGGAGTTGAAGGGTTTCGAAGGGGGCTGCAGGGTTCAAAAGGGGGATAGGGTTGAGGGATTTGTCTAGGAGTTCCAGGGTTCAGTGAGGGTTGCAAGGTTTAGGAGGAGCCCACGATTGAGGAGTGGAAAGCTAGTCTCCTTCGTGACTTTAAGGGGTTGAGGAGTAGGGACAAGCGAGGAGGAAGGAGGAGGGGGGACTACAAGGGTAGGGAGTGTAAGGGTAATTGCTTGCTAGAACATGATAGTGTACAAAAGCATGGATGCAATGGATATCAATCACATGAACATAATAGTGAGCTTGAACACTGAACCCCAAATACTGGTAGCTTGATTTCATTGAGAGATATTTAAACATGTTGGTCTCTACACAATTTGTAGGTACCTCCACGGTGGGACCTCTTTTGTAGAGGACGTCTTGGACAAGGGTCCCTCCACTTTTTGGGGGGACCTCTTGGGTCTCTACATAAAATGGGGGAACCTCATGAGTCCCTTACAAAGTGGGGGAACCTTATGAGTCCCTACACAAAGTAGAGGACCTTTTGAGTCTCTTCACAAAGTGGGAGGACCTCAAAAAGTGTACGCCTTTAGTCTTTATCTCTCTAGATCCTGATTTTGCAGGTATGATTGGACCTTTTCTAGAGAGGATTTTGGCTATCCTCATCCTTTTAAAATTTATCATACCATCTTTCAGGTTCAAGATATTACAAACAGAGCTTTGCTCTGCTAGTCTTTCTTGGCTTGTCCAAGACTTTTATGAGTGTTTCTTGGCTAGTCAATTTGACCTTGGAGTATCTATTGATTAGTGGCCAATTGCGAGGAGCATCTTCCTTATCTGGATCATGCTTATTGTCATCCCATCGGTAACGATTGCATCAAATGTGGGATGTGTTCAAAATGAATATGGAGCTTGTAAATACTCAAGGAGGTACTTTTATTTGAGTAATTTTGGTCCACACCAAGTAGGTTGTGGCTCCAATTTATTGCTTATGTCTGGAGTGATTTGCGCTTGGTGAATGTGCATGGAAATCCCAAAGAGATTGCATACTCCTCTTGAGTGCATATTTGGGGTATTGCTTCCAAAAATCACCTATGGGATTACCAGGAATGGAAATCCTGCCTTTATCCTTATTCAACTCTCGTGTGGGTGTTCGATTTGGATTATGCAATTTGTGAAGCTCATTGATAGAATCATTGATGGTTTCCATTGGAAACTCAATTGAGATATGAGGAATATGTCGGCTTGGGGGGAGAGGAAGAGGTAATGGGGGACAAACATGAGGTGGGAGGAAGTAGTGAATTAGAGAAGGGGGAAGCAGGGATGTCAGTGGAAAGTGGAGGAAGAGCATGGCAAATGGATTTAGCAACTTGAGAGTCCTCAAGGGAAGAGTTTTCAAGCCTTGGGAAAAGTTAGGTCTTACTGGATGGTAGGAGTTAGATTATTGGATTAGAAGGTAGTGTTGAGAGGCATGGCAAGGAATATGGGTTAACATGGATTTCAAGAAAGGTACAGAGGATGTTATCAAAGTGAGGGAGGGATGTAAGAAGATTAGAAAAGAGAGTGGCAAGATAGGGGAGATTAGATTGAAGATAGACCACATATTCCTCAGGCAGATCTTTGTCACTTTTGGAAGGCATTGTTAGCTTCAATGTAGGGATTTTCCTTGGAATTATATCTGAGGGAAGTTGATGGTGATTGTTGCAGTAAGGTAGGAGTCTGGCAACTACACAAAGAGGAGGACTTCCCATCAAGCATTCACATAGAAGTATCACATCAGGCTTTAACCGTATGAGATTCGCGCATGCACTGAGAGACATAACAAATTCTCTTGTCCTCATCCATCTTCTAGCATAGATCCCAGAGAGTCTTTTTTCTCACTGGCCTGGTCCAATCAAGACTAGATACTGCATGTAGCATCTTGAGTTGCAAGTTTTTCCATTGAATTCGTACTCTTCCTTCAAGGTGATCCTCTTGCTTGAGGACTACAACAAGATCTTGATATAAATATGCAGTGATGCCCTATAGCAACAGATCTTGTGCTGACTCCTTCGCATCGTCATCAAGAGTTGAAGTTCCAATTTGGAAATTATTGCCTTTTGATTTTGCAACTCTATGCACTTTTCTTTATACTTACCCAGTGTTGAGGTGTAGGCAAGATTTAGACTATTGAATTGTTGAGCTGCTTTTGACTGTCTTGGCAATTGATCATTAAGCACATGGAGTTGGAGAATCTCTCTTGTTCTTGAGCATTCAAATTTTCTTTGACATTCACAATTGTCTCCCTTAATGCCATGCATTCCTTCTGTAGTGCTTGGATTTGATGTTTATCTTTTTTGAAGATTGATCATCTTTAAGTAGCAGGATTTCGATTAATTGCACCATTTCTTTTTTCAGATCATCACAAGAGACTTGCATTTGGGAGAGGGATAGCTCAACCTCTTCCTTTTTGCTCAAGGCATCAGATAGCTATAGGTGTTTTTCTTGGAGAAAATTTGTAGCTTGTAATGCATCCTTTCTACTTTCTACTAGAGCATTTTGTACAAGGAGCTGTTGTTGCATTTGCTCTACCATGCTTTCCTTGAGCTTATTAATTTCAATCTTTGCACTCTACAACTTGGTTTGGAGTTATGGGATCATTTGTCTTTTCATTTCTCATTGCTGTTCATCTACTGCCATGCTAGAAAATAATTCTGACCATTGATGCAATTGCTAACTGTGATGCTGTATGATTTGGAATGTGCTATTGCCTTGCTTTTATTGATCATATAGTTGGCTCCCATGCACCCATGTGGTATCCTCATCTTTTTCCTGAATGGCAGCCTATTTTTGTAGAGTGTCAATAGAGATGATTTGTGGCTGTGTCCCTAGAGCTGTTGAGCCATCAACATTGTTGACTTGTGATTCTTGAAGAAGAAAACTATTTGGACCAGTTGTACAGTCATTGTGAGGTAAGTCTTCCTCGTGGGTTTTTTCCCTTTAGTCAATCTACTCTGGTAGCAATTCTAAACTGAGTTGAAAATTGTCTAGAATTCACTCGGATTGTTGTCCATCCATGTCACCCACGTTGAGAGTGGATGGGGATTCTAGTCCCCATTCCAGAGATACTATCAAAGTTTCAAAGTCTTCTATTTCTTGTGTTGAGAGGGGTGTAGAGGCTTCCTCTTGCTGTATTGCAAACCCAATTATAATGGGGCTAGTAGATGGGAAATGTAGCTTTTGCCATGATGGGTGGTGGGGATACATAATTTGATTGCAGCAGCAACAAGGATATGTGCTGAGTCCGGGAAGTAGCAAGCTAAGGGTGTCCACTTTTTGTTCACTCCCCAATCCTTAGGAGGTGGAAAAACAAGCTTTTTAGCACACAAAAATGCAAATCTCACCTACTTCCCTATGGATCTAGTCTTTGAAGTCTTCTGACACAACATCACACTTGCTATTGTGCACACAATCGTATAGTCTGCTCGAAAATTCGATGCACACACAAAAAATTTCTTTGTGTCACACGGCATGGTTCCAGGGTGGTCACACGTTTGTCACGAACAGAGAGTGTCATATTAAATTCTAAATTTCTCACTCATTTTAGATTAAATGTTATTGAAACTTTGTAAGTGGTCTCTTTGCATTATGTAGAGCTTAACTTGATTTATTGGTAATTTTTTGAATGATTTATCTAATTATAAATAATTATTTATAATAAATAAAGTCATAAAATACATGCATTTTAGTAGCACATCACTTTTTTTAGTATTTTGAATAATTAAGCAAATCCAATTCGGTGGAAGGTTAGTAGGCACATAAGGGTGTGTGGTTGAATCATCAAATCCCAAATCCAACGCTCAAATCCCAAATCCAACGGTTAGATTTAGGAAGATTGAAGTTTAATTTTTACTTTTACTCCTCAGAGGATCAACAAAGAATATTAAAAATAAATCTAGTAATTCTCAAACATGACCAAACATTTCAAAAATGTCAATATTTTTAGTCCTCTACGTGATGAATAAGAGGAAAAAATTTTGGTTAAATTTGAGTAAGGGAAACGTACGATATGGCCTCGAACAGTTAAATCTCCCTTTTGTGGGGGAAAAAGGGCCACCCAAGCCTAATACCAAGACAAGGTAGGCTTGGTATTAGGCTTGGTGAGGTAGGCTAGGAGCATCACCGACCCTAGTGGCAAGCCTTTGAAGTCTGCATGCTGCCCATGTGGAAGGCTAAGTCACCAAAACCATGCCACGTTGTTAGACCACGTGGTGCCATCTCATCAAGGAGATGTGACATCACTCCTTGCCATGTCACCTTACATTGCCACACGTGCTGCCACATGTGCCACCTCATCATTCCACATCATGAGCCATGTGATCACACAATGCCACCTTGGCATACCTCCTCAACCTTGCCACATCACCAATCCCTCCACCTCAATTTGCCATGTCAATCTACCACCTCATGAATGCCAACTCATCATGCCACATCACCTTTCAATGTCATGGAAGAGACTATATTACCACATCATGACCATGCATGGTGCCACATCAGCCAGATGTATACACATGACGATGTGTGAGGCATACAATACCTCGATCGAGGTATATGACCTGCGTGAGGCATACAATACCTCGATCGAGGTATATGACCGAGGACACCTAGGGATACCTCGATCGAGGTTTATACATGCGTAATGCACTGAATACCTCGATCGAGGTATATGGTCTGATCGAGGTATATGATCTAGGCTCTGGGCATAGCAGACCTCGAGGTATTTGAAGGTACAAAACTTAGCCAATTAGTATCAATCTTAGCACCAAAACTTAGCCAATTAGTTTCAATCTTAGCACCTCTCCACCAATAATAATGAAGAGCAATCTAGTGGATGAGTTGAGGCTCTCTATAAGACACCACGTTTTGGTTCATTTCACCCATTCTTAGCCATTCTTGCCTCCTCATCACTTTGTCACACCTTCCATCCTACTTTCATTGAGAATGGGTTCTCAAAGCCGTAGAGCTAGTAGACGTGAAAGATGTAGGAACCCCCCCCCAAATCTCATTGACGAGGAGCGCAAGCGGAAGGCTCGTGAGCGCAAGAGAGCCTCTAGAGCTCGAGCTCGCGCTGCCTTCACTGATCCACCTCCAGCTCTACCTCTACATCCCACCTCCACCCCCACCTCCACCCCCACCCCCACCTCCATTGTCCCCCATCCTCATCCGCTCCCCTACCTCTAGCCTCCGCCCTTCCCCTAGCCACCTACATTTTGGCCTCCACCTCTACCTCTTCCCCCTCCACCCTCCCCCCTCCCCCTCCCCCTCCCCCTCCCCCTGCTCCGCTTGGCGCCTCCCTTCCCCCGTCCACCCTACCATCTCCCATTGATCCCCTTGCCCTACCTTGTAGCAGCAATGTTGCTTCACGACGTGACTTGTCGAAGTCCACTATCCGTTGTCGTACTAGCAAGATTGTGCAGTCTTCTTTTTGTGACCTCACGCCAGCTTCGCAGTCTTCTCTTCTCACGTCCCTGATTGATCACCCTGACTTTGTAGAGTGTAGGAGGCTTGCTGGTCTTGGTGCACGTAGAGATAGGGTTGTATCTAGCAAGGTCCTTAGCAGTGTTCGACGTTCCTATGCTTCTATTAAGCATAGGAACTCCAGTGATGCCTTGGCAGCACGTCGTGCTATTGTGGCTGCCATTAGTAGACCTCATATGATAGGCCATGTGCGTACCGCTTCACGTCTTCTTCAGATTGCACCGCGCACATTGCAAGCATGCATCATTAGGAGGCAAAGTCTAGAGGATAGTGAGACTGATGCTCTTTGGGCTTCGAGTGGTCGTGCACCTCGCAGCGATCGATTGTTGGATGATTCCACTAGGTCCTTCATACAACAGTTTTGGGAGGAGCATTGCACAGCATCCCCGGTGTTCAAGAAGGCACTGCGGAAGAGGGTGTCACGCGGTGTGTACATTGAGCATGGTGCATGTTTTTTGGAGTATACCCATACTGAGTTGTACACTCAGTTTGTAGAGGCGCACCCGGAGTTCAAGATTGGGCAGAGGTCATTTGAGCGATACAGGCCATGGTTTGTGCGATGCTCTCAGGAGCGTGACACATGCTGTTGTCGCTACCATGTGGATTTTGGATTGATGTATGACGTATTCCGTTCCCTTGATGGTCATAGGGGAGTGGTTCCTACTAGCCCTCGCGACTTCATTCATTCCATATTGTGTACACGAGATGGTGATGCTTTATTCCACTCCCTTGATTGTGTGGAAGGTACGTGTGCTTTGTGTGGTGACTTTGCTAGAGTGCCACGAGTTGCACTAGATACTTGTGATGTGCAGATGGTTCGTTGGCAGCAGTATAAGTACTGTACCTTGACATTAGATGGTGGTGCACAGTCGAGGAGGTTGCAGCTTGTGGGGAAGGAGACACCACGTGTTGTATTCATTGACAGTTTTCGAGGGAAGTTGTACCGCTACATACGCCACTCGCACACTGCAAAATGGGAGGATCGTCAGTTTCGTGCATGTTTGAGGACATTTCCTACAAGGGTGGTTGTCTCAGTGGTGGACTTTGCGGAGAATTACACCTTTGCACCATAGCATGAGATCCAATCGGAGTATTATTTCTCCAAACAGGTGACGTGTGATTGAGTATTGATTTTTCCCCCGCCTCATTATATTGAATTATTTCAACAGTCATATTTTTTTTCAATGCCATATTGCAGGTTGCTATATTTGTGCACATTAGCTATCGTCATGCACAGGCTCATGTGGATGGCATTGATAGCACCATGGACTCACGCGTCATTGTGCGAGAGTATCACTTCTACATTAGTGATGATCGATCGCATGATGCCCATTTTGTGTAGCATTGCTTCACTTTGCATGATAGTTTCTTGAGGGATCATGGTGTCACATGGCAACGGCACTGGATCTGGTCAGACGGTTGCAGTGGTCAGTTCAAATCCGCTAGACAGTTTTATTGGTTCTGCAAATGGCACCGTGAGACAGGCATTCCGATTACATGGAGCTACTTCGAGACAGGGCACGGTAAGGGAGAGCACGATGGTGCAGGTGCTTGCGTGAAGCGTGCTTTGCATCGATACCAGTTGCGTCACAGTGCCGATCGCTTCAAGGATGCACATGATGTGGTGCGGTGGTGTAGCCAGCACTTATCCACTAGTGCTACCTCCTCGTTTCAGTCGCGTGACGATAGGGTGGTGAGCCGGTATTTTTGGTGCGTGGACATTGGGAGTCTTGATCGGTCTAGACCTTGATTGTCGTTCTGTGCCTGGCACTCTTGATTTCCATTCCATCAGGAGCGTAGGTGAGTCTCACCCCGCGATCTTTTCTCGATGGTTTGCATGTTTTTGCTCTGCATGCATTGATGATGATTGGGGAGGGTGCTCCATGATACCATGGGCCGATCCATGGGTACTGCGAGTGCTTTCTCCCTTCCAGCCTTGGGAGGAGGTACATGATGATCAGGATCAGGATGCGGGATTGAGTTCCTCTAGAGATTATGACCAGCTTACAAATATTTTGCGTATTGGTGATATCTTCGCGGTTATTGCTTCGGAGGGCAATGAGGAGGGTGTGGATTATTACTTGTTGCGATGCTCTATGCTGAAGAGTGTGCTGAATGAGGATACAGTGGATGGGCATGGGATGCACTTCAATGCTCATAGCATGATCGTAGGTGGCCACTATTTTCAGCAGATACAGAGGTGTGGTCACTATATTGAGTTCCAGGAGTACATGGCGGATCAGGAGGCATACATGTATTCTCATCTTGTTGTTGGGATCAAGATTACTTTGAGTCGTGTTCGCACTCACAAGGCGATGTCCACTCCACGATGGCGCCTTGCAGTGGCGGATCACGAGAGCATACTTGCAACTATTGGCATGAGAGCTGATCCTGAGGAGTAGCACATTACATATCATATTTTTTGGGATCATCAATTGATCAGATTGATTTTTATTGGGTATCACTAGTTGATTACACTTTTTTGTATTCGATATGTATAGGCTCACTGTGTGACCGTACCATTGTAATTTTCATGGACTCATATTTTGTATTTCACTATGATGGCTATATACACATCATTGTATTAGATTCTATTTTTTACATGATGTCCGATGTCTTCTCAATGGGATTTGTTGTGTTTGTAAAACAAAAAATTGTTTATTAGTAGTAATGTTGTAATTTGTTTTGTGCTTTAGGACATTTTAAAAACGTGACTAAGAAAATTCGCGCACGTACTAACGAAATACGCGTGTGGACTTACTTGTTGGGGATGAAACTTCGCACGACTCTTAGGCCACCCTAGACATACATCCACGCGAGATTTGGTCTGAACTGATTTGGTATGCGCCACGTGGAAGGTACAATGCGTACATTTTTACAATCCCTACTAGCACGACTGCGGCAAAGCTATGGCGCATGTACTAACGAAATACACGTGTGGACTTATCTGTTCGGAATGAAACTTTGCACGACTCTTAGGCCACCCTAGACATACATCCACGCAAGATTTGGTCTCCAACTTATTTGGTATGCGCCACGTGGAAGGTATAATGCGTACATTTTTACAATCCCTACTAGCACGACTACGTGTGAAAAATGGCGCACGTACTAACCAAATATGCATGTGGACTTATCTGTTGGAGATTAAACTTTGCACGGCTCTTACGCTACCGTAGACGTACATCCACGCAAGATTTGGTGCCCAACTGATTTGGTATGCGCCACGTGGAAGGACAGCTGCGTACATTTTTACAATCCCTACTAGCACGACTACGTATGAAAAATGGCACACATACTAATGAAATATGCACGTGGACTTATCTGTTGGGGATGAAACTTCACACGGCTCTTAGGCTACCCTGGACGTACATCCACGCAAGATTTGGTCTCCAACTGATTTGGTATGCGCCACGTGGAAGGACAAATGCATACATTTTTACAATCCCTATTAGCACGACTATGTGTGAAAAATGGCGCACGTACTAATGAAATATGCATGTGGACTTATCTGTTGGAGATTAAACTTTGCACGGCTCTTAGGCTGCCGTAGACGTACATCCATGCAAGATTTGGTCTCCAACTGATTTGGTATGCGCCACGTGGAAGGACAAATGCGTACATTTTTACAATCCCTACTAGCACGACTACGTATGAAAATGGCACACGTGCTAATGAAATACGCATGTGGACTTATCTGTTGGGGATGAAACTTCACACGGCTCTTAGGCTACCGTGGACGTACATCCACGCAAGATTTGGTCTCCAACTGATTTGGTATGCGCCACGTGGAAGGACAAATGCGTACATTTTTACAATCCCTACTAGCACGACTATGTGTGAAAAATGGCGCACGTACTAACAAAATATGCATGTGGACTTATCTGTTGGAGATTAAACTTTGCACAGCTCTTAGGCTGCCGTAGACGTACATCCACGCAAGATTTGGTCTCCAACTGATTTGGTATGCGCCACGTGGAAGGACAAATGCGTACATTTTTACAATCCCTACTAGCACGACTACGTATGAAAATGGCGCACGTACTAATGAAATATGCACGTGGACTTATCTGCTGGGGATGAAACTTCACACGGCTCTTAGGCTACCCTGGACGTACATCCACGCAAGATTTGGTCTCCAACTGATTTGGTATGCACCACGTGGAAGGACAAATGCGTACATTTTTACAATCCCTACTAGCACGACTAAACCCTAAACCCTAAACTCTGAACCGTAAATCCTAAACCCTGTTGGGGACGAAACTTCACACGCCTCTTAGGCTACCTTAGACGTACATCCACGCAAGATTTGGTCTCCAACTGATTTGGTTTGCGCCACGTAGAAGGTATAATGTGTACATTTTTACAATCCCTACTAGCACGACTAAACCCTAAACCCTAAACTCTGAACCCTAAATCCTAAACCCTGTTGGGGACGAAACTTCACACGCCTCTTAGGCTACCCTAGACGTACATCCATGCAAGATTTGGTCTCCAACTGATTTGGTATGTGCCACGTGGAAGGTATAATGCGTACATTTTTACAATCCCTACTAGCATGACTAAACCCTAAACCCTAAACCCTGAACCCTAAATCCTAAACCTTGTTGGGGACGAAACTTCACACGCCTCTTAGGCTACCCTAGACGTACATCCACGCAATATTTGGTCTCCAACTGATTTGGTATGCGCCACGTGGAAGGTATAATGTGTACATTTTTACAATCCCTACTAGCACGACTAAACCCTAAACCCTAAACCCTGAACCCTAAATCCTAAACCCTGTTGGGGACGAAACTTCACACGCCTCTTAGGCTACCCTAGACGTACATCCACGCAAGATTTGGTCTCCAACTGATTTGGTATGCGCTACGTGGAAGGTATAATGCGTACATTTTTATAATCCCTACTAGCACGACTAAACCCTAAACCCTAAACCCTGAACCCTAAATCCTAAACCTTGTTGGGGATGAAACTTCACATGGCTCTTAGGCTACCCTAGACGTACATCCACGCAAGATTTGGTCTCCAAATGATCTGGTTTGCGCCGAGTTTGCACCACGTGGAAGGTATAATGCATACATTTTTGCAAGCACCTTTTCAATGCTTAATGTTTACAATTACGACACACGGCATTATTTTTAAAATACATTATGTATTAGATGTGTGAATTGAGATATTTGAAATTCAAAATCATACTCTTAATTTTAAATATGCACATGGGGATGAAACTTCGCACGGCTCTTAGGTTTAGTGTAATAATTGCAAGCATTGATATATACGAAATTCAATATGATATTCAAAATGATAAAGTTGGAACTTGAACACTTTTTCAATGCTTAATGTTTACAATTACTTCACATGGCATTCTTTTTTAAATACCTTATGTATTAGATGTGTGAATTGAGATATTCGAAATTCAAAATCATACTCCTAATTTTAAATGTTTATGTTACATTTAAACAAACTATAAACTGAGATAAACTGAGATAAACAAAGTGTGAAGAACATCATGAAAGTACGAAAATGCTCATACATGATAAAAGTGGGAACAATATCATGAATGAATCTGTACATCATCATCATCATGCTGCAGAAGTGCATCCCTATACAAGAAACGTGTGAAGCCTAAACAATCATCTTGAATCCGAATCTGATAGCTCTACATATGATCCTCTAGTGGAACGCTGACATGGCTCCTGTATGACCCGCTGCCCAACCGCCGTCCGCTGTGTGCCCTCCTCGGGGGGGTCACTCATCATATGTAACCTTATCATGTGAGTTCAATTGAAGGATATTTTTTATTTATAAAATTTACAGAAATAAATATACATAAGGGACTATTTAAAATAGTTTGGTACATTTTATTAATGAAAAATTTACAGATAAGGGATTTTAGAAATAGGCCTTGAACGCACGTGGTATAGAGGGTTTATATATAGTGACCCCCCTGAGGTGCCCTCAGGCAAAGCCGGCTCAGATGGGCCAGCCTCATCACCTACATGAGATGGGCCAACCTCATCCTGATAAAGAGGAGGGCATGCTACATGCGCCACTGCTACCATCTCTGCCTCCCTCGCCTCCTCTATGTATGCGCGTCTCAGCTCCCATAGCCGTACATCTGCAAATACTCGTGCCTCAAATCCAGTGCGAGTGATTGTCTCTACATGTAGAAGACGCTGGTCTCGGCCCCGCCCTAGCTGCTGCTCCACCCGAAAAAAGGGAGCTCATTTTGGGGCCTTTTAGAAGAGAGAGAAAATAGGCTCTCAACCAATTAGGAGTGGGCCAACGTAACGTTGAAAATTCAACAAAAGAAGATGAAAATAAGAAAAAGAAATAGTACTATATGTTCGTAGAAGCATGTCACATTAATGAGGTGATCTGATTTGAATCTTTAAAAAACTTATTTTCTGTGCAGAATTTGATGAGTCTGACACCGCAGACGCGTTCGGAACGGCCCAAAACCCCAAGAACGGCACTGGAAACGCTGAAATCGGACATCCGGAGGCCCGGAAACGGCCAAAAAAGGTCGAAAAACGCGATTTGCAGCAAAATGCGATCTGGCACCTTGCAGCAAAATGCGATCTGGCACCTTTGAAATTTCAAAGGTGCCAGATCGCATTTTGCTGCAAATCGCGTTTTTCGACCTTTTTTGGCCGTTTCCGGGCCTCCGGATGTCCGATTCCAGCGTTTCCAGTGCCGTTCTTGGGATTTTGGGCCGTTCCGGACGCGTCTGCGGTGTCAGAATCACCAAATTCTGCACAGAAAAGTGTTGCTCTTATATGAACATTGAATGTAAAGCATGTGAAATAATATATTTATTTCTTTTCACACTGACATTTCTCACGCAAGTATCCATATTTTCTTGCTTTTATAGAGAGAGAAAAGAGAAAATAGTGAATTTCTTATAGGGCCCCAAAATGAGCTCCCTTTTTTCCTAATGGCTGCAATGATGTCTGCAGCTCTGCCTCTTGCTCAATCCGGCGTGCCTCCTCTGCTCGTGCCTCGTCACCTGGCATGAAATCACCATACGAAAAGCGTCGTGGAACGCATGCTGCAACCACCAATGTATCAGCACCCTCCTGCATCAACAACGCTCTCTGTGCCTCCTCCCTGTAGTGCTCTGTCAAGACTACGCGGGCAAATGGATCAATGGCCTGACGATGACCAGGATATAGATCATCCATGCCTAGTCCTCTGTATGTGGCCACATCAATGTCAGCAAAGCATACAGGGCACACTGATCGTGCCACCATATGGCGGGTCATGCAATGGAGATGTGCGATGTGGCCGCACCCTAGTCCAAACCACCCTACGGTGTTAAACTCCTCGTGGCAAAGGACACAAGTGGCAATAGGAAACCTGGCTATGATTGCTGCGTCTATGGGTGTCCTAGTCGGCACATCTACAGGAGGAGCGGGGTATAGGGCCATGCTGGGGTCGATCCTATGGTGAGATGGATCACGACTAATATGCCTCAACTGCAAAATATAGTGCTCCGCACGATGGTATGCTATGCGTGTCCGAATCCTCTACTCCTCCAAATTTATCTGCAACAGTCGTACACGCGAGACTCCATCTCCTGACACAATAGATGTGCCTGCAATGCAAACATGTCGCGTACATGGTGAGAATTAACCAAAAAACTTCAGTTCAAAACACGCTACAAAAAAATAAACTAACATAATCAAAATAACTAACCTCATCCCTAGACTCGGCCAACAATGCCTCCAACTCTGCAATCCGTGCGTCTCAAGCCTCCAACTCGTGCTGAGGCGGTGTAGATGTGGGAGGTGGTGTAGATGTGGGAGGCTCCATCGATGATCGAGGTGGGGGAGGTGGAATCGCAATAGATCTCGATAGGGCAGAGACCATGTGCTACAAGGATGATGCCACTGAATGAACATCCCCCCTAATCTGTCCTCCCACCGCTCGCAATGCCGGTGCAGGGATGGTGTGCAACTCTGGTGCCTCGCGTCGACGCCGAACACCTGCAATCTGACGCTCCTGACGCCCCATCCTACCATGTCCCGCTCCTGATCCTGGATGGGTACTAAGGTAGTCTACCTGATGACCAAGCACAAACTCAGCGTATAGCTGCATGGCAAATGACCTGGCTATCTGACGGTTGTGAGGCAATCGACCACCATTCGCAGCGAGATATCTCGGATAAATGTGTGCTGCTATGATGGGGTGCCTACAACGTAAAATATGCAAGGGGAGCCCTGATCGTGGTCGCATCGCCTCGGTGTGACCATCCCAAAACATATCCTCTAAGGCCTGCCTGTGATGTGACTCACGCTCAAACAACTGTCGACCAATCCAAGCCACCACCAGTGATCTCCGCCTCAGCCTGTGCCTGAAAGCTATCCACAACGTCCTCAACTGTGTCCAATCGACCCAGAGCCTCAATAACTGAATCTAGACTTGCAGCCAAGTGAGGGGGTGCCCTAGCATCCTGCAGTGCCCTCATCTCAGCTCTCAGCATCTCTATCTACATACGAATAGTGGTGCTAGAACCTGTGCGCTGGCTGGCGCATGCACAAAAAAAACACATCGAAATTAATATTCTATTTGGGTAATGAAAATAATATTCTATTCAATATGACTTATAATCTATTTACGTAATGAAAACTATTTGTACGTAATCCTTGATGAGGTAGGATGTCGTTGGGATCATCCTATGCACCTACCAGTAGATGGGCCAAATGTGTGGCTCAATATTATGTTTATCAAAGTCAATATTATTAAAAATTCTTAATTTTGATTAAAATTTTTTCAAACTCTAGTTGTTGCATTTTTAAACTTAGATGTCTCAAATATTTTTTCCTTATATGTTTCCCTTTTTTCACGTTTTATCCAATATGAAACTTTTCCACATGTGGTGTAAGGACCACATTGTCCACTTATGGCCCCTATACTAAGGACAGATAGTGGAGAGGTTTGGTTAATAAGACCTTCTTTGAATGCTTTATTGCCTTGGGTTTGCAATAGATTTGGAGGAGATAGAAGGATACCTAATACATTACTTTGAACGATACACAAGCAAGGCGCATCTAGTATTTCTCGGACTACACATTAAAAAAGAGAGCGGGTTGACACTACAGACCTTTTAAAGCGAGAACTTTGAGAAAATAATTAAGCCTTTTTAATATTATCTATTTTGGTTGGGCAATCCACCTCAACTAGTGGCCATTCCTATAGATCATCACTTGGTTCCCATGCTTGGGGAGAGAGGAGACCTTTGGACAATCATAAATTACGTATGTGTTTTCGATGCGCTGGTGCATTTACAAGATCCAATTAGCCATATGCTTATGCATCTAACCACTCTAGTGTTGGGGTCTTTGCCCATGTGGTGTGGTGTTTTAGGGATAATGCCCATGTGGTGTTTTATATAGCCTACTTACTCTACCTAAATTATGAAACAACTCTTAACCAACTATATAATCTATAATATTCCACATAAAAGATGATTTTTTAAAGGATGGTTTTGAAGACTAAAATTTAAACGTTTTTTTATTTAAATAACAATAGCACCAATTTTAAAAATAGCATAAAACCTACTTTAATCTCTCTTTTTCTTCTTCTTGTCTTCTTGTTTTTAATACATGATTTTCTTATTTTAACAAAATTCTTATTTTCTTGTTCTTGATACATGATTTCTAAAAACAAAATTCAAACGTTATATTAAATTCAAAACTTTAGTAATTTGTAAACTTCACTTATAAATTTTTTTTAATAGATTATTTTAAAAAACAAATTATATACTTTTTGACATTTAAATACAAACTTCACTAACTTAAACTCTTATTTTCTTTTTTTTTAAAGATCATTTTTAAAAATAAAATTTAAACGTTTTTTTATTTAAATATAAATAACACTAATAAAAAAAATATCTTTAATCTCTTTTTTTAAAAAGATGATTTCATAAAACAAAATATATACATTTTCAGGCTTTAAATAAAAAATTACGTAATTCCAAAAATAATTAAAAAAACTTTAAAAGCATTTTAAATTTAGAAATATTTTATAATTATTCTTATAAACTAAAATTTAAACGTTTCTTTATTTAAATAAAAATAGCATTAATTTAAAAAATAATTTTAATCTCTTTTTTTTAAAAGATGATTTTAAAAACATAATATTTACATTTTTACATTTTAAATAAATAATTACATAATTCCAAAAATAATTTAAAAAAACTTTAAAATGCATTTCAATTTTAAAAATATTTTATAATTATTCCTATAAACTAAGATTTAAACGTTTTTTATTTCAATAAAAATAGCTCTAATTTAAAAAAATAACTTTAATCTCTTTTTTTCCAAAGATGATTTTTAAAAACCTAATTTTTACATTTTCACATTTTAAATAAAAATTTAAAATGCATTTGAAATTTGAAATATTTTATAATTATTCCTATGAACTAAAATTTAAACGTTTTTTTAGAAAATAAGTTTAATCTCTGTTTTTTCAAAGATGATTTTAAAAAACAGAATTTTTACATTTTCACATTTTGAATTAAAAATGTCGTAATTCAAAATTTTAAAAAAAACTTTAAAATGCATTTCAAATTTAAAAATATTTTATAATTATTCCTGTGAACTAAAATTTAAACGTTTTTTTATTTAATTAAAAATAGCTCTAATTTAAAAAATAACTTTAATCTCTTTTTTTTCAAAGATGATTTTAAAAAACAGAATTTTTACATTTTTACATTTTGAATAAAAAATGTCGTAATTCAAAAATTTTTTAAAAACTTTAAAATGCATTTCAAATTTAAAAATATTTTATAATTATTCCTGTGAACTAAAATTTAAACGTTTTTTTAATTTAAAATTTTCACATTTTAAATTATAAATGTCGTAATTTAAAATTTTAAAAAAAATTTACAAATGCATTTCAAATTTATAAATATTTTATAATTATTCCTATGAACGTTTTTTTATTTAATAAAATTAGCTCTATTTTAAAAAAAAAATTTCCTTTTCACATTTTAAATAAAAAATGTCGTAATTCATAAATTTTAAAAAAACATTAAAATGCATTTGAAATTTAGAAATTTTTTATGATTTTTCTTATAAACTAAAATTTAATTAAATTTTAGCAAAAAGAAAATGCTACATAAAAAAAACCCTACCTGGACTCTCCCGCTCCGTCCATCTCCGTCGATGTCCGTCGGTCGCTCTCCATCGCTCGCGCAATTCCGTCGACGTCCCGCAAATCCAAAATCGGTCGATGAGGAGGAGCTCGATCGAGGTATGCAGAATGAGGGGGGTCGCTCTCCTTTGATAAGAAAATTTAGGGTTTCCCTACCTCGATCGAGGTATTCCGCATGCAACATACATACCTCGATCAAGGTATAGACATGGGCATACATCTCGGTACATCTACCTCGATCGAGGTATTGACATGCCACAATACCTCGATTGAGGTATTGTGACATGCCCATACATCTCGGTACATCCACCTCAATCGAGGTATTGACATGCCACGATACCTCGATCGAGGTATTGTGACATGCCCATACATCTCGGTACATCTACCTCGATCGAGGTATTTACATGCCACGATACCTCGATCGAGGTATGTCGGCAGCAGCCGGATGCCACATGTCTCGATTGACATATTCGACATGCGACCAAGTCATCGGTCCAGCATACCTCGATCGAGGTATGTCATCTGCCCTGTCGGATGGCACATACCTCGATCGAGGTATGCTGGACATGCCACATTACCTCGATCGAGGTTGAGCAGGATTGCCAGGATACCTCGAACGAGGTAGATGTGGCATGTATAGGTGGCTTGCCAGCAAACCTCGATCGAGGTATAGGCTCGGTCCGATGAAAAAAGCCCAGCACCTCGATCGAGGTATTGGCTTGGCTCGGTTGTCCTCGTGTGTGATTTTCATTGGAACTTATACCTCGATCGAGGTATTGGAGACCGAAGCAAAACCTTTGTATTTTCACTCGAGTGGGTGTCACACTCACCCGAAAGTGGTCCGGAAGTGGACACCCTTAGCTTGCTACCACCTGTCCACTCTTGTAGTTTTTCCCTGCCAAGGAGTGTAAGAGTTTTTACTAATATGTAATTTTTTTTCACTCCTGTATGATTGAGAATGTGAGCCACAAACTTGGCTACCTCTTTGCATATTGGATCCAAAATCACATCATGGTGGATTCCCCCGCTTTGTGACTTTGTGTTAGGTGGCAACCAATCTTGAATTTTTAAGAACCTTACATCCAAATGTTTTATTGTATATTCTCTTGTGCCTCTAGGAATGAGAAAGCTTCCTGCATTGTTGATCTACTAAGGTAGATCTGTAAAGGCTGTTCATTATACGTTACTATGCCATACTTAACCTTCTCCAACTCTTTTCTTTGATATGATGTTATGAATTGAATGATGTATTCTGTAATAGCAAGTGTTGGCAAGAAGGATTGTAGCTTGTGAAAAAAATTCCCTAAACCCTTGGACTACAAGAAGTTGCATACATCGGGCTGACATGTTGAACGTTGAGACTTGTGGCCATACAAGCTATATTGTTCTCTCTATTGTTAGCTCCTTGTTGGCTTGGGCATCAAGCTATTCTGTGCCTACATCTTGCATAGTTGATGGCTCTGGCTCTATCCTGACTCCAAGGTCCCCAAGGTCTGTGGCATATCTCCTTGGCATGTTGCATTAATTTTATCATCACTGTCACTGTAAATAGAACCACCAACCATGGTTGTTTTGCTATTAACCTCTTGGTTGGTGATCTTGGATCCTATCCTTCTTTAGGTTAGTGATTTGGGGAGGGCTGTCGAGGTTGAGGTTTGGGCCGTTTGGCTTGGTGTCGCTTTGTCGATGGCATTGCACGCCTTTTCCCCATCTTAGTGAGTTGTCTTCAGCCTGGCATTTCACACATAAATTAGGTCCTAGTCTGATAGTGCCAATAGTGCCATGTGGTACGAGAGCCATGTGCCAACAAGCATGTTTCTTTTGTGAGTGGCTGAGAGACACACAACTTTCTCTATGGCCTGCATTGTTTCTTCCTTCATACAAAATGCTTAATTGTGGCCTTTAAGTGAGTGCATTTGACTTGTAAATTTTGCAACTAATTTCAACCTTTGTAGCCCAAAAATGGCAAAAAATATGCAATCGATGAGTCAAAATTAGTGCCTATATGGTGGCGACTACCGAGGCCCAAACGATGGCCAAACCAAAAAAGTTCTTCAATGTAGATCTTTGCATGGGTGAAATCTAGGTTTAAATGGGGTTGTATTTGGCCTCCAAACAACCAAGATACACACCCTTGAAGAAGGGGCAAAATGGGCAATTTTTTTATAAAGGTCCTTCCTCTTCTTTTTTTTCCACTATAAGCGTTGGTTAATCTAACCTAACCTAATGTTCCTAACTACCTTTGAGTTGCCCTCTTTTGTTTTTTTAAAGTTGAGAAAGGATTGGTTAGACTAACCTAACCTAATGTAGTTAGTTGTAATGAACTCTCGGGGGGATCACTATGTATAAACCCTCTATATCACGTGCGTTCAAGGCCTATATTTAAAGTCCCTTATCTGTAAAAAATTTCATTAATAAAATGTACCCCTTTTCTATACAAATCTGTAAATTTTTTCCAAAACTATTTTAAATAGTCCCTTATGTATATTTATTTCTGTAAATTTTAGAAATAAAAAAAATCCTTTTGTTGAACTCACGTGATAGGGTTACATATGATGAGTGACCCCCCCGAGAATGAACTAAGGTTAGTTTCTATCCTATCTCTCTATAATCTCTCTCTTTCTTCTCTCTCTCTCTCTCCTTACTCTCTCTCTCTCTCTCTCTCTCTCTCTCTCTCTCTCTCTCTTTCTCTCTCTCTCTTTCCCTCTCTCTCTCTCTCTCTCTCTCTCTCTCTCTCTCTCTCTCTCTCTCTCTCTCACTTCCTATGTCTCTCTCTTCACTCTCTTCCTCACACACTTTGTCGAAATGGGGCTAGGTGGCTGGGGTGGTGGCGGAATGATTTGATAGTGGTGATGACATAATGGCGTGGCGCCCCAAGGTGCTCAACACTCCTAGGAAGCTGGGTGCCCGAGGGCGACTGCACGCCCGATGGGGACAGTGCCCAAAAGGTGGCCCATGCTTAAGGGCATCAAATGCATGCTCAAGGACGATGGCTCTCAGGGGGGTCACTATTGATAAACCCTCTATATCACCTGCGTTCAAGGCCTATATTTAAAATCCCTTATCTGTAAATTTTTTCATTAATAAAATGTACCCCTTTTCTATACAAATCTGTAAATTTTTTCCAAAACTATTTTAAATAGTCCCTTATGTATATTTATTTCAGTAAATTTTAGAAATAATAAATATCCTTCTGTTGAACTCACGTGATAGGGTTACATATGATGAGTGACCCCCCCGAGCGATGGCTGCACACCCGAGGGTTTTGTGGGGGGGATTTAGAGGGGGGTGTGGGAGGGGGTAGAGGGAGGAGAGAGGTGAGTTAGAAAGAGAGGCGAGGATAGAGAGAGGTTAGAGATAGGGGTTGTAGAAGGAGAGTAGAGAGAGGTGACATGGGAGGGGGGGAAATAGAATGGATGAGAGGTGAGGAGAGAGGAAAAAAGGGGGAGGGGCAGTGGTGGGGAGGGGATGGTGGTGGAGGAAGGGGGGTGGTTGTGGAGAGAGGAAGAAGGGAGAGAGGAAGGGGGGGGTGGAGTGGAGAGAGGTAGGGGAATGTTGGGGTGGAGAGAGAAAGGGGATCTAGAGAGGTAGGGGGATGGTGGGGTGGAGAGAGAAAGGGGATGTAGAGAGAGGAAGGGGTGGTGGGGTGGAGAGAGAAAGGGGGATTACCTTTGGTGGAACTGGAGGTGATGGAGATGGGGGGCATGGGGGCTTTGATGAAAAAATTACTATTGAATTCAATGTTCTCTAATGGAGGACTAATTATTGTTGAAGTCAGTCTTCTCTAATGGCAGTCTATCCATAACTTGTACAAATCACATCAAGTCTTGTTTACCTTTTTGAATTCCCATTAAGATGGTTGCATTGTGGGGATTTTCTGCAAGGCCCTGATATTGATTAATGATATTGTTATCTCCCTTGGGATAGCCATAGAAATTAATGCATTTCTTTTAGGATTTCCTTTTGCACTAAGTTTCAAATGTCCCCACATATTGTGATTTGTTTTGAGAGAAGAAAACCAAGAAAACTACTATCCATGTGCTCAAGGTTTCTACTGAGCCTTCTGTATCAATGTGCTCAATAGAAAATGGGTTTTTAAGAAATTAGCTTGCCCAGTCAACCAACGTTGTTGGGGTGGAATTGCGATCATGGCTTATAGCTAGTCCACCATGAGCATATTAACTGCAGGGCACCAAGTCCTTCTCAAATTGGCTAAATTTTAGTAGCTTGGGCTTTTGAGGGATCATATACTCTTTGAAATACTCTCTCTTTTGTTCATTGTCAAGGAAGGGGTCGAGTGTGTGTGTAAAAAAATAAAACCTTTTAACAACATGGCACACGATGCTCAGGGTGGATAATAAATTTTCCATTTTATGGGTGCACATCAAATATGTATACAATTGGTACAAAAAGTGTCAAATCCATCAGGTGGTCCAGGCTCCAAGGTCAAAGTCCACTTACCTATCACCATACCTAGGTGTTAGAACATCATAGATTTGTGAGGGAGATAGGCAATGCCTATACACCCTAGCTTGTTATCGCTTATACCTAAGACCAAGACTCCAAACAGGATTCTAGAATAAACACCACAAAATAAAGTATTTAAAATAGAGGGTAAATGCCATTCTTAACAAATGGTACACTGTTTTTCACAAATATGGGGGTTACCAGTGTCCATATGGTAATCAAATAGGGGGGTACACCCAAGGTTTAACACACATTTTATTGAAACATGGGGGGTAATCCATACCCTTTTATAAATATCTTTTTCTTAAAAGGATCATTGAAGAGGGGTAGACCACTCCCTTGCATATGGTATGTATTCCACTTAATAATTAAAAAGTGAATTTTATATGGGGGTATTCACACCCATATTGACAAATCAATATAAATGAAAGTGTAAGCTTTAAGATAAAACATTTCATTGAATAAAGATAATGAAAAATAGCTATTCAAAACTATATAAATTTTACTGGAAAATTAAACGAAAAATTGAGTACTCCTAAAGGAAAAGACTTAATCAACATGAGAAAAAATTAGTCTAAAGCTTCTTTCTAAAAGAATAAAATTTCACTGTTACACTAATCTTAGAAAAAGAACAACATTAACCTAATTGTGATTAAAAAGAAGAAATTGCAATAATAGTATTTAGTATAAATTATAATGCAATCAGGTATGGAAAATAAATATGGGAAAGAGAGAGAGAGAGAGAGAGAGAGAATAAGGGAAATAGGAAACAAATCAAACCTAATAAATTCAAATCCTTTAGCAAATAAATGTTTGAATAATTTGAATAAAGCATTTCCAAATCATTTACCTAGAAAAGGAAAATATAAGCAATTATAAATATATTTTAATAAGAATTTTATTTAGAAAATTTTAACAAAATCAATTAAATGCAAATAAAGGAGCTACACAACGCTAGAGGGATATGACCAGCCTATAATGCAAGGAGAAAACAAAGGCAGTAAGCCCAAACTCACGTAGATACTCTGCTATGCTAGGACATGCAACATGCAACCCGGCTTTCCTAAAAAAAGGGCACAAATGTAAGCGGGGAATAGGAGAAAACCAGGTCCACACACTTGAGAAACCACAAAGAGCGACCAACTTAGAGTAAAGGTCTGGCGGGATGGTGTGAAGTTGAGGGATAGTGTGTGGTTGTGTCGCCAAGATGGGCATGCCGAGCTAAAGGTTGCTGCTGCCAAATGGAGAAAGGTCGACGAGGGAGTCTAAAGGAGCACGGGCCAAAAACCAATTCTAATGCTTGGGTGTGTTCATATTTGGCTACGAAAAGTGCAGCTAGCTGAAATGCCAAGTAGTTAGTGTTTGTGAAGAAGGGAGATGCATGCACCAGGAGGGGCCAAGAGAGCCAGCACAAAGATATACTTCCAGTGAGGTGAATGAGATCACTAAGGCTACAAATCATGAATAGGGAGCTTGCGGGTTCCATCAAGGCTTACCAAGCTATGAAGAGAGAGTGTGTACGTAACTCATACCCATGAAGGGAGAGTTTGTGGATTCCATAAGCATGAAAAGAGGTCCAATGGCAGCTTGCTTGTCAGCTCTACACACAGCTGGTAGAGCAACAATGGCTGTGTGCCCATCCTAACAAGAGATTGAGAGAAAAGGTGCAAGAGAGGTAGGGTGAAGTGTAGAGATGAAAGTAGTCGCTCCATCACGATGCGTGAGCGTGAGTTAATAAAGAAATGGAGCTGCAAGCATGTATCAAGAGATCATAGAATACCTTATCACACGTGAAGAGCTAGACAATTATCACCGAGCGACGAAAGAAAAATGGAGTAGGAAGGGTAGCTAGGGATAAAGCAAAAAGGGGTAGGGTGGTCAACTACCACTCAGGCGTAAAGACAAAAGGGGTAGGGTGGTCAATTACCACTCAAGTAGTTAATAACTAAAAAGAGAGTGCAGTGGGGGGGTTTGGCTCTGGGTTTTAAGAGAGCCATAGAGGACTAGATAAAAGAAAGTAAATAAGACAAGGGGGTGAAATAGGTAGGATAATTAGTTAGAAAGGCCATACATTAGGTGGCATAATTGGAAGTAAATAAGACAAGGGGGTACATTAAGTAGGAGAATTAAGTTAGAAAAGGGGAAAGAATTGTAAGAAAATTAGTTAGAATCGGTAAGGGGTTGGCTAAAAGAGGATAAGAGCAGGGGGGGGGAATATAAAGTACCTAATTAATAAATAAATTTAAACAATTCCTAGAAAGGAAAAGGGAACATTTTTACAAAAAAAAAGGAGGGGGAAATGTTAGGTGTGTTGTTAATGTTAGGGGGGGGGGGGGGGGGGGGAATAGTGTAGTATGTGTAGGAGTGTAGAAAATGTGTGTGTGTGTGTGTGTACCCTCCCTCACCTAGGGGACACCACAAGATGGGGACAGGACATCCATCAGTTGGTGTCCTGCCCCGCACCAAAAAAGGTCCAAAGAGGAAGCCTCTTTGTAAGTGTTTGTAAAGGGGATTATATCAGAATTGTTTCCAAGTGGATGAGACACATAGTGGAATTTCCATAACTATCTGGAGACAATCACGCACTAGGCACCACCATTGTGTAGCTATGACAATTCCAACAAAAAGTAAACCATGGAAGGGATAAGTCATTCCTGAAGCAAGATCGTACAAGAACCTCATTCTTGCATAACCCGGTAAGATTTTAAAGAGCAACACAGCACGTGGCACGTGGCATGTGCCATGTGGCTAACCCAATGAAGGATTAGCAACGTGACACATGGTTAACCCGACCAAAGGTTAACAAGGGTTGGGTGTGTGTGTGTTTAAAAAAATAAAACCTTTTAACAACACGGCACACGATGCTCAAATAAAGGTGGATAATAAAATTTCCATTTTATGGGTGCACATCAAATATGTATACAATTGGTACAAAAAGTCTTGAATCCATCAAGTAGTCCAGGCTCCAAGGTCAGGGTCCACTTACCTGTCACCATCCAAACAAACCTAGGTGTTAGAACATCATAGATTTGTGAGGGAAGATAGGTTATGCTTGTACACGCCATCTTGTTATCGCTTATACCAAAGACCAAGACTCCAAACAGGATTCTAGAATAAACATCACAAATTAAAGTATTTAAAATAGAGGGTAAATGCAATTCTTAACAAATGGTACACAGTTTTTCACAAATATGGGGGTTACTTGTGTCCATATGGTAATCAAATAGGAGGTTACACCCAAGGTTTAACACACATTTTATTGAAACATGGGGGGTAATCCATACCCTTTTATAAATATCCTTTTCTTAAAAGGATCATTGAAGAGGGGTAGACCACTCCCTTGCATATGGTAAGTATTCCACTTAATAATTAAAAACTGCATTTTCTATGGGGGATATTCCACACCCATATTGACAAATCGATATAAATGAAAGTGTAAGCTTTAAAATAAAACATTTCGTTGAATAAAGATAATGAAAAATAGCTATTCAAAACTATATAAATTTTACTAGAAAATTAAACGAAAAATGAGTATTCCTAAAGGAAAAGTCTTAATCAACATAAGAAAAAATTAGTCTAAAGCTTTTTCCTAAAAGAATAAAATTTTCACTATTATAGTAATCTTAGAAAAAGAACATTATTAATCTAATTGTGATTAAAAAGAAGAAATTACAATAATAGTATTTAGTATAAATTATAATGCAATGTGGTATGGAAAATAAATATGGGAAACACAAAGAGAGAGAGAGAGAGAGAGAGAGAGAGAGAGAGAGAGAGAGAATAAGGGAAATAGGAAACAAATCAAACCTAATAAATTAAAATCCTAATGTTTGAATAATTTCAATAAAGCATTTCCAAATCATTTACCTAGCAAAGGAAAATATAAGCAATTATAAATACATTTTAATAAGAAAATTTTAACAAAATCAATTAAATGCAAATAAAGGAGCTAGGCAACACTAGAGGGATATGACCACCCGCAAGGCAAGGAGAAAATAGAGGCAATAAGCCCAAACTCACGTAGATACTCTGCTACGCTAGGACATGCAACGTGCAACCCGACTTCCCTAAAAAAAGGGCACAAATGTAAGTGGGGAATAGGAGGAAACTAGGTCCGCGCACTTGAGAAACCACAAAGAGTGACCAATTCAGAGCAAAGATTTGGCGGCATGGTGTGACGTTGAGGGAGAGTGTGTGGTTGTGTTGCCAAGATGGGCATGCCGAGCTAAAGGTTGTTGCCAAATGGAGAAAGGGTGACCAGGGAGTCTAAAGGAGCACGTGCCAAAAACCAATTCTAATGCTTGGGGGTGTGTGTGTGTTCATATTTGGCTACAAAAAGTGCAGCTAGCTAAAATGCCAAGTAGTTGGCATTTGTAAAGAAGGGAGACACCAGGCCATGCATGCACCAGGAGGGGCCAAGAGAGCCAGCACAAAGATATACTTCCAGTGAGGTAAATGAGATCACTAAGGCTACAAAGCTTGTAGAGGGAGTTTGTGGGTTCCATCGAGGCTTACCAAGCTATGAAGAGAGAGTGCGTACGTAAATCATACCCATGAAGAGAGAGTTTGTGGATTCCATAAGCATGGAAAGAGGTCCAATGGTAGCTTGCTTGTCATCTCTACACACGGCTAGTAGAGCAGCAATGGCTGCATGCCCATCCTTGTGAAGAGACTAAGAGAAAAGGCGCAAGAGAGATAGAGTGAATTGTAGAGACGTAATTAGCCACTCCATCATGATGCATGAGCATGAGTTAATAAAGACATGGAGCTGCAAGCATGTATCAAGAGATCATAGAATACCTTATCACAGGTGAAGAGCTAGACAATTATCACCGAGCGACGAAAGTGAAACGGAGTGTAGATGAAGAATGTGAATACGAAAGAAAGCCAGCAATGGGAGCAAGGTCTTGAGAGGGTGCAAGAGAGGAGTTTGCAGGTGTCACTTATGAAGAGGAAATGCAAACAAAGAATAAGGGAAAAAATGCCCAGCTCATAAGTGCACATAACACTTTGTAAATGGGTAGTGATGAATGCAAGGAAGGGCGGTGGCGGTGGCCATTTTAGAAAGGAAGGGTAGCTAGGGATAAAGACAAAAGGGGTAGGGTGGTCAACCACCACTCAGGTAGTTAATAACAAAAAAGAGAGTGCAGTGGGGGGGTTTGGCTCTGGGTTTTAAGAGAGCCATAGAGGACTAGATAAAAAAAGTAAATAAGATAAGAGGTGCAATAAGTAGGATAATTAGTTAGAAAGGGGGTACATTAGGTACATAATTGGACGTAATTAAGACAAGGGGGTACATTAGGTAGGAGAATTAAGTTAGAAAAGGGGAAAGAATTGTAAGAAAATTAGTTAGAATCGGTTAGGGGTTGGCTAAAAGAGGATAAGAGCAGGGGGGGGGAATAAAGTACCTAATTAATAAATAAACTTAAACAATTCCTAGAAAGGAAAAAGGAATATTTTTTACAAAAAAAAGGGGGGGGGGAATGTTACGTGTGTTGTTAGTGTTAGGGCTGGTGGGGTTTAATAGTGTAGAGTGTGTAGGAGTGTAGAAAATGTGTGTGTGTGTGTGTGTGTGTGTGTGTGTGTGTGTGTGTGTGTGTGTGTGTGTGACATTACAAACCATAACAACACCACCCATCTAGACCAATATCTAAATTAATAGAGAGTCAAGGAACTCTTTTTTTCATTTATAAATCAATCATATGATAGATCCATTGCTTCGCTACCAATTTTGTATCAGCATCCCCAATAAGCAAAATGTTAGCACATTAAGGCTTGAGACGGAAAGATAGGTAATGCCCGTACAGCCCGGCTCGCCTTAAACAAAATTTAAGCAAGACCAACTAGAGCTAGAAGTCATTCATGACTAATGGAAACAATTCAATAATAAGAGTGACATAGGTTGCCTCCATTCAAAGCATTTTTATATAACCAAATGAAGGTTGTAATGATAACCAATTTTCCAAGAATAACTTGACAGAATTAGTCTTTGCTTTGTAAGACTATATTGGGGTAGAATAGAATTGCAAGGACCATCTCATAATGTCCTACTATAAGCTATGATTTATTATGTCTCAAGAGTGAATGAAAATATGTCTTATGTGTGTAGCATGTCCTACACTAAAGTGGCCTAGGCTGTCACCACTCCAAACATCTCTACAAACAAATGCTACATGTTACTTACTCATGTTGGTATTAATTATACCTTCCCATATCATGGCCATATATGGAGTTCAGGAGGACAATCACAAAGTATGAGAGGAAAGCAGACATGATACTACAAGGGAAGAGGATGAGCAAGAACCAAGAGAGGAGGAGAGACATGATACTACTAGGGAAGAGGATGAAGAAGCCATGAGGTTATTGTGAAGATCGATTTAGAGGCAAAGAGGGAGCTAAGTCAAAGGATTGATATTGAACCAATCAGGAGAGAAACCACAGAAGTGGTTGCAAGTCTCCAGCAGTTATCTAATTTAGAGGTGAATCCTTACTTCATTCCTACTCCAATCCTCCCTACATAACATATTGGTGACAACGAATATAATTTGAATACAAATATTCAAACGGTGTTTCAAATAAGTGAGGATTATTGCCTCACAATAATTGCAAAAATTCTTGAGCAAGATTAAGATTTTGTGGAGCCACATATAGATAGATATTTACTATTGGACTCAAATGTGAAGGATTATTAATTCATGTCTATTGCGGATACACTAGCCTTGATGTACAGAGATGCAACTCATTATGAATCCCAATAAAAGTGAATTCCAAGAAATTTAGGAAAGACTAAACATTATGTGTATGGAAAAGGAACCGGTTACCCAAACTGTCCAACGGAGCAATATACGCATGGGAAAGGAACCGAGTACCACAACTGTCTAGCAGAGCAACACATCAATTAACTTATAGACGGATACTTTACTTAACAAGAATCAAAATCTTTGTTTGTTCGTAATGATGTATATTTAGCATCTTGTATTTTCCTAAGGTTTTCTTGCAGCGTCATGTTTCTAATGGATAACCTTGTCTTGTAGCTCATCGTGTTGGAGGCTGAACTTTTGGGCGTGCTTGAGGCAAATGCAAAGGCGGGATAGGAAAAGATGCATCCCTATTAGTGTACATCAAACAATTTGAATTTCCATACGTTGTAATATTCCACAGGAAGTACTCAAAGGACAATTCAAAATTCCCCTTGTTTGCAATAAAAACACTATCTAGGTATCTTGCCAGGATATCTCGTACGATGGAATGCAGATAAGATAATTCTTTTAGAGAAGTAGTTTGTTGTTAGAACTTCTGGCCAAGGTCCCAGCCTATACACCTTTAGAAGCAAATATTACTTAGCATACATAGCGTACGGCTTGATGTGCAGGATCAAGGATCCCAAAATGCTAAGCGATTATGGCAAAAGAGAGCTTTTGGCATTCAAACAGCTGACGGCTTCTCCAACCCCAAAATTATGGGATGTTGGAGAGCCTTCAAAAGTTGCAGAGCCTTCTTCAAAAAAAGAAAGGCTATGTATGTGATGCATGGATGAATTTTTCCTTTCAGTTTCATTAAGAAATGAAGGTTCTATACTGGTGTCGAAAGTTTGTATGCCCTACTACAAATCAGGATTGAAACATTCACAAAGATTTGAAACATTTATGAGAAAAAATTACATTTTTTTATAAAAGTGTAATATGTTCTATCAAAATTATGAATCTAAAAAAATAAGCTCAATAAACTTTCGCTAGGATTTTATATTAATATATAAGTATAGCTCTGATAAAACATCCTTGATGTGATGTGCTTGAGGAGTAGTATTGTATGCTAAATACTATCTTAATGAAAATTAGTACGTTAAAGAACATTCATTAATTAGTAAGAGAAGATACTACATATAGGGACAACTAGCACCATGTCTCATGCATGAATTACTACTATATTTTGGCTAAATCTAGTACAATGGGCTGCTATTAAACCTTGCATAACAACCTAGAATCACATTGGTGACTATGTTACAGTTAAAATTCGAGCATTTATTTGACATTATGACAATTATAATATACTAAAGTCATCTACATTTAGTGACATATTACTACATACTTTGCTGACTTTTAGAGCATATTAATGCCTTCAAAAGGCATCACAAAATAATATGGAACAGTGATCACCACACTAAGTTGCATTAATTCACTTGATTTTTTTTTCGATTCGAAAAAACGCAAAAATTTGTGATTTTCCCGAATTAAAATGAATCCAACGATTTTTCCTAATTTATTTGTATGAATAAACCTTTATTCATACGAATAAACGATGTTATTCGTACGAATAAACGTAGTATAAATTTGAAACAATTGTTATTTTTGGTATTCATACGAATACATCTAGTTGTATTCTTAAGCCACCTGCTTGCCTGCTTGCCACCTCTTGGTTGCCTACCTGCTACCTCTTGCTTACTTCCATACCTACCAGCTCTCGTCATAGGTACCTTACTGCACCTTACTTTTGTTATAGTCTTTTGTGAGTAATCAATGTTTGATCTCTCTCTCTTGTTTTGTTTAAGACTGGCACTCATCTCTCTTATGAGAGTTGTGCGTTGCAGTCTTTTTAAATTATTTAATATTTATTTTGTATTATATTTAAGTGTGTAGATAGGCTGGCACTCATCTCTCGTGCGAGAGTTGTGTGTTGCAGTTTGTTTTTGTCGTGTGTTGCAATTTTAATTATAATATAAATAATTATCTTTTACCTGAGACTTGGCACTCATCTCTCTTAAGGGAGTTGTGTGTTGCAGTCTCAGTTTGTATAAAAATGTTTGTTTGTAGGAACTCTTGGGCTGGCACTCATCTCTCTTAAGAGAGTTGCGTGTTACAGTCCAAGCTTAGTGATGTTTTCATAGATGCTTATTCTGGCACTCATCTCTCCCTTGAGAGTTGTGTGTTACATTCTAAGTTTAGAGATGTTTTCAAGTACTTAGTCTAGCACTCAACTATCCCTTGATAGTTGTGTATTGCAGTCTAAGCATGCGACATTGTCTTAGACACTTAGTCTGGCACTCAACTGTCCCTCGATAGTTGTGTGTTGCAGCCTAAGTTAGAAATCATGCGATGTGCTTTTAGACACTTAGTTAGGCACTCAAGTATCCCTTGATAGTTGTGTGTTGTAGTTGAAGCCTAGTGTTAGATGGTGAAGTCCACGACTAGGTTATACCTAGGTTATTTTTTTTGTTTTGATTTTCTATAGTATGTTACATGATTTGAGGCTTGAGCTTGAGTTGAGAGGTTATACCTAAGTAATTTCTTAGACTGCTTGCATTTCTTAGACTGCTTGTATTGACTTTCTTATTGCACGTGGCACTGAATTCTTTTTTGAATTCTGTGTTGTAGCTTACTACATATGAGATGGCTCACGCAGGTGAGAAGAGGAAGTGTCAACAACCTGATCTCACAAAGTCTCAGAGGAAGGTGCTGAAAAATGAGAATGTACAGCTCTTAATGAATGTCGATCAGGACATCATTGAGACAGCTTTCCAAAATGGTGAAAGTGGTGTACAAAATTTGGTGACTTGGCCACATCTGCCATACCTCTTCATCAACAAGGTGTTACTACTGAGGAGTTACAAGATCTCGTTGCATCACAAGCCAAAGAGATCGAGGACCTACAAGCACACGTACAGACGTTGGAGTCTGAGCTTGCACTCTACAGATAGTCCTTTGGAGATTTGGATGCAGATGAGGATACCGATATTTTTGATTTTGAGGACCTCACTAATATAGATTCGTAGGGTGCAGGATCAAGCACTCAGGGAACGATAGATGTGGATCCTATTGCATAATTATGTACATTGTAAACTTCATATATAACTTTATAATACTCTTCTTCTGCAACGATGATTCAAGTGATATAAGTGAGTTAAGTGGACTAAGTGATTTAAGTGGTATAAGTGACCTAAGTAGACTAGATGATTTAAGTGACTTAAGTGATTTAAGTGGACTAAGTGATTTAAGTGATCTAAGTGAATTAAGTGGTATAAGTGATTTAAGTGGACTAAGTGATTTAAGTGGTATAAGTGATCTAAGTGGACTAGGTGATTTAAGTGACTTAAGTGATTAAAGTGATCTAAGTGAACTAAGTGGTATAATTGATTTAAGTAATTTTCTATGGATTTAAGTGATCTAAGTGAATTAAGTGGTATAAGTGATTTAAGTGGACTAAGTGATTTAAGTGATTTAAGTGGACTAAGTGATTTAAGTGAACTAAGTAGTATGAGTGATTTACGTGGTTTTCAATGGATTAGGTGGACTTGTAAAGTTAATGCAAAAATATTAAAATATATCGATGTGAATTAGTGCACATAATAGCTAGATCAACCCTTGAGACTTGAAAATATAAATTTCGATTACGCATATCTTCCTAGCAAATGCTTTGTCTGCGAGATCTTCTCTTCATGGTTCCCTGTTATGACAAGGTCGTCCACATAAAGGACCACGATCATACACCTGCCTCCTTCTCTGAAGATATACAAATTTGCATATGGGCTCCTCCTGAACCCATTTTGCAGAAAGTAGGCATCAATTCGCTGGTACCATGCTTGGGGGGCCTGTTTTAGCCCGTAAAGTGCCTTCTTTAGTTTACAGACTTTACCTTCTGAACCGGGGATCACAAAACCTGGTGGTTGTTCCACGTATACCTCCTCCTTGAGATCTCCATTCAGAAAGGCGGATTTTACATCCATCTGAAACACGGGCCATTTTCCCTAGGCTGCTAAAGCCAAAACATTGCGAATTGTGGTTAGTCGAGCTCTGGGAGCAAAAGTATCTTGATAATCAAAACCATGTACATGTGCAAATCCTTTTGCCATGAGCCGAGCGTTGTACTTATCCAATGTGCCATCGGACTTGTACTTGGTCTTGTACACCCACTTGGTGCCAATTACCTTGCGTTTTGGTGGACAATCCACAAGGTCCCAAGTGTTGTTCTTCATTATGGAGCCATACTGCGATTGCATAGCCTCCATCCACCTATCATCACCCTGTGCCTCTTCAAGACACTTGGGTTCATCAGCACGAATCACCTCTATCATCAAAGCGTAGTTGACCAAGTGTTCCTGCGCCCTTCTTTGCTCCTCTAATCTCTTGGACCGGCGGTGTTCAAATGGTTCCTCCTCAATGGCTGGAGGTTCTCTGCCGTCCAAAAGCTGCTTTACCCACTTCGGGAATGGCCGTTGCCATTGTGGTTCTGCAGGCTCTTCTTCCTCTTCTTTATCTTGAATCCTCCCAAGCACCGTTGGGGAAGTTCGGTCTGCTGTTGGTGGTTGTACTGGATGGATATCCTGGTCCTAAAGCTGAGAGTTTGTAGATGTTGTTGTGCCATGTACCTTTACCAACGACCTTCCCTTGAAGATCCAAAATCTGTGCACCATTCTTATCGAATTGAACTTTGAGGTCCCGATTCGTGATCGCAGAAATGGACAAGAAGTTCCTCTTGATATCTGACACATAAAGAACATCAGACAACTGTTTTACAACTCCATCTGACTTGAGAGCAATCGTACCTTTTCCTTTTGTTGGACATTTTGCATCATTGCTGACTACTACCAGGATGTCATTCCCTACCGGATGTAGAGAGGTATACCAATTCTTCCAACTGGTCATGTGGTGTGATGCACCACTGTCAATAATCCAAGGTTCATCCGTAGGTACATGAACTGCCTCCGTGCAAATCTCCTCAATTGCTACGAATAGCTCTACTGGTACTACCTACGCACTGTTGCTGGAATCTTTCTTTACTCCGTTCTTCTCATCTGCAATCTTCTTCCGGCACTCATTCTGCTTGTGCCCTGCCTTGTTGCGATAGAAGCACTTGATCTTCTTCTTCCTCTTTTTATCATCAGATGAAGATGGGTTACCAGAGTCCTTACCCTTACCTTTCTTTGATCCATCATAGAAAGCCGAATCTTCTCCAGTCCTCATCTTTTGATGCATCTTCTCCTCCAGAAGCATTGCGCTGAAGTCCTCAAAATTGAGGGGCAGATTTTTGTTGTGTGTATTCAGCGCCGTAACAAGACCGTCATACTTTGGTGGGAGAATCCGTATGCACCTTTGTGCTAGATTCTCGTTGGTGATGGTGATGCCAATTACAGTCATCTGATCGCGCAGATTCTTCACCCTGGTGATGAACTTCTCTGCCGGTTGAGACTCAAACAGTTTCTCGTTCGCGAGTTGAGTCTCTAGATTCTGAATCCGCATCTCGTACAGAATCTGAGTCTCTAGATTCTAAATCCGCGTTTGATTCGTGGTCTCGTACTGATTTTTCAAGACTGTCCATGCCTCCTCTGCTGTGGTGACATGTTGAATTAACGCCATGATGGAATCACTTACACTACAGACAATAGGACACAGAGGAACACAGCGCATCTGCATTTCTTCTTGTCCACGTGAGAATCTCATCCGCAGTTGGTACTATATGTTGCCCTGCATTGGCTGGCGGCAATCGGCTTCATGTCCACCCCAGTAGCAGTGTCGCAAAGCTCATATGCACTTAGGATGGTCTTCATCTTGAACTTCCAGAGTGGATAGTTAGTGCCGTCCAAATTTTCGCTTTCGCCGAACGGTGGGATTCGCAGTCTTGTGGGCTGGGCCATCTCTCACAATCTGCTCGCAAATAGAAACACACTACCAAATCTTCTTGCTAGAGTCCAGGATCTGATACCATGTAAGAAAACAATACAACGTATGTGCTCAACAGATAACAGGATCTCGTATGCAAGAGAGAAAACAGATAGTATAGAGAATCAAAAATTTGATTACTGTAGAGCTGATACAATAGATGGTGCTGCCTCCCAACCGTGCGCTCCTATGAAAGAAGCTTCAATGGCGAGCTGGAAACAGTAGAGGACGGAGGCTGGATGCTAAGGAATTAGGGTTGCTATAGCCAGTGATGAAATGGGCTTCACGGGCTTGCTCTTATATAGCCACCAACCGTAGTCGGTTAGACCCAATTGGGTGACTGACCCAATCCACCCAAAACGGCCGACTGGGTCCCAAAATAGGCCACCAACCACACGATAGAACCGTGGCACAAAATAGATTCCCGTTCGGCCCAGAGCCATCCGGGATCATCTGGGGCTTCAAACAGGCCCCGCAACCCGAGAGTGGGCTGCCTCGGGAAATGCTCCATCTACCCTCAATGTGGTCAGTCATGGGATGCCTTCCCACACTTGCATGTAGCCTAGTTGGCAGTGTGCCAACTCTATCTGAATCCGTCCAGCCATCAGGCCACACATGGCCCCCATCTAGTGTCCAAACCAAGACCTATCGGATAACCGAGCTACTCAAATGCCTTCTCCTCATATGGGGGGCTTACAAGTCGAGTTAGCTGGTTCCCGCGTAGTTACACAAGAGTGGAGCATTGATATCTAATAGGTTTTCACACCACTTTTGGCTTTCAGAGTTGGAAAATTCAAAAGGGCTCTATGCTTTTGGCCAGGGGTGCCAAGTGTGGGACTTTGTATCCCTTACATGTATCAGGGGTGTTTGATCATGTTGTTGCAATAACCGAGCAACCAAGCACTTCTTTATGGCATTGCCGGTTGGGCCATATGAGCCAAAATGGGATGAAACTCTTATGCCATTTGGGTTATGTACCACATTTGAGTTTCTCTAATTTTGAATTTTGTGAGCACTATCTCTATGGGAAGCAGACTAAATCAGCCCATAAAAGAAGAGGAAAGAAAGAGTTTGAAAAGCTTGATTTGGTGCATTCAGACGTATGTGGTCCCATGCCTACACGGTCATTAGGCGGGGCTGAATACTATGTGACATTCATTGATGATGCAACTAGGAAAGTCTCGGCTTATGCTAAAGCTCGGAAGAGTGATGTATTCCAGGTATTTCAGAAATGGCTGGCCTTGGTTGAGAATCAGTTAGGTAGAACACTTAAATGCCTACGAACTGACAATGGTGGAGAGTATCTCTCTCATGACTTTCAGCATTTCTGTGATACACATGGGATTAAGAGGGAGCTCACATCCCCTTGTACTCCAGAGCAAAATCCAGTTGCAGAAAAGATGAATCGTACCATTCAAGAAAGGCTGCAATGCATGCTTTCCAATGCAAGTCTTTCTGGTGGTTTTTGGGTTGAGGCAATGAAGACTGTAGTGCACATGATCAATAGATCACCTAGTAAGAGTTTGGATGGTGGTATTCCTGAAGAGGCATGGAGTGGCAAGAAGCCCTCTTACTCTCATTTGCATATATTTGGGTGTGAGGCATATGCACATGTGCCAAAAGAGCTTCGAAAGAAGCTAGATCCTAAGTCTAGGAAATGCATCTTTCTGGGTTATGGTGAAAGTGGAGAGATGGGCTATCGTCTCTGGGATCCAGAAGCAAAGAAGATCATACGCAGCCATGATGTAGTCTTCAATGAGAAGAAGATGCATAAGGCACCCATGAGGGATGTGGAAATGAGGAGAATCACTTTCCAGGACGTGAATCCACCTGCATATGTTGATAGATAGCAAGCTGTCCATGCACCAAATGTGCAAGAAATGGTACCACCAAGTACTCCCACAGGTATACAATCAAGGGTAGATGATGGATCATCTATTGTTGGAAATGATGAGCCAAATGTGGCTAATATGCAAGTGGGACAGCAAGCTGAAATGCCCTTGAGAAGATCATCTAGAGTGTCTAGACCGCCCGATAGGTTTGTTCCAGGGGTAGACTAAGTGATGCTTACTGATTGTGGGGAGCCTTGTTGCTATAGAGAGGCTATGATGTGCGAGGATCAACGCAAGTGGGAGTATGCTATGCAATCAGAGATGAGTTCACTTATGAAGAATAAGACTTGGGACTTGGTTTCTTTGCCACATGGAAAGAAAGCATTGCCATGTAAATGGGTCTATAAGATGAAGGTCACAGGTGATGATGTGCCTAGGTACAAGGCCCATTTGGTTGCTAAAGGGTTCAAGCAAGAGAAGGGTGTGGAATTTGATCAGATATTCTCTTCGGTTGTGAAGATGACCACACTTAGATGCATGCTTGGACTAGTGGCAGCAGAGGATATGGAGCTTTTGCAGATGGATGTCAAGACGGCTTTCTTGCATGGGGATCTGCATGAGGAAATTTACATGGTGCAGCCGGAAGGCTTTGAAGAAAAGGGCAATTCCCAGGGTTTTAGAAGGACTGAAATTGATCATTGCCTCTACACTAAAAGGGCTAAGGATAATAGCCTGATAATCCTAGCACTATATCTGTATGATATGCTGTTGGCTAGCAAGAATACTTATGAGCTAGATGCATTAAAGGCCAAGTTGCATGAGGCCTTTAATATGAAGGATTTAAGACTTGCAGGTCATATTCTTGGTATGCACATCACGCGTGATCGGAGTAGGAAACTCCTTTGGCTTTCATAGAAGGAGTATGTTACAAAAGTATTGCAGCGTTTTAATATGGAGGGGGGGAAGGTAGTGAGTACTCCATTGCCTCCATATGTGAAATTGAGTCATATAGATAGTCCCAAATCAGATGAGGAGAGGGCCATGATGGCCAAGGTTCCTTATGCATCAGCGGTTGGGAGTCTTATGTATGCTATGATAGCTACTAGACTAGACATTGCATTTACAGTAGTAGTTGTTAGCCGGTATATGGCTAATCTAGGAAATAGGCATTGGGAGGCAGTTAAGTGCATCATGAGGTACATGAAGGGTACCAAGGAGATGTGCATCTACTTTGGTAGAGGAGACATGCGTGTACTTGGGTACACAGATCCAGACTATGCAGGGCATGTGGATACACTTCTAGTTATGTGTTCACCTTTGCAGGTGGTGCAGTGTGTGGATGTCTCGTCCACAGAAGTGTGTTGCTTTGTCTACCACAGAGGCTGAGTATGTTGCAGCCACAGAGGGTTGCAAGGAGGCTATATGGCTTCATCGACTAGTGGGAGATTCGGGGATTCATACAGGTGTACCGACATTGCATAGTGATTCCATGAGTGCTATTCAGCTATCACACAATCCGGTCTTTCATGCAAGGACCAAACACATTGAGGTCAGGTACCATTTCATCAGGGAGGTACTTGAGGACAAGCGCATAGAGCTTGTCAAGGTTCATACGGATGATAACCCTGCAGATATGCTGATGAAGAGTCTACCTAGTCAGCGATTTGAGTATTGTCGTGTATTGATGGGCATTGGATAGTATGCTCCTTGGTTGTTCTCCCTTAAAGGCACATTGTCCTTTAAGTGGGAGGTTGTGGGGGTTAAAGGTCACTGTGCCTTTACCCCGGTTATGTACAATACTCAAACACATATATAAATGAATGAAAAAGAAGATTAGGGTGTTCTGCACCCACCAAAACTTGTGTGGCTCTCTGTTTCTCTCTCTCCCTCTTCCGTTATTGCTTTTGTTGAGAGCACTCTCAGTTATGGAATGATTGCTGGAAGTTTGGATGAGTGGTTCTTCCAGAACTAGCACCTTAGGGTTTGAGTGAGCCGAGTACTTGTGACCACTCAAAGAAGGAAAAAGAAAAAGAAAAAGAAAAATATAAGGGGTAATTTATAAGGAAGAAGGTGTTAGTAGGGGTTGATGTAAGATCCTAGTAGTGTTAGTGTTAGTAGAGTAAGTAAAGTGCATTCTCATGCTCCTCTTAAGTCCCATGTGGGACTTCTAATGGATTCTCATCAGACTATGTCTTTGGCATGCGTGTTTGAACATTCGAAGTTGTGTCATTGTGTCTTGCTTCGCTACAGTGAAGTTCCTTTAAAACCCATTTTGTGGATTATATTTCATTGAGGGCTTTGCTTGGAAGTATTTAAGCCCAATAAGGTTGTGGCACCATCTGGAGCTTTATTTGTCTGAGTCATCAAATCAAGAGGAGTCTGATAATACACCATACAAACCCCTAAAATGAGGACTATGGCTGAAGAGGTTTATAGAAAGGGGATTCTACGAAATCTAAGCTAGAACTGAAAGAAAAGAAAAATAAAGAAACGAGGATAAGTAGAAGTTAGATAGTTAATGGTGATGTTAGTAAAGGAATGTGAAAAAAGCTTTGAGGGTCACAAGAAACTCATCCAAACCCATATTGGTGTAATCACGTTCACCCTAGAGTTGAATGCATCATCGAGAGCTGCTTGTGGAGAACCACTTGTTGTCCCATGTGTGAACTCAAATCCAAGACCCTAATGACTTAGACATAAGTCAGTGCCCTGTTCTATTTTGTTGGCTCTACTGATGGGATTTGTTCTTGATGTTGATTGGTGTATTGAGTTTTTGTAGTGTTTGTAGCTTATCTTCCCAACCAAGGAGCCCTTGGGCTGATGTAGTTGTGATTTGCTGAGGACCTGAAGAGGACTGATCGCCTATTTTCGCCTAGGACTTCCACATGTGAGCAAAGACGTAGGACTTCCACATGTTATAACTTTATTGCTCGTTATGGGCACACGTAGACCTAGCACTTGGAAATGAGTTCCTATTCACTTAAATGGCCTTAGTACCTACGAGTAGAAGGTGAGTGCAGTGACATATTGACCAATTGTGACCCAGAACTAGCAAGAACATCATTTTGTAGACCACCAGAGGAATATGAATTGTATAGCTATTCAGGACCTCCTATAAGTCAGATAATCACTTCGAAGGAGAGTCACTAAGACATCACTGGAGATCTTTGTTGGTGACAAGTTGTCATCTTGTTAGCAGCAGCAACATTGCTTGAAGTTCTTTGAGATCCTTGACTACAACCGTAGGTTCTTGTGGAGCTACTCCAAACACCTATTTCATTAATTTTGGACTTTTTCTGTTGTTTTTGGATGAAGCCCAAAAATCCTTCCCAAATGAAAAGTTTACTTTGTGAAAATATCCTTCCCAAATCAAAATTTTACTTTCTGAAAATATTCTTCCCAAATCAAAAGTTCACTTTGTGGCACTATCATATTCACATAAAAATATTGTTTTTTCAATCTATACTTTTGCACCAACATGCAAGAATTTGAAATAATCCTATATTAGAAATTCTAGCTATATCTAAGTTATTTGTTAATTTAATTATTTTTAATATTTTTCCTTGACGTGATAAATTTATAAATCCATGAAAGGAGACTTAAATATTTCATGAAAATAACATTGTCACTCGCAATATGCACAAAATTTTTAAAACTTTTAATAAATAGAAAAAAGACATGATGCCATAAGACCCAAGTTTTGTATTGAACCAAAGAGGTATAATAGCAATTATAGCTATTATTATATGATTACATTGAGAGACGTTGCTCTCAACTAGAGTCTTTATATCCAAAATGATATAGATTGAACATATGTTTACAATTTAAATTGTTGCTCTTAAAGAGCCTCAATTCGTGCCATCTACATAATTTGACTCCCCATTGTCTTATTGCTCAATGTCACGATAGTCCCTTGCCAGGTGCCATCTGCATAATTTGACTCCCACTTGTCTTGCCAAGCCTTGCCCCTTGGGTGCATTGACTCCCCATTGTCTTATTGCTCAATGCGATAGTCCCTTGCCAGGTGCCATCTGCATTAACTCCCTATTGTCTTGCCAAGCCTTGACCCTTGGGTGACATGCAATGCAAAATACAAGTGCCATCTGCATTAACTCCCACAAGTTGTCTTGCCAAGCCTTGCCCCTTGGGTGCATTGACTCCCCATTGTCTTATTGCTCAATGTGATAGTCCCTTGCCAGGTGCCATCTGCATTAACTCCCTATTGTCTTGGCAAGCCTTGACCCTTGGGTGACATCCAGTGCATATTTTGACTCTCATTTGACATAGGAGGTGATGACTCTGATTATAATTGTCTTGGATTGGCTTCTTGCCTAGTACCCAAATAAAATCCTTCAATGGACTTCAATACAAAGCTTTAATCATGGACATTCTTCATTTGCACTGTCTCCTTCTACTTCCTCCATGGCGAGCATCCTTAAAAATTCGTGTATATACAAAATAGTTTGCTGTGGTATTTTTATTTTTCCTTCTACCTCATATCCCATGCGCTTCTACCTCATATCCCATGCACCATTACAAAACTTACCAGGAAGGGAGAAGCTTATAGATGGGAGGAGCAGCAGTAGCGAGCAGAAGGATTTTGTTTTATTGAATAAGATATTAGTTGTGGCACCAATTCTTAAACCACCTAACTTGAAGTTACCATTTCATATTTTTGTCAATGCTTTGGATGTGGCCATCGATGCAGTGTTAATATAGAAATTTGTTAAAGGGTGGTTTCATCCCATATATTATGCCAATAGAAGATTGGAAAAAGCAGAGAAAATTTATGGTGTTACTCATAGGGAGGCATTGGGAATGGTTTATGCTCTCAAAAAATTCAGACACTATTTATTGGGAAATAAAGTGATCTTACATGTGTCCATCGTCAAGTTGGTTCAGTTATTTGGTAAACAAGCCACAATTGTCTAGAAGGCTAGCTAGAAGGATATTACTCCTCCAAGAATATGATTATTATGACATTGTTCGGTAATCAGCATGTTGTTGCAAAATCTTATTGAAGCCAATTGATGAATGCTGAGGCACCTTTGGGAATTCAGAATGATTTCTCTAATGCACATTTGTTTTCTGTCAACCTAAATGGTGGGCAAGATTGTTATAATAAAATGCTTCTTTTTTTTATGGAAGGGATGGTACCTCAATGACTGTCAAGAGATCAGAGGAAGGAATTTGTGTTGTAGAGTAGACCATTTTTTATGATAGTTGGAATTTTGTATAGGAGGGGTATTGATCAGATTATCCAAAGATGTGTGCTAGATCATGACAGGAAAGCAGTCCTAATGGAAGAACATGTTGGAAAGGAAAAAAAAATATTGCAGGTAGGTTTGTGGTGGCCTACAGTGTTGAAGATGCTCATTAATTTGCTAAAACATGCTTACCATGTCAAAGAGATGGTAGGCCAACAGATGTAGATCGGATGCCACATCAGCCTATCTTACCTTTGGGCCCATTCTAGAAATGGGGACTCAATTTCATGGGTCCACAAAAACTGCAGAGACCAGGGATTGAAAGAGAGGGATTGGATGCATCAGAGATTTGAGGCACCTCTCATTTGTTGGTTTTCGTTTGCTCCCCTGCAGCTTTTAGTTGTGCTAGTAAGCATTCGCTCCACCATTTGTAGTACCCTGTCCACTCTGTAAATGCACCGTCAAAGGCTACTTTCTTCATCAATTGCACCACTTCATTGTCATGAATCGATATTGTTTTCATGATCCCCCCAAATGCAATCGCTTCTATCGACCCTACTTCAGCCTTCACCTTGTGCACCATGGGCATCCACACTCGCAACAGTAAACAGCGTACAGAATTGCTCAATACTAGTCTCCCATCCTTCACTTTCTCAAGTATCCCCATGATGATGCTGTGCAGATCATTCATTAGGATGGTGAGATGAGTGCAATGGGGAGCACCTTCCGTTCAAGCACAACACCAAAATCTTGGCAGCTAGCAATCGCTTCCACGAGTTCTTTAATTACCTTCGGCTAAATATACTAGCAATAAGTATATTTTGGCACCCACTAACTACTGCACGAAGTGGGTAGAGGAAATCGATTTGTGAGATAATGCAGCAGCTAGCACAGCTAAGTTTATTTATCACAATATCATAACCAGGTTTGGTTGTCCAATAGAGAGAGTTTTTTATCAAGGGGTTCATTTCATGAACAAAGTTATGAAATAGTTAACACACTCACACACACATGATTGTGCATAAGAACTCAACTACATACTATCCACAGGCCAAGGGCCAAGCTGAGAATTCCAATAAAACATTCAAGAAGATTGTAAGAAGAACAGTTTCAGAAAATCAAATTGATTGGGACCAGAAACTACATTCAACATTGTGGGCATTTTGTACATCCTATAAGGTAACTACTGGAATGAAACCATTTCATCTTGTTTATGGATGCGAAGTAGTAGTCCAAATGGATTTTATCGTGCCTAGTCTCCAAAAAGTAGCTGAGAATAGATTGTCTCTAAAGGAATCAATTAATCATAGGATTCGGCAATTGTTGAAGCTGGAGGGAGACAGGATGGTGAGTTCCTATATTTCAAATGTGATTCAAAAGAGAAGGCAAGCTTGGATAAACAGGAATATTAGGTTTAAAGTGTTTCAAAAAGGAGATCTAGTGTTGATGTTTAATTCTAAGTTAGGTCCTCATCCAAGAAAACTTAAGTTGAGATATGATGGTCCTTACAAAATTATGGAGGTGTTGGGAGAAGGAACATTTAGATTGGAGGATCTATATGGCAATACAGTTTTGAAACTGGGAATGGTTATAGGTTAAACCCATATCATGCACCAACATTGTCCATAAATGCTATGGGAAGCGAATCAGTACTTGAAGCTATAATGGTAATGGTATATGTAGTGGCTACTTACCAAATCGGAAGGGAGTTTTTTGAATGTATGAAGTTCTAAAAATCCAAAAAGTTCGAGTGCGAAATTATGAAGGATGTTCCGAAGATCCAAAATTCCAAAGTTCAATGTCTGTAGGTCCATACTCTGAGAGATATCTCAAGCATGCGAGAGGAATGACACCTTGTGAAAATCAAAATTGTTGTATGCATTGATAATCATGAAGTGCGTAATAATAGTTTTTTTGTGGAGGGTGTAATTGTCTATGCCAAGGTCCAGAGTGTTCTATTCCAAAGGATTCAATCATTTCAATCGCCACACCCACTGCCTCCGACATGTCCATATAAAGGATTAGTTCAGTGGCAGTTCGCATGTGAGTCGCATGTTTGGCATTGCACTCTTCTAGCCGTTTCTAGTTCCAGCTTACTGAAGCTTTTCCAAGAACTTTCGCTTGTTGTTCTCTATGTTGGAGGATGTCCTTGGCACATAGTTGCTCAAGGTGCAGAGATTTCATCATCGTGTCCTGAGCTTCATTTACTTTCAGCCGTAGCCAACAGAGAGATGGGTAGCAAACCAGCAGGTGCATCGGCTCGTCGAAGTAAGAGACTTCAAAGGGAGATAAAGTCACCCGTAGTGGAAGCTCATGACCTTTCATAAGATTCGGCCACTGAGTCGGATCCATTGGTGAAAAAGCAATAAATCAGTGACAGTCCACCGGTATTCCAAGAAAAAAAGGTGTCTCTAGATTTGGGATTACATAAGAAATGGTTTTAAAATATTAAGTTATATGATTTCACATGTCTACCCTAGGTATTGTGGAAGGATAACTCGGATGTTCTCTGTCAATTTCAAGTATTACAACAAACGGGAGGAGAAATTGCTATGGGAGTGAAAATCACACCAGATTTAGTTGTGAGTGTGTTTTGTTTGCCCTATTATTCAGAGGAGGTTCAATTTGATAGATGTTCAAATGAGATCATGATGGCCGATCTTCGAAATCCAGTTTCATCCAAAAAATTATATATGATTAGTTAAGTACGGGATCCAATCAGAAAGCAACAGTTGGGTTGATTTGTAGAGAGGGTTGTGTTACTAGTGCATAATGATTATATGGCCAAAGAAAATTATGCTTACTTGTTAGCTGCAGGACAAGGGGAAAAGGTATCGTGGGCGATGCTAGTGTACAAAAAGCTAATGCAAGAGATATCAAGGACACAATCCCGGACTTCGAATCAATTTTCCAACAGTAGCAACTTGTGCAGTTTCAACAAAGGCAACAAATGGTATCAGCACCAGTTCATCCTACTAACACAACATAATTTTTTCCTAAGATATTGTCTGTGCATGTATCAGAGGATCTAGTAGCAAAGAAGACAAGTGCAAGAACCAGTCTCGGGGGGTGCACTACTAAGAAATTCTAGGTATCATGTGCATTCAAGGGGCATTTAAAAAACCCCCTCAACTAAAATTTATACTCCAATAAAACCACCCCTCTTTGCTCATGAACTAACGGATTTTTTTCAAAATTTGAATTGAAAAACCCATCTTGTTACTATAAGCCTGTTAAATGTTTTCCAAAAGTGGGATTACAATACCCCTCCTTTTAAATGCACGTGGTACACTAAAATTTTCATAGGTGAACCCCCCGAGGAACCAGTCATGAGTTCCAATAGAGTTCATGGCAAGAGGAAGAGGTGCAGACAGAGGAGATGATGCAAGCTTTAAAGACTATTCAAGACTTGACTGATGCGGAGGATGAAAAGCCGAAAGATCAACAATACATTGATATTGATACTGGTACAGAAAAGCCAGATCTTGTTACAGAAGAACCAAAGACTATTATAGAAAGTTTAGGAGAACAGGTTACGCCAATGCAAGATGAAAATCATGGACATGATCATGAACATGATCCATTAGTTTCTTTGCTAGTAGAAAGAGATGTGAAACTTGATGAATCAGATGTTTAAGTGGGTTCAGGTCGCAATAATTTTTTATGGACAAAAATAATTGTACCACCAGGTGTGCCAGTGTGGACAAATACTACTTGGATACTCGATTGTGGGCTATATGTATTTTCAAAGTAATAGAAAGCATATGCAAAACCTTAGTAGGATGGTTATAAGCAACTGCTTCTGAAACTTGTATGCTAGTAGTTAGAATTGTCATATAAATGAGATGGCAATTCTCTGTTCTATGTTGTTGATTCAAAAGTTCATAAGTTCTAAATGAGGAAGCATTCTCATATGCAGATCCCTATTTTGTCTAGTTTTTGACTTTGTTTCCTATATGATGTACTGAGTTTACAATAGTAATGAAATGGATACCAACTAGTATTACTCATTATGATCTTTACTTGTTCTGAATTTGGAATTGAAATGTCAGTTGTCGAAAGTTCTTACTGTACTTTCAATGGTACCCTGTTTATTTCAATAGGTAGTTTTTTTGAATATGTCTCTACCTGTTACACATCAGAATCGGGATTCCAGAATCCAAGTGGATTCTAGAACCCCAAATTCCATTGACGAAAAAAAGGTTTTTTGTTGACAGACTGAGATTTTCGTCCATGGATAAAAATTTATGGTAGAAAATAAAGCATATTTTTGTAATTCTAAGTCAAGGGTGTATTATACATCACATAGTCATGCATGAATTACTAGTAGCTCTTAAAATATTGGATCTTGTCATTGATTTGGTTTTTTTTTAATTTGACATGAAAGGCAAAACCCACCTTTAAACTAGCAATATGTACATTTTTAAAAAAAGTTCAGAAGTATACTTAGTTTGCAAAAGTTATGAAATTAGTTCTATACCTTTTCAAAAGCATGGCAAATACACAATTTCTTACAACCACAATTGTAGCCTTATGTAAAATAAACTCAATTTTAGTCTCATGATTTTTAACAACCACAATTGTACTCTCATGCAAAAGGGGTAAAAGGAAAGTTTAAAGAAATACATGAAAATTAATGAAAAAATAACAAAAAAATTTAGCAGAAAGAAGGGAGAGGGAGGTTTTGATAAGAGTTAAAATGTTGAGTAATAAGACAAAAATTATTTTAGCTTACTAAAATAAGGGAAACAACTGAGGTCCACGAGGAGAACAATGCTCAAATGGGTATGGGTACTACCTCTTGGTATATTGGGAAGCATACATATGTTACATATACATAGTATTTGCTAGTCTAATTTAAACTTATAGCTTATAAGTTTTTGTGACATGACTTTTTGGCTCTGCTAAGGTTCTATGGCCGATAGTACACTATTTTTTCACTAATTAGGGCCGATGATGTCCTTTTGCTTTTGGTCAACCTGATCCACATAAGAAATTGGTTAGCAAATAGTGCCTTGTTAAGAGTTATATTCGTAGGCATTTAAGTGGCATCTCAACCACTCTTATGTTGGTTAAGAGCAAGCTCCTCCACTTAAGAAAGTGGTTTGTGAATAATGTCATGACATCAAGAGTTGATTGTTTTTAAAGCATTCGTGTGGCATCTCCACTACTCTTGCCTTTATTAAAAGGAAGCAAGGCAAGTGCCTTATTTTTATAAAAACAAAGACCATCCAACTCTCCACTATAGCAATGCGGCTCTAAGGGGCTTATGTCATGGGAGGGATATGCTTTAGAGAAGTGCTCCCTTTTCTAGATGTTATTATGTGAGAAGGTGAATGGGGATTTAAATCAATACCTAAATTTCGATGTCACTCGGGTGTTTCTTTGTTAGTAACCAATGCTTGGAAATTCTCGTTGCAAAATGAAAAAGGAGGAATCGACAAATGTTATATAATATCATGTTTTTTTATGATGATAGGACAAAGCTTGTCAATAGAAAAAGAAGGAAATTTAGGCATTGATTCATGTTTTTAAGATGTATTTGTTCTTTTCTAGGGTATAGGGAGTTGGTCATTTTGGGTTAAAGTGAAATTTGGGTTGTGAGAATTGAGTTGGATGGTAGGATTCAGAGATTCTCTGGTTAGTAAATGTCTTTCATAAGTTGTCTTTTAGAAGTTGGAAATAATCTTCATGGTTGCTAGCCTTGTTGCATGCAATGTGGGCCCAGGGCAGTACACCCTCATGTGTTGGCCAGCTTGTATAATGGGGTCTTTTTGGACATCATCTTGTCTTAAATTAGAAGTTGGAAATAATCTTCATGGTTGCTAGCCTCGCTGCATGCAATGTGGACCAAGGGCAGTACACCCTCATGTGTTGGCCAGCTTTTATAATGGGGTCTTTTTTAAGGGATGACCTCTCTCCTAATGAAAGTCTGCTTCGCTCTTTCTCTCCCAAAAAAAGAAAACAAGGGAAAAAAGATGAATAACATTCATTAGGCCTACCTTGTAAATGTGAGAAAATTTTAAAGGATTCCCCTAACGTCAGAAATAGTTAGAGGAAACTGTTATTTTATTTTTTCCCGATGGATGGACGAAATAAAATCTCACAAAGATTAGGCCTACCTTGTAAATGTGAGAAAATTTTAAAGGATTCCCCTAACGTCAGAAATAGTTAGAGGAAACTGTTATTTTATTTTTTCCCGATGGATGGACGAAATAAAATCTCACAAAGATAATTTTAAATGAACCCCCCTAAAACCTTCCCTCAAGGTCCCTAGGGCATGGGGAAAAAAAGACGTGTTTGAAACATTTAAGGGATTCCCCTAACGTAAGAAATAGTTAGAGGAAACCACTATTTTAAATTTTCTGGATGGAAATAAAATCTCAATAAAAATAATTTTAGCTTTCAAATGAACCCTACTAAAACCTTCCCTCAAAGGTAGGGCACGAGAAACAAAAAGATGTGTTTGTTGTTTGGAGGAAGCTGTGTTTGTTTCCAGGAGGAAGCTGAGGTCAGGGTTGCAGCAATGACGACGTAGGATGTATTTATTTTGAGGTCTTCCTTGTCCTCCCAATGGGGATTTAGATGTACTTGGTCGCTTGATGCAGGATGTACTTATTTTGAGGTCTTCCTTGTGGACCCAAATTCTTCCAATGGGGATGAGGTGGGTGAAGCAAGCCGTCAGAAGGGTTGAAGAGATATTTACTTTTCGAGGTCTTCCTTTGGGGTCTTCCGTCTCCGATATAAATACATTGGGGTTGAAGAGAGTTTTCTTTTTTGACCTTTACGTAGTAGTGAAAGTCTTCTTTCTCCTGTAGTACTAAGCGGGCAAGCAATGGGGTGGGAGCAGCTTGCAGCTGTCCACTCACATTTGCCAATCTGCGCCGGTGCCTGCGATGTGGGAGTGTGTGGGCGAGTGAGTGGACGACTGTCTCTGCACCCATATGCGGTCTTCCTTTACTTTGGCCGCCATGATGCGCACACAAGAAGTAGGCTCTCGAACAGGCTTAAACTCCTCCGGCGGCGACGATGGCAAACCTCGTTGCTCAACAGAGATGATGCCGAAACCCTTGCGGCAACAGAGACCAAAGCTCAAGAAGGATGTTCACTCGATTTCTCGCTGGATTTCGCTCGATTTCGAGCAGGATTACGCTCGATTCATCGCTGAAACAAGCTAAAATTCCCGCGAGAACAATGCCGAGAAGAAATGCAACCGAAACACCAATGATTGCAACAAAAACACAGCAGCAGCCACAGACAACAATGACCACGACTGCCCTTAAACCCTACCTTTAAAGTTTTCACCCTTAAACCCTACCTTATTAAACCCTAATCCCCCTTAATCTCGTAACCCTAAAAAAAACCACCTTGCACATAGAATTTGGCCGCCATGATGCGCACACAAAAACTCAAGTGGACTAGGTCTTCCTTCTCCTTCTCCTACCGATATTCCTGCTCACATACATATGTCGAGTGGACTACTGTCTCTGCACCCATATGCGGTCTTCCTTTACTTTGTGTTGAGGCCTTCCTAGTGTTGTTGCGATACCTCCATTCCTGCTCACACACACGGATCACCTCCAGTGGACTAGCTACTGTCTCTGCTCCCATACACAAAGCCAACAATGGCGGAGACCTCTGCCTGTTATGATAATACCAGTCGACCGCACGCCATTTGCTTGCCATGCCCTGCTCAAGGCCACATCAATAGTCTCATGAACCTCGCCACAGCTCTCGCATCCTCTCATGGCTTCTCCATCACCTTCATCTACTTCCAACAATCCTACCTAGACGCTCAGCGCAAACACCTCCTCGACCACCTCCACCCTTCCATCCGCATCCAAGTCCTCCCTGATGGCCTCACCTCCGACCTATCCCATGACCTCTCCCTCTTCTTCCAAGCCCTCCCCGCCATGCACACCAGCTTCCGAAACTTCCTCCACGAGTATCTTGCCTCCCCCGATCACCATCCGCCCATCTCTTGCATCATCTCCGACACTTTCGTGCCTTGGGCTCAGGATGTCGCCAACTCCTTTGGAATCCCCCGAGTCGACTTCTGGACTTGCACCGCCGCCTGCTACCTCATGTTCCTCCACATTCCTCACCTCATTTCCAAGGGGTTTCTTCCCCTCAAAGGTAAACAAACCTCTTGCGTGCTTTGGGCTTGTGCTGATTCAAGCTTCATGTTGGGCATTTTTCTCACCCATTTGTTGTGGATTCTGCAGCCCCGATCGCCAACTGGAGTGGAGAAGGGGAGGCTTTGATCGACTTCATACCTGGACTCCCACCGTTTCCAATCACGGAAATGCCTCGCGAGTGTATCGTCGAAGACCTCTCAAGCCCCTTTATCGAGTTCTTCCTTGCAACTTTCGCTCCTGTGCGGGAGGCGCACACTATCCTTATTCATTCGCTTTACGAGCTAGAACGCGACGCATTCGACGCCTTGCGTGCAGACGGTATCGAAGCCTACTCGGTTGGTCCATTGTTAGGCTTCGACCCCGTCCCCAAGCATGATTCAGGCGCTCTAGTAACAAAGCCGGCTTCCGTACAAGAAGATTGTTTGACCTGGCTGGACTCCCAGGCCATTTCGTCCGTCATATATGTTGCCTTCGGCTCACTTGCGTTCTTGTCTCTTGAGGAAACCGTGGAGCTAGCGCACGGCCTGGAGCAAAGCGGACAAGCGTTCCTATGGGTGATTCGTTCCGATTCCAGAACAGGTGGTTTGTCGCAGATTCTACCTGAAGGCTTTCTCGAGAGAACGAAGGAAAGGGGTCTCATAATCTCGTGGGCACCGCAGCCAGCGGTGTTGGCGCATCCGTCGGTGGGGGGGTTCTTGACTCACTGTGGATGGAATTCAACGGTGGAGAGTCTATGGAGCGGGGTACCGCTAGTGGGATGTCCGAGGCTGGCAGAGCAGAAGTCGAATATGAGGAGTATTGCGAAAGAGTGGAAAATTGGGTTAAGGTTGGAGACGAAGCCCGACGGCACGTTCACGAGGGAGGCTGTGAAAGCAGCGGTGGAAACGCTGATGCAAGGGGAGGAGGGTGAGGAGGTGAGGAGCAAAGCCAAGGAGCTAAGCAAAATTGCAAGGAGGACTATTAGTGCTGGTGGATTATCTTATTCCAATCTAGGTAAGTTCGCCCACAACATGAAATGTCCTTGAATTCCATGCAAAAAGATTCCGTTACTAATAAATAAGTTCACAGGTTTCATATTGCCTTTTTAATATAATAGTGCCCCCCCCCCCCCCCCCAAAACAACACACAATGGAGAAGGGGAATCCCCTCATTTGGCCCCCACCTGGAAGAGCTTGACTAAAACGGCCCTTACCAACCAAAAGGTCTCCTTCATAGACCATGGGGCCTCCTCCACGTGTTTGTCATTAACGCTTTCATGTTTAACATATTGTCCTCTTGTGTAACCAGCACCACCCAATGGCACCCATTGCTTCTCTCCCATGGGCGGGCACCAGGCGATATTATTATTATATTCTTGTATTAGGAAGATTATTGGGCCATTAAGGACATTGTATACATAATGATTTATCATTTTTCCAATAAACCTTTAGATGTGAATCGTGATATGAAAACATTTCCCTTGATTTTGGGATACTCTCCATAGGTCTCTTGATGCAATGCACTAGGTATTACAAATTTACCATTTCTTCATCTCTACCTTTATGAATGCACCCACACATAGGTTAAGTCTCCACATCATTGAGAATGTGGATTACGAGGTACAAAATATTAAGAACATGGGCCATCTCCTCTTTTCTTTTTCTCTCATCAAAAGCATTTCTTCAGTGTTGCTCAAACTCGAAAAACAGACTACCGTCAATTGGTGGGTTGGAGGTGCTGGGTTGTCTTCTCATATCTAGAGCTTGCTAAGCTTATGCATTGGAGACGTGTGTCTTTTGCATGGAAGGGGGGATGAGATCTCCTTGAAACTACCCAGACAAACTTTACTCTATGTTAGTGCACTACCTAGGAAGGAGATGAGTGAAGAAAATGAGCTAGAGGTGATTATGTCTACTTCTCTGAGGAAGGATCATGGGATGAAAGCCCCCATGAGCAGAGAGTACATGGCCTCGACATCCATCTCAGATCACGTACCTATTCTTTGGAGATTTTGTGTTCCATGCAAAGTGGGGAGGTCGATGGGCATAACCCTAAATTTAAGAAAAGGCTACTTAATTTGAAAGATTTCTACGTAGACTCCTAGAGGAACAGAGGCTCGGCTATTAGAGAGCCATGTTGTAGGTGGAACGCAACACTCCATAGAGTAATGAAGGTGGCTAAAGAGGCAGATCTTCATTATAGAGCAGGGAGGAAAAGGAGCTGGGAAGGGTCAACCACGATCAGAAAGTCTCTCTAGGTGGTGCTAAAGGAAACACCCAAGAACCCAATTGTGGGGACCCTACTAGGGATGTTGAGACAACTATGCAAGAATGGGAAATGATTGAGGCAAGGTAGACCCACATCAAGAGCAGGTTGATCTTGCTCGCAATGGGGGACTGTCCCTCTAAGGATTTTTTTCAATCCATTAAGAGGAATCAACAAAGGGAATTGATAGATAGGGTGATGGATGCTTAGAGGAACCTTGTTACAGAGTTTTGGCACATGGTCAAGGTGTTTTTCGAGGGGATCTGAGTGCTATAGTTGGCGAGCTGGTGCTTCACGATGAGATGTGGCGTATAGACATAGGGATTGCCTTAAATGGCCTTGATAGCAGGGTGATAGAGTACCGAAGGAGTCGGTTAGCCAAACTGTTCACCAAGGAAGAGTTAGAGGAGACCCGAATGCCATGGCCGATGACAAGTTTCTAGGCCCCGACGGACTGACAATAGAGTTTTACCACACGCTCTGATGGGCCCTTAATCAAGATTTAATTGAAATGGCTAACAGAGCCCACAGCTAGTGGGTCACTCTCAGAAGATATTAATGCTAGGCAGATGAAGGTATTCCCTAAGAGACAAGCAGATTAAAGGTCGCTAATGGGAGGCTGATCACGAAGGCTAAGAGGAGTGATGATTCCATCGAGGAATCAACTGTGGAGCTAATTCTTTCTAGATGACACAATATCGTTCTATCAAGAGAATCTGATCAAACGTTAGAAGGGTGCTTGAAGTCAATGTGTTTTTCATAGGGTCATGGTCAAAGTGCAGTTGGTCCAATACATTCTTGCTCATGACTAATAGAGGCCCCATCGATGGACTGCATCAGAGATCTAGAATTTAACTTGGTACAAAAGAGATGATGTTGAGATACCTAGGGGGATCTTTGGGTCTTGACTTGTGACTATGCACCAATAATTCGACTAATTCATGGACTCGGGGGGTGCACTACTAAGAAACCCCATGTATCACGTGTGATCAAGGGGTATTTTAAAAACCCCTCTAAAATGTTTCCCCCAATAAAACAACCCCACTTTACTTATGAACTAACATATTTTTTTCTAGAGTTGAATTAAAAAACCCCTCCAGTTATTGTAATCCTGTTAAATGTTTTTCAAAAGTTTAATTAAAATACCCCTCCTTTTGAAACACGTGGTGTACACAAAACTTGTGAGGTGAACCCCCCGAGTTCATGGATAGGCTAAAAGCAAAGTTGAGATCTTGGAATGGTATCTGTCTAGGTTGGAACGATCATCTCTTGGTCATCCAACACATCGTATTGGCCTCTATTATAATATATGTTGCTTCGATTTGGCACTTTAGAAAAACACAATGGCTGGAAGTGGAAAGGTTGCTTCGGGGCTTTCTCTGGGTGGAAGAGGGTGGGAAAAGAAGGATGCATTACATACCATGGGATCCCATGACGATTCTAAAATCCCAAGGAGGGTTGGGTCTATTAAAGAGCAGGTTTAGGAATACGGCACTGCTTGGAAAATTGCTCTCGCATCAGTTTGAGGGCCAAGCCCTGTGGACAAATATTGTGAATTGCTTCATAGAGAAATCAAGGAGCAAACATGTAGGTGCATGGTCGGACTATCCTAGTATGGCAGATTATGCTTACACTTCCCGATGAAAATTGTAGGTTCAAATGTATGGCGGGTCTGGTCCAAGAGTGGAAATTATGCATTGGGCAGCTAATGTGGAAAAGTCAGAAGGGGATAAGGGGGTACGCTAGTTTAAATGAATGCCTTTGGTGGAGTAGAGCCCCAACCTAGAATCGGTGAACTATTCACCCTCCATAACCCATAGAGAGATTTGAGATTATACAAGAGGGGATTAGATCTTGGGGCAATTTTTGGGACCTGTGGTGCATAGCTAGATTTCCTATAGGCTGTGCGAACCCCAGACTCATGGTCAACTAAATGTGTGCCAGTGGTAGATTGGAAGGTGAATCAATGGTGCCTTGGCAAGACACCGATCAGCAAGCTCTCTACCACAAGCATCTCACTAAGGGAGAGGCCTAGTTTGGTGAGATCAACAAGAAATGGAACCTTTGATGTAGGCCAGCCTGGTGGAAAGTGAGGCTTAATGAGATTTGGAAGGGATGCGCAATGGGGAAGGTGAGGTCATGTTATGGAAGGCAATGAATCTAAATAGAAAATTTCAAATTCATGATTCAAAAAATTTGGGAACTTCGGCCCCTTCGGGCCGAATAATATGTAAGGATGAAATAATCGGGCTAAAAATCATAGCCATGTCATGCTTTCATGGTGATTTTCCACATCATTCATTTATATTCGTATGAATAAAGTTTATACGTACGAATACTTTATTTTACGAATACTTATTTGTACAAATAAACTTTATTCATATAAATAACTTATTTGTAAGAATAGTTTAGGTTATATAAGCTAACAAACGACCCTCATATGCCCCTCATATGTTTATCTAAAGAGATCAAAAAAGGGAAATAAAAGAAGGAAGGCCTATTAGGTTGCTCTGGCAAGCAATCTTGAAGGTCTGAACTAAAATGGAATTTGTTTATTATGTGAGTTCTAAGGGTCCCTATAGACTCTTAGATCTCGTGTCTAAAATATGATGGAATTTGTTTCTTATTTGTGTGAGTTCTAAGTGTCTCTATAAACTCTTAGATCTCTTGTGTGAAATGTGATTTTTGTTCTTATTTATGTGTTACATTTGTGTGATTTCTTTGAATCTCATTAGAGATTCAAAGATCTCTTGTGTGAACATTTCTTTTTTGTAATTTGATAGAGTTCTTAGGGTTTCATTTGAGTGCTTAAGATCTCTTATATAGGCTAATCATTAAATAGACCTTGATACAGTTCTTAGGATCTCATTTTTTAGCTCTTAATATCTCTAAGATAAGCTAATTTATGCAATGTGAATAGTGCTTTTTGTAACTAAATAAAGTTCTTAAGATCTCTAAGATAGGGTATGTAAATTATGCTCTTTGTAGTTTGATAGATTTCTTAAGATTTTATTTTATTTAGTTCTTAAACCTCTTTTAGGTTATGTCTTTGAATTAACATTCTTACAATTAGTATTTGGAGAAAACATTATTCTTTCAATGCTATGTGAATGAATTTTTTGCAACCCTGTGAAATGTGGTAAATATTAAAATGTAGATAATCATAACTTGCATTATTACACGTATTATTGAGAGGATTTTTATTCTCTCAATATTATGTGAATGAATATGTTGTATCTTTATAAAATTGGAGTTCTTGTACTTACTATTGAAAGCATATATATGTATTCTTTCAAGTTTATGTGGATGAACTTTTAACTAGCGCGCTCTACACTTTTTTAATGAAAAATTTTTATTCTTTTTAATAGTATGTGAATGAATTTTTAATAATATGCATTATAACAATTACTTAATGCTTAATTTTGAGAGAATATATTCATTCTTTCAATTGGATGTGAATGAATGCATAACTATTTGAAACATGTACTCTTAATTAGAGTTCTTACACATATTATTGAAACAATACATATGTGTTTATGTGAATGAACATTAAGTAAACATTCTTACACTTACTTTTGAATGATATTTTTTATTCTTTCAATATTATGTGAATGAATCCAATGTTGTCGAGACCTCAATATATTATGAAAGAATGAAAAAGGTCTAATACAATTGTGCAAGATATGCTGGGTGGTTTTTTGCAAATTCCATGCACACTGGTGTTGCATAATGATCAAGTTGCAAATAAAACAATACAATCAAAAAAAGATCTCAAAAAAATTGTGTGCATTTAAGTACATTGAGTACAACAATGGTTCTTGGATGTACGTAAGGTGTAAGCTACAATGGTCCAGTTCTACAACATGAAAGAAAGAGGTGAATGTAATAATTTGGGTATTCATTTCATGTTTCCTTCAAAGCATCATGTTGATGACAAACCGTGCATAGGCTTGATGGCTTGACTATTATGCTTTTGTAGATTACAATGGAAAACCAGTGTATGTTATCAAGTTGGGTGAGTGTGAAGTAGTGAAAGGACACAAGTTAGAGCAAGTCAACATTACACTTATGAATAAGGCTTTACAACATGAACAAGATAGAAAAATTATTGAAGATTTTAGTGTGCAATCAGAAAAGCATATTTGGTGGCTTGTAGCCTTTGAAGTCCCTAAAGAAACCCACTCTTACCTGAAGTGGGTCTTTGAACGGCGGTCTCCAATTCCAAGCATTGTAGGAGCATTGTAGATGCTCATACCAAGGGAGAGTTACTTCATGTTGAAGGATTTGGATCTTTGAACATTGAGTGGCATATGTATGGAGACTTGAAAACATTGAAGTGCATGGTTGGCATTTAGACGCGTGCAAATGCAACATACCCATGTCTCTTTTGCATGCACTCACAAGTTGGAAAGAACACAAAAAATAATAAAAACAATGTAGATGATGGCAAGTACCAATGGAGAAATGGCGTTATGAGTTGTGATCAAGAGAGGGCACCAGATCAAGACAAAGTTGATGAAAGTTGGGATGCAATTTTAAACATCCCACTAGAAAGAGTGCATTTTTGTGTCTTGCATGCAGAGATGTGTTTGATCAATAGGTTTCTATACTTACATATAATGTATGTATGGAATATGAAACCTAAAGAAAGATCTGCAGCTTCTATTGCATAGCTCAAAGCTCTTTTGTCTAGGATGGGATTGCATGGAGGCAACGTCACACTTCAAAATGATCCACAACTCTTATGGGCTTCAAGGAATTGTCCATGTAAGTTTCAATGGGTAGTGTGAAGGCACAAAGATTCTTTTCTAATCATGGCTAAAAATGGCATGGCACATAACTTGGGGTTTTTGGAAGGCATTGCGCAAGTGCACCACAAATTTAGAAGCTAATCCTAATGTCAAAAATATGAGAGCACATATTTACCTTAGAGTGACGAATCAAAAGATTGATGCATGTCCCAAAAAATGTGTAGCAAAATAACATTTGTTTTTGTGAAGCCAACTCTCCTTATGCGATACTCCTTAGTATCCTTTTCTCAAAACTGGTAAAGGCTTCTCATGAGTAACTTATAAATATACTCCAAACAACATCAATTAAATGATCAAAAGCATAAGAGACTCCTCACCCATCCCAATGTGGGGAACCATAGTATATGAGTCTTGTGCACTCAACATGTACACCCTAGGATCACAAGGGTTCCCAAGGGGAGGAGAGAGAGAGAGAGAGAGAGAGAGAGTGGACAAAAATACCCCAGAACATGGCACTCGAAGATCTTAAAAGATTATTAAAAAAGTAATCATTATATTATATTCCAATAGTACGTATATCTTGCAAGTACATCAAGAAATCAAGGTTGAATCTTTTAGGTGTCCAATACTCCACGGTCGGGGTCCACTTACCTGGCACCATCTAGAAAAAACCAGTTGTTAGAACAACAAAGTTTTAAATGGGTAGACAGGTAATGCCTGCATACCCCGGCTTGTTATTGCTTTACCTAGGAGAAAGAGACACATCTAGATTCAGAATTGCATATTACATACCAAAAAGGCTAGGGGGACATCATGAAATGTTGGAGACATAAGTGCTTGCCTACCATATAGGAGGCATTAGGAAGGACAATAATTTTGAAGCTCAATTACCTAGCCTTCCATATAGGAGGGAAACAATGGCATTAGAAAGGACATTTGTAATAATAAACAGCGACCTAGCATTTCATGGAAGAGGCATAAAAAAGGTTAGCTTTCCAAGTAAAAGGTAAGCGATCCATCCAAACATAGAACTACACATTACATTGTGTCATAGCTTAGTGGGTATTATAAGTTGTTTAGGCATAGGATGTGCTCACCTTCCATGTAGGAGTTATTAATGAGGACAATTATTTTGAAAAAAAAGTCCTAGCCTTCCATAGAGGAGGCATGATAAATTTTTAAGCCTTCCATGTAGGAGGCATTAGAACTTAAAAGAAGGCAATGACCTAGCCTTCCATAGAGGAGGCATAATTAGCTTTGCAAATAGGAGGCAATAGAAGGGACAATTGTATTGAAACAAAATCATCTAGCCTTCCATAAAGGAGGCATGAAAAGATTATCTCTCTCATTGCATTAGGAACTCATAATAAAGTATCAAATAACAAGTACTTGCTTACACAAGAAGAAGGGGGGAATAAATTAGATTAAAAAAATATTTGTGGCAAGTGCATGTTGCAACGGGGGATGCTTCAAACAAGATAGGCCAATAGATCATGGAAGAGACAAGCTTGAGTTAGGTCACGACTAGTGGAATCTCAGTTTAACATTTTCTTGGTTTTTCAAGGAAGATAGGGTTGTGTTCTAGAAATTGTGTAAGCAAGCATGATGCAATATCAATCCTTCTTTTCTAGCTTCCTTCATTTTTTATTTGACGAAGGCAATAAAGGTAGAATCAGTATTAATGGACATACGGGCCATCTTACAAGGGGCACAGGTACCAGATGTGTCCTAAAAAGGAGACATACATTCGTCAGTACATAGGGTAAGTAAGCATTAAAAAACTATCCATTATCTATAAAGTGCCCACTCTACCACTATAAGGAAAATTATAACCCCACAAAAAGCTATCCAATATCTATATAGGGAAAACTTGCCGTTGTAGCATTGTAAAAAATTATAGTGTTGAAGCAAAAGTATGTGAAAAAATTAAAGTGGTAACCAAGAAAAGAAGGTTTGTAAGTACACATAATCGTAGGCCTACAAGTTCTATACATGTGTAACTAAAATCACAAGGATGTCTTGAAAAATGCATACAAACACATCTCTAGTTAAAAAACTAAGTACATAAGACGTCTCTAATTGACCCAATACGTACATAACTTATGGGTTTAAAAAATTTAGAATAAATTGCAAAATATCGTAAATTAATTGAAAGTAAAAAAAAATGGGGGGCATAAGCAATTAATTACCATGAAGGAAATAAGACGATGTTATTGACTTACTTAATGATTACACTCTTTCCTCAATAAACAAGCTAATGTGTAACTCAACCTAGTCTATAAAGAGAGACTATCCCTTATAAACAAAAGAACCGTACGCTAGCTAGAACGTTAGTAGATAACCATAACTATAAGACTAAGTAAAAAATGTAACAGTACATAGAAGATAGGACGTAGTATGATACATAGCGAAGGGAGAGCAGAACATGCAAATAAATCCATGCAAGAATACATGTAGGCGGGGTCGAAGGAATTCGGAGGACCAAAACCTCCATTGAGCAGGTAGGAGGCATCATGCATGAATGCAAAACTACCATCAAAAGCATGCAAGGCTATGCACGACACAACAGTCAGTGAGGTGCCCATGCTTGAGAAGGATAGAGACCAAAGAAAGCCCAATGGCTCGAACTAGGACTACAATCCCACGTTTGGGACACGAATCACCAAGGGCAATGTGGCTCCCTGTGCCTTTGTTTCTTATTTGTGTGAGTTCTAAGTGTCTCTATAAACTCTTAGATCTCTTGTGTGAAATGTGATTTTTGTTCTTATTTATGTGTTACATTTGTGTGATTTCTTTGAATCTCATTAGAGATTCAAAGATCTCTTGTGTGAACATTTCTTTTTTGTAATTTGATAGAGTTCTTAGGGTTTCATTTGAGTGCTTAAGATCTCTTATATAGGCTAATCATTAAATAGACCTTGATACAGTTCTTAGGATCTCATTTTTTAGCTCTTAATATCTCTAAGATAAGCTAATTTATGCAATGTGAATAGTGCTTTTTGTAACTAAATAAAGTTCTTAAGATCTCTAAGATAGGGTATGTAAATTATGCTCTTTGTAGTTTGATAGACTTCTTAAGATTTTATTTTATTTAGTTCTTAAACCTCTTTTAGGTTATGTCTTTGAATTAACATTCTTACAATTAGTAAATTTTGGAGAAAACATTATTCTTTCAATGCTATGTGAATGAATTTCTTGCAACCCTATGAAATGTGGTAAATATTAAAATGTAGATAATCATAACTTGCATTATTACACTTATTATTGAGAGTATTTTTATTCTCTCAATATTATGTGAATGAATATGTTGTATCTTTATAAAATTGGAGTTCTTGTACTTACTATTGAAAGCATATATATGTATTCTTTCAAGTTTATGTGGATGAACTTTTAACTAGTGCACTCTACACTTTTTTAATGAAAAATTTTTATTCTTTTTAATAGTATGTGAATGAATTTTTAATAATATGCATTATAACAATTACTTAATGCTTAATTTTGAGAGAATATATTCATTCTTTCAATTGGATGTGAATGAATGCATAACTATTTGAAACATGTACTCTTAATTAGAGTTCTTATACATATTATTGAAACAATACATATGTGTTTATGTGAATGAACATTAAGTAAACATTCTTACACTTACTTTTGAATGATATTTTTTATTCTTTCAATATTATGTGAATGAATCCAATTTTGTGGAGACCTCTATATATTATGAAAGAATGAAAAAGGTCTAATACAATTGTGCAAGATATGCTGGGTGGTTTTTTGCAAATTCCATGCACACTGGTGTTGCATAATGATCAAGTTGCAAATAAAACAATACAATCAAAAAAAGATCTCAAAAAAATTGTGTGCATTTCAGTACCTTGAGTACAACAATGGTTCTTGGATGTACGTAAGGTGTAAGCTACAATGGTCCAGTTCTACAACATGAAAGAAAGAGGTGAATGTAATAATTTGGGTATTCATTTCATGTATCCTTCAAAGCATCATGTTGATGACAAACCGTGCATAGGCTTGACGGCTTGACTATTATGCTTTTGTAGATTACAATGGAAAACCAGTGTATGTTATCAAGTTGGGTGAGTGTGAAGTAGTGAAAGGACACAAGTTAGAGCAAGTCAACATTACACTTATGAATAAGGCTTGACAACATGAACAAGATAGAAAAATTATTGAAGATTTTAGCGTGCAATCAGACAAGCATATTTGGTGGCTTGTAGCCTTTGAAGTCCCTAAAGAAACCCACTCTCACTTGAAGTGGGTCTTTGAACGGCGGTCTCCAATTCCAAGCATTGTAGATGCTCATACCAAGGGAGAGTTACTTCATGTTGAAGGATTTGGATCTTTGAACATTGAGTGGCATATGTATGGAGACTTGAAAACATTGAAGTGCATGGTTGGCGTTTAGACACGTGCAAATGCAACATACCCATGTCTCTTTTGCATGCACTCACAAGTTGGAAAGAACAAAAAATAATAAAAACAATGTAGATGATGGCAAGTACCAATGGAGAAATGGCGTTATGAGTTGTGATCAAGAGAGGGCACCAGATCAAGACAAAGTTGATGAAAGTTGGGATGCAATTTTAAACATCCCACTAGAAAGAGTGCATTTTTGTGTCTTGCATGCAGAGATGTGTTTGATCAATAGGTTTCTATACTTACATATAATGTATGTATGGAATATGAAACCTAAAGAAAGATCTGTAGCTTCTATTGCATAGCTCAAAGCTCTTTTGTCTAGGATGGGATTGCATGGAGGCAACGTCACACTTCAAAATGATCCACAACTCTTAGGGGCTTCAAGGAATTGTCCATGTAAGTTTCAATGGGTAGTGTGAAGGCACAAAGATTCTTTTCTAATCATGGTTAAAAATGGCATGGCACATAACTTGGGGTTTTTGGAAGGCATTGCGCAAGTGCACCACAAATTTAGAAGCTAATCCTAATGTCAAAAATATGAGAGCACATATCTACCTTAGAGTGACGAATCAAAAGATTTATGCATGTCCCAAAAAATGTGTAGCAAAATAACATTTGTTTTTGTGAAGCCAACTCTCCTTATGCCATACTCCTTAGTATCCTTTTCTCAAAACTGGTAAAGGCTTCTCATGAGTAACTTATAAATATACTCCAAACAACATCAATTAAATGATCAAAAGCATAAGAGACTCCTCACCCATCCCAATGTGGGGAACCATAGTATATGAGTCTTGTGCACTCAACATGTACACCCTAGGATCACAAGGGTTCCCAAGGGGAGGAGAGAGAGAGAGAGAGAGAGAGTGGACAAAAATACCCCAAGAACATGGAACTCAAAGATCTTAAAAGATTATAACAAAAGTAATCATTGTATTATATTCCAATAGTACGTATATCTTGCAAGTACATCAAGAAATCAAGGTTGAATCTTTTAGGTGTCCAATACTCCACGGTCGGGGTCCACTTACCTGGCACCATCTAGAAAAAACCAGTTGTTAGAACAACAAAGTTTTAAATGGGTAGACAGGTAATGCCTGCATACCCCGGCTTGTTATTGCTTTACCTAGGAGAAAGAGACACATCTAGATTCAGAATTGCATATTACATACCAAAAAGGCTAGGGGGACATCATGAAATGTTGGAGACATAAGTGCTTGCCTACCATATAGGAGGCATTAGGAAGGACAATAATTTTGAAGCTCAATTACCTAGCCTTCCATATAGGAGGGAAACAATGGCATTAGAAAGGACATTTGTAATAATAAACAGCGACCTAGCATTTCATGGAAGAGGCATAAAAAAGGTTAGCTTTCCAAGTAAAAGGTAAGCGATCCATCCAAACATAGAACTACACATTACATTGTGTCATAGCTTAGTGGGTATTATAAGTTGTTTAGGCATAGGATGTGCTCACCTTCCATGTAGGAGTTATTAATGAGGACAATTATTTTGAAAAAAAAGTCCTAGCCTTCCATAGAGGAGGCATGATAAATTTTTAAGCCTTCCATGTAGGAGGCATTAGAACTTAAAAGAAGGCAATGACCTAGCCTTCCATAGAGGAGGCATAATTAGCTTTGCAAATAGGAGGCAATAGAAGGGACAATTGTATTGAAACAAAATCATCTAGCCTTCCATAAAGGAGGCATGAAAAGATTATCTCTCTCATTGCATTAGGAACTCATAATAAAGTATCAAATAACAAGTACTTGCTTACACAAGAAGAAGGGGGGAATAAATTAGATTAAAAAAATATTTGTGGCAAGTGCATGTTGCAACGGGGGATGCTTCAAACAAGATAGGCCAATAGATCATGGAAGAGACAAGCTTGAGTTAGGTCACGACTAGTGGAATCTCAGTTTAACATTTTCTTGGTTTTTCAAGGAAGATAGGGTTGTGTTCTAGAAATTGTGTAAGCAAGCATGATGCAATATCAATCCTTCTTTTCTAGCTTCCTTCATTTTTTATTTGACGAAGGCAATAAAGGTAGAATCAGTATTAATGGACATACGGGCCATCTTACAAGGGGCACAGGTACCAGATGTGTCCTAAAAAGGAGACATACATTCGTCAGTACATAGGGTAAGTAAGCATTAAAAAACTATCCATTATCTATAAAGTGCCCACTCTACCACTATAAGGAAAATTATAACCCCACAAAAAGCTATCCAATATCTATATAGGGAAAACTTGCCGTTGTAGCATTGTAAAAAATTATAGTGTTGAAGCAAAAGTATGTGAAAAAATTAAAGTGGTAACCAAGAAAAGAAGGTTTGTAAGTACACATAATCGTAGGCCTACAAGTTCTATACATGTGTAACTAAAATCACAAGGATGTCTTGAAAAATGCATACAAACACATCTCTAGTTAAAAAACTAAGTACATAAGACGTCTCTAATTGACCCAATACGTACATAACTTATGGGTTTAAAAAATTTAGAATAAATTGCAAAATATCGTAAATTAATTGAAAGTAAAAAAAAATGGGGGGCATAAGCAATTAATTACCATGAAGGAAATAAGACGATGTTATTGACTTACTTAATGATTACACTCTTTCCTCAATAAACAAGCTAATGTGTAACTCAACCTAGTCTATAAAGAGAGACTATCCCTTATAAACAAAAGAACCGTACGCTAGCTAGAACGTTAGTAGATAACCATAACTATAAGACTAAGTAAAAAATGTAACAGTACATAGAAGATAGGACGTAGTATGATACATAGCGAAGGGAGAGCAGAACATGCAAATAAATCCATGCAAGAATACATGTAGGCGGGGTCGAAGGAATTCGGAGGACCAAAACCTCCATTGAGCAGGTAGGAGGCATCATGCATGAATGCAAAACTACCATCAAAAGCATGCAAGGCTATGCACGACACAACAGTCAGTGAGGTGCCCATGCTTGAGAAGGATAGAGACCAAAGAAAGCCCAATGGCTCGAACTAGGACTACAATCCCACGTTTGGGACACGAATCACCAAGGGCAATGTGGCTCCCTGTGCCTTTGTTTCTTATTTGTGTGAGTTCTAAGTGTCTCTATAAACTCTTAGATCTCTTGTGTGAAATGTGATTTTTGTTCTTATTTATGTGTTACATTTGTGTGATTTCTTTGAATCTCATTAGAGATTCAAAGATCTCTTGTGTGAACATTTCTTTTTTGTAATTTGATAGAGTTCTTAGGGTTTCATTTGAGTGCTTAAGATCTCTTATATAGGCTAATCATTAAATAGACCTTGATACAGTTCTTAGGATCTCATTTTTTAGCTCTTAATATCTCTAAGATAAGCTAATTTATGCAATGTGAATAGTGCTTTTTGTAACTAAATAAAGTTCTTAAGATCTCTAAGATAGGGTATGTAAATTATGCTCTTTGTAGTTTGATAGACTTCTTAAGATTTTATTTTATTTAGTTCTTAAACCTCTTTTAGGTTATGTCTTTGAATTAACATTCTTACAATTAGTAAATTTTGGAGAAAACATTATTCTTTCAATGCTATGTGAATGAATTTCTTGCAACCCTATGAAATGTGGTAAATATTAAAATGTAGATAATCATAACTTGCATTATTACACTTATTATTGAGAGTATTTTTATTCTCTCAATATTATGTGAATGAATATGTTGTATCTTTATAAAATTGGAGTTCTTGTACTTACTATTGAAAGCATATATATGTATTCTTTCAAGTTTATGTGGATGAACTTTTAACTAGTGCACTCTACACTTTTTTAATGAAAAATTTTTATTCTTTTTAATAGTATGTGAATGAATTTTTAATAATATGCATTATAACAATTACTTAATGCTTAATTTTGAGAGAATATATTCATTCTTTCAATTGGATGTGAATGAATGCATAACTATTTGAAACATGTACTCTTAATTAGAGTTCTTATACATATTATTGAAACAATACATATGTGTTTATGTGAATGAACATTAAGTAAACATTCTTACACTTACTTTTGAATGATATTTTTTATTCTTTCAATATTATGTGAATGAATCCAATTTTGTGGAGACCTCTATATATTATGAAAGAATGAAAAAGGTCTAATACAATTGTGCAAGATATGCTGGGTGGTTTTTTGCAAATTCCATGCACACTGGTGTTGCATAATGATCAAGTTGCAAATAAAACAATACAATCAAAAAAAGATCTCAAAAAAATTGTGTGCATTTCAGTACCTTGAGTACAACAATGGTTCTTGGATGTACGTAAGGTGTAAGCTACAATGGTCCAGTTCTACAACATGAAAGAAAGAGGTGAATGTAATAATTTGGGTATTCATTTCATGTATCCTTCAAAGCATCATGTTGATGACAAACCGTGCATAGGCTTGACGGCTTGACTATTATGCTTTTGTAGATTACAATGGAAAACCAGTGTATGTTATCAAGTTGGGTGAGTGTGAAGTAGTGAAAGGACACAAGTTAGAGCAAGTCAACATTACACTTATGAATAAGGCTTGACAACATGAACAAGATAGAAAAATTATTGAAGATTTTAGCGTGCAATCAGACAAGCATATTTGGTGGCTTGTAGCCTTTGAAGTCCCTAAAGAAACCCACTCTCACTTGAAGTGGGTCTTTGAACGGCGGTCTCCAATTCCAAGCATTGTAGATGCTCATACCAAGGGAGAGTTACTTCATGTTGAAGGATTTGGATCTTTGAACATTGAGTGGCATATGTATGGAGACTTGAAAACATTGAAGTGCATGGTTGGCGTTTAGACACGTGCAAATGCAACATACCCATGTCTCTTTTGCATGCACTCACAAGTTGGAAAGAACAAAAAATAATAAAAACAATGTAGATGATGGCAAGTACCAATGGAGAAATGGCGTTATGAGTTGTGATCAAGAGAGGGCACCAGATCAAGACAAAGTTGATGAAAGTTGGGATGCAATTTTAAACATCCCACTAGAAAGAGTGCATTTTTGTGTCTTGCATGCAGAGATGTGTTTGATCAATAGGTTTCTATACTTACATATAATGTATGTATGGAATATGAAACCTAAAGAAAGATCTGTAGCTTCTATTGCATAGCTCAAAGCTCTTTTGTCTAGGATGGGATTGCATGGAGGCAACGTCACACTTCAAAATGATCCACAACTCTTAGGGGCTTCAAGGAATTGTCCATGTAAGTTTCAATGGGTAGTGTGAAGGCACAAAGATTCTTTTCTAATCATGGTTAAAAATGGCATGGCACATAACTTGGGGTTTTTGGAAGGCATTGCGCAAGTGCACCACAAATTTAGAAGCTAATCCTAATGTCAAAAATATGAGAGCACATATCTACCTTAGAGTGACGAATCAAAAGATTTATGCATGTCCCAAAAAATGTGTAGCAAAATAACATTTGTTTTTGTGAAGCCAACTCTCCTTATGCCATACTCCTTAGTATCCTTTTCTCAAAACTGGTAAAGGCTTCTCATGAGTAACTTATAAATATACTCCAAACAACATCAATTAAATGATCAAAAGCATAAGAGACTCCTCACCCATCCCAATGTGGGGAACCATAGTATATGAGTCTTGTGCACTCAACATGTACACCCTAGGATCACAAGGGTTCCCAAGGGGAGGAGAGAGAGAGAGAGAGAGAGAGTGGACAAAAATACCCCAAGAACATGGAACTCAAAGATCTTAAAAGATTATAACAAAAGTAATCATTGTATTATATTCCAATAGTACGTATATCTTGCAAGTACATCAAGAAATCAAGGTTGAATCTTTTAGGTGTCCAATACTCCACGGTCGGGGTCCACTTACCTGGCACCATCTAGAAAAAACCAGTTGTTAGAACAACAAAGTTTTAAATGGGTAGACAGGTAATGCCTGCATACCCCGGCTTGTTATTGCTTTACCTAGGAGAAAGAGACACATCTAGATTCAGAATTGCATATTACATACCAAAAAGGCTAGGGGGACATCATGAAATGTTGGAGACATAAGTGCTTGCCTACCATATAGGAGGCATTAGGAAGGACAATAATTTTGAAGCTCAATTACCTAGCCTTTCATATAGGAGGGAAACAATGGCATTAGAAAGGACATTTGTAATAATAGACAGCGACCTAGCATTTCATGGAAGAGGCATAAAAAAGGTTAGCTTTCCAAGTAAAAGGTAAGCGATCCATCCAAACATACAACTACACATTACATTGTGTCATAGCTTAGTGGGTATTATGAATTGTTTAGGCATAGGATGTGCTCACCTTCCATGTAGGACTTATTAATAAGGATAATTATTTTGAAAAAAAGTCCTAGCCTTCCATAGAGGAGGCATGATAAATTTTTAAGCCTTCCATGTAGGAGGCATTAGAACTTAAAAGAAGGCAATGACCTAGCCTTCCATAGAGGAGGCATAATTAGCTTTGCAAATAGGAGGCAATAGAAGGGACAATTGTATTGAAACAAAATCATCTAGCCTTCCATAAAGGAGGCATGAAAAGATTATCTCTCTCATTGCATTAGGAACTCATAATAAAGTATCAAATAACAAGTACTTGCTTACACAAGAAGAAGGGGGGAATAAATTAGATTAAAAAAATATTTGTGGCAAGTGCATGTTGCAATGGGGAATGCTTCAAACAAGATAGGCCAATAGATCATGGAAGAGACAAGCTTGAGTTAGGTCACGACTAGTGGAATCTCAGTTTAACATTTTCTTGGTTTTTCAAGGAAGATAGGGTTGTGTTCTAGAAATTGTGTAAGCAAGCATGATGCAATATCAATCCTTCTTTTCTAGCTTCCTTCATTTTTTATCTCAGGGGGGTCACTATGTATAAACCCTCTATATCACGTGCGTTCAAGGCCTATATTTAAAGTCCCTTATCTGTAAAAAATTTCATTAATAAAATGTACCCCTTTTCTATACAAATCTGTAAATTTTTTCCAAAACTATTTTAAATAGTCCCTTATGTATATTTATTTCTGTAAATTTTAGAAATAAAAAAAATCCTTCTGTTGAACTCACGTGATAGGGTTACATATGATGAGTGAACCCCCCGAGTTTTTTATTTGACGAAGGCAATAAAGGTAGAATCAGTATTAATGGACATACGGGCCATCTTACAAGGGGCACAGGTACCAGATTTGTCCTAAAAAGGAGACATACATTCGTCAATACATAGGGTAAGTAAGCATTAAAAAACTATCCATTATCTATAAAGTGCCCACTCTACCACTATAAGGAAAATTATAACCCCACAAAAAGCTATCCAATATCTATATAGGGAAAACTTGCCGCTGTAGCATTGTAAAAAATTATAGTGTTGAAGCAAAAGTATGTGAAAAAATTAAAGTGGTAACCAAGAAAAGAAGGTTTGTAAGTACACATAATCGTAGGCCTACAAGTTCTATACATGTGTAACTAAAATCACAAGGATGTCTTGAAAAATGCATACAAACACATCTATAGTTAAAAACTAAGTACATAAGACGTCTCTAATTGACCCAATACGTACATAACTTATGGGTTAAAAAGATTTAGAATAAATTGCAAAATATCGTAAATTAATTGAAAGTAAAAAAAAATGGGGGGAATAAGCAATTAATTACCATGAAGGAAATAAGACGATGTTATTAACTGACTTACTTAATGATTACACTCACTACTACACACGCATCCTATTGCGACGTTTACGTACCGACGATTAGCGCCCGCTTAGCGTTAATCGTCGGTATAAAAATCGGGTGTCGTAAATCGTCGCTATATAGCGACTTTTAAGAATCGTCGCTATATAGCGACGTTAGTAATAGTCGCTATATAGCGACTATGAAAGGTCGCTATATAGCGACTTCTATTAAAGTCGCTATATAGCGACTTTTAAAGGTCGCTATATAGCGACACTGAGACTATATTATAGCGACGTTTTACAGAGAGGTTTTTTTTTTTTTTTTAAGTCTTAAAATTTATTTTCTTCCAATGACAAAATTTTTTAAATTTTCATACATGTTTGAGCTCATAGAGAAATAAAAAATGAGAGCATGTACATCAAGCCTTTGAAGCTCATATATTCATGTCCAAGTTGGAGATGAGAAAAATCAAATTAAATAAGAGCATTTACATCAACTGTTTCATCTTGAGCCAAGTCTAAGGCGCCAAGTAAGTCTATCTCCAACTCTATACCGAGTTGATCTCCTATATCATCATCGTACTCTAGCATCGTACGTTCACCTAAAAGTATTTGATCATCTTCTTCAATTAAGCTTAAGTGTGGTGATCGATCTTGACGATTGTTGTCTTCCTCGTCAATATCGTGATCTCCATCCTCCTCCCGTGCGATGTCATTATGCGCATCTTCCTCTTGCCTCATATGGTGATCTACATCTTCTTCGCTAGATTCATCAATTGGATCCGGATTTGGTAGTGGCATCTCCATATCCACATCTCGATCTTCAAAAATCTGCTTACTTCGTGGCGCAACTTGGATCACGTACCACCATCTTGGATCAGAACGATCCGGATGAAAAACCACCTATATTGAAGATGAAAAATCACGTGCCAAATGTCGTCAATTATATATATATCAATGGACTTAAAAAACGAAAGCTTCGACTAATTAAATCATTAGTATGCACCTGCTCACACAGTGCTCGGGAAGAACAAAAGTATCACTTTCATCGGTCCAATGTTTGGTGGAGTCTATTGCAAAGAGACCGCTACCATCTTTTCTCACAGTTGCATGGGGACCGTTGTAAGTAGTTCTAAACCATTTTACATCAAGAATGAAAATAGTAAATCGTCTGAAATCAATTTCATAGATGTCGCGTATGGTTCCACAATAATCCAACTGTGAGGAGAGAAGATTGGTATCCGAAGCACTTGCTCGGCTATCTTGTGTGAAGTTAGCCATGACTCCACAATCATACGTGACTCTCTTTGAATCGATGCGTTCTATGCGAAAATGTCGTCCATATGACCATAATGCACTGTACTTTTTGTACTGTAAAAGAGCATCATTAAAACAATGAAGATGCACCTATTTTATAGCATATATTGCCACAAATAATTACTTAATTACATCAAGAGATAAGAAACTTACATGCACCATACATCCAGATGATAACTCCCGCTCGCGCTCGTTTATTGTCTCTCCATCACGTTCGGCTTTACGTATAGCTAGTTGTAGCCAATCAAGTGACATGTGAGTAGGGAGAAGAGCCAGATCTCGTGGATATGGTTGTGATCGCCTGTACATTACTCTGAATCTCGTCCTTGCATTTATTCTTTCTGCTTTGGCCACTTCATATCTCTCAATCCACTTCTGCATCTCAGGGCTATTGAGGATACAAAACTTATTGAATTTCTCCATTTGCTCTTCGCTCATCTTTCTTTCAATCCCTTTTCCTTGGGGGACCTCGCCAATGATGCGATCATCATCCTTGTTGTGCCAAGCTTGCGGCATATCAGGATCCGTGGATGCAAGAAACTCTGTGATATATACTAATGACTCTTGCACAAGCCATCCCTCTGCCATGCTTGCTTCTGGTCTTGCTCTTTGTCTTACAAACCCCTTTAAAGTTTTCATAAACCGCTCGAGAAAAAACATCCATCGATTATGAACGGTACCTGCTATAGCCACCTCATCAACTATGTGCACAAGCAAGTGGACTTGAGTTGTCATAATGCTTGAGGGAAAGTGCTTCTCAAGCAAGCATACGGCTTCGATGGATTCCACCCTAGCCTTCTCGATGCTCGATATAGAGATCTCTTTTTGAGATATCCACCTATTTCACATGTCCATGCATATGTAAGATATTTGAGATATCCACCTATTTCACATGTCCATGAAGAAAATAGATAATGCGAATTGATAGTAAGCATACCTCACAATACCACAGATCTTGAATATAGCATTTCTAACATCTTCTTGTAAGCACCCTTTTATTGTAATTGGAAGGATGAACTATCAAAGCAACAATGAAATCATGTCAACAATATAACATAATAATAATTACGCTAATGCATCACTATTATCGGTACACTAATTCTACTTAGAATACCTGTAAGACCTTGTGCCAATCATGGGACTTGAGGCCACTAAGCTTATTGTCCTTTGAAAATGCTCCTTTCAAGCAACGCATGTACCCTGTCGGTGTTTGAAAAGAGGCAATGTCTGCCTTGATCGCTGCCTCCTCCCTCGTAGAGAGGATCCACGTTGCTTTCGGGAGGACAACTTTTCCTGAAGCATGCACTTGGGGCCACAAACGAGACATCCTATTCATAGCACGCAAGTCTTCTCGCACTCCTCTCGAGTCCTTGGAACCAACCAAGTGTGCCCAAATGGTAGCCCCCACATTCTTAAAGATATGCATGGGATCCAAGAGATGATTGATTTGTAACTGACCCCAATAAGGAAGCTCGTGAAAGATCGATAGCCTCTTCATACCAGGAGGAGGTTCCTCTCCATTCTCCCTCCAAGCTTGAATCCAATCACTTGCTTTTAAATATGATGGTGGTGGATCAAGCTGACCTCCACGTGCGAGATGGTCGAGCGGAAGGTATCGAGCATGACCTTCATAAACATTTTTCCTCATGTGTTTGGAGTAGCGTGCAAGCGATTTCAGAGCGGGTCCACAAACAGGACAAGCATGGTACCCACTTGTAGAAAGCCCTGCACGCGTGCATGAATATGTTAGTACAAGACATGCGTGCAAAAGAGAGTAAAAAAAGCATAATCCCTCATTGTACATGTAAAGACATAACCACGTACCTGCGCACTCTCCATATCCTGGGTAGTCATGCATGGTCCACATCAAGATACCCCTGACGGAAATATCATTGGTATGCCTAGGAGCTCTGGAAATATCAAAGACCTGCACTCCTCTCCATAATATCTGTAACTCCTCTATCAAAGGTGCCATGTACACGTCCATGTTTCTTGCCTTGTACTTTCCTGGCACAAGTAGTGCAAGCATGAGGTGTCCCTTTTTTATTGTTAGCCATGGTGGGATATTGTAATTCACCACGACTATGGGCCATGTCGACCAAGATGTCGAGCGTAACCCGAAAGGATTCACGCCGTCCATGGCTAGCCCAAGATGTAAGTTGTGTGGCTCTCTCGCAAAGTCCGGCCACTGATTATCTATGTGCTTCCAAGCCGCACAATCTGCGGGAATCCTCAATGTGTGATCAGTGGACCGATGAGATGCATGCCATGTCATCAACTCCGCTATGGATTTGCATCGAAACATGTGTTGTATTCTTGCAATGATGGGAAAGTGTCTTAAGACCTTTACCGGTATCCTCTCACCCTGCAAGTCATCTCTATATCGTTGTTCCCCACACTTTGGACAACTAGCCAAATCTCCATGCTCACGACGAAAGAGAATACAATCATTACGGCAAGCATGGATGGTATCATAATCCATACCCACCATTGTTAGCATCTTTTTCGCTTCATCTCTTGATGCGGGCATGGTATTTGGTGCAGGCAACATCTTTTGGAGCAACCTATGACAAAGACACTATCCAAATGATGATTCTCAAAACAAACAATATCCAAATAATGAGTCAATCAAATTAATGCAAGGGCTAACCTCATTAAGGTCGAGACACTTGTATCCGACCACCCATACTGTACTTGTAGATTCAAGATTGAGAGACAAGCACGTAGTTTAGACATCCTGGCACCCTCGTACAATTGTGTTGATTGCAACTCTCGCATTTTCACCTCAGACTCTGACATCACGTGTACGTGGGATGTAGTGCCCCTAAAAATGGAATCCATCATGTCGACCATACCCTCGTCGTCATCTGGGAGACTATAGTCTTGTTGAAAGTGAGAAGGTATATGTGTACCCTCGTCACCCTCGTCATCCTGTCATAAGCTCATTCGTGTAAATAGAAGATCTTCTAATTCCGGGTATACAATAAGATTGCGAACTTAAATAGCTTTGACTTACCGATGATCCATCAACATGTGCAACACCAACGGGGGGTACTGGTTCCGGCTCCTCCCCATACATCCGCAAGTGGCGCATGATAATACGACGTTGATGTCGTACTTCTCGCTTGCAATGAGTGCAATGACAATATAACCTCTCCGTAAGCCACTTCGTGCTCCCGGGCGTTGGCGCATCATCGGATGAGCTTCCACTCGTCCCTTCCATCTACACTTATAAAACCAAAACATAAGCATGAAGAGGAGATGTACACAATTATGAGCATAGCATGTTTAATTTGAGCTTCTCTTGAGGCTATATAAAAAGAATGACATCGCTATATAGTAAGGATTGAAACAAAAAATCCTATATAGTAAGGCTGTGTAGTAAGAGGAGATATTGACAATTATAGGCATAGCATGTTTGAGTCACAAGAGGCCTCATTAAAAAACAAACAGTAAGCGTCGCTATATAGCGACGCTCTGTTCCGTCGCTATATAACGACGATTTTAATTGAAAGCGTCGCTATATAGCGACGTTTTCACTTAAAAACGTCGCTATATAGCGACGAATAAGCGTCGCTATATAGCGACGCTGTGGGTTAAAACCCGAAACGCCGAAACCCGCGGCGTTTTGCTCAAAGCTTTCCTAATCTCTAAACTAAGCTCTCCAAAATCTCCTCCCACCTATTTTCACTGACCTCCCATCTATTCCAAGCAACCTCCTACCCTATTTCCCACTCCTCACCCTCCTCCTACCTCTTGTGCACCCTCTCTCTCCTCTTTCCCTCTTTGGTTTCCAGAAAGAAAGTTCTTCAAAAGGTGAGTTTTTTTCAACAATGTAGGTTGTTTGTTTGTTAGCTTTGGTTTTCTGAGTGTTTCTACTTGTATTGCTAAAGTTTTAAACTAGTTTTCATGCTTGATTAGAAAGGATTCAAACAAAAAACGAAATTTCAAGAAAGAAAGAAAGAAACTCACCTCTTCTTTCTGTATTTCTCTTCCTTCTCTTCCTTCTCTTCTCCTCAATCTCCTCCTTTCCTTGTCTCCTCAATCTTCTCTTTCCTTGTCTCCTTTCAAGAAGTTGCTTTTGTGATCTCCTCTTTCCACTAACATCTTATTTGAAAAAATGGGTTGTTTTCTCTCTTTTGTAGGGCCAGTCCACTACACCGAGCGGGACATAGTCTCTCTTTTGTGGGCCCAGTCCACTACACCGAGCGGGACATACTTTTACAGGTAAGTGCTTCCTCTTCTTTCCATTTAAGCTTTTTGTTATTTGCATTTGCCTGCAGCTAGCGCCTTAAGCGCTAGCTGCAGTGATGGGCGTAGGAACCCTCTCTTCCCCCTTCTCTTTTTCTCATTTTCCCCCTTCTCTTTTTTCCCTCTTCTCTTATTCTCTCTTTCCCCCTCTCTCTTTTCCCTTCTCTCTTTCCTTTCCCCCTTATTCTCTATTTCCGCATCCCTCTTATTCTCTTATGCTTATGCTTCTCTCATTCCGCATAAGCTCCTCCTCTATTTCCGCATGAGCATAAGCATGAGCTTATGCTTATGCTTATGCATAAGCATAAGCATAAGCATAAGCTCATGCTTATGCTCATTCATGAGCATGAGCTTATGCGTAAGTTTCCGCAAGAGCTTATGCGGAAATAGAGAATGAGAGAAGCATATGCTTCTCTCATTCTCTTTTTCCGCATAAGCTCCTTCTCTCATTCCGCATAAGCTTATGCGCATGAGCTTATGCATGAGCTTATGCATGAGCATGAGCTTATGCATGAGCTTATGCTTATGCTTATGCATAAGCATAAGCATAAGCTCATGCTTATGCTCATTCATGCTTATGCTTATGCTTATGCTTATGCTCATGCTTATGCTCCTTCTCTATTTTCGCATGAGCATAAGCATGAGTTTCCGCAAGTTTCCGCAAGTTTCCGCATAAGCATAAGCATGAGCTTATGCGTAAGTTTCCGCAAGAGCTTATCCGCAAGTTTCCGCAAGTGCTCCTTCTCTCTTTCCGCATAAGCTCCTTCTCTATTTCCGCATGAGCATAAGCATGAGCTTATGCTTATGCTTATGCTTATGCTTATGCATAAGCATAAGCATAAGCTCATGCTTATGCTCATTCTTCCGCATGAGCTTATGCGTAAGTTTCCGCAAGAGCTTATGCGGAAATAGAGAATGAGAGAAGCATATGCTTCTCTCATTCTCTTTTTCCGCATAAGCTCCTTCTCTCATTCCGCATAAGTTCCTTCTCTCATTCCGCATGAGCATAAGCATGAGCTTATGCTTATGCTTATGCTTATGCTTATGCATAAGCATAAGCATAAGCTCATGCTTATGCTCATTCATGAGCATGAGCTTATCCGCAAGTTTCCGCAAGTGCTCCTTCTCTTTTTCCGCATAAGCTCCCTCTCTTTTTCCGCATGAGCATAAGCATGAGCTTATGCTTATGCTTATGCATAAGCATAAGCATAAGCTCATGCTTATGCTCATTCTTCCGCATGAGCTTATGCGTAAGTTTCCGCAAGAGCTTATGCGGAAATAGAGAATGAGAGAAGCATATGCTTCTCTCATTCTCTTTTTCCGCATAAGCTCCTTCTCTCATTCCGCATAAGCTCCTTCTCTCATTCGCATAAGCTCCTTCTCTCATTCCGCATAAGCTCCTTCTCTATTTCCGCATGAGCATAAGCATGAGCTTATGCTTATGCTTATGCATAAGCATAAGCATGAGCTTAAGCATAAGCTCATGCTTATGCTTATGCATAAGCATAAGCATGAGCTTATGCTTAAGCTCATGCTTATGCTTATGCATAAGCATAAGCATAAGCTCATGCTTATGCTCATGCGGAAATAGAGAAGGGGCTTATGCGGAATGAGAGAAGGAGCTTGTCATGAGCTTATGCGCAAGTTTCCGCAAGAGCTTATGCGCAAGTTTCCGCAAGTGCTCCTTCTCTTTTTCCGCATAAGCTCCTTCTCTTTTTGCGCATAAGCTCCTTCTCTCATTCCGCATAAGCTCCTTCTCTCATTCCGCATAAGCTCCTTCTCTTTTTGCGCATAAGCTCCTTCTCTCATTCCGCATAAGCTCCTTCTCTATTTCCGCATAAGCCCCTTCTCTCATGCTTATGCTTATGCATGAGCTTATGCTTATGCTTATGCATAAGCATAAGCATGGCTCATGCTTATGCTCATTCATGCTTATGCTTATGCTTCTCTCATTCTCTTTTTTCGCATAAGCTCCTTCTCTTATTCCGCATGCAATTTTCCGCAAGTTTCCGCATGAGCTCCTTCTCTTATTCCGCATAAGCTCATGACAAGCTCCTTCTCTCATTCCGCATAAGCTCCTTCTCTATTTCCGCATGAGCATAAGCATGAGCTTATGCTTATTCATGAGCATGAGCTTATGCGGAAGTTTCCGCAGGAGCTTATGCGGAAATAGAGAATGAGAGGAGCATATGCGGATCTCATTCTCTTTTTCCGCATAAGCTCTTTCTCTCTTTCCGCATAAGCTCTTTCTCTTTCTCTTTTGCGTGAGCATATGCGGAAATAGAGAATGAGAGAAGCTTATGCTTCTCTCCTCCTCTATTTTCGCATATGCGGAAACATGAGCATAAGCTCATGCTCACCCATGAGCATAAGCATAAGCTCATGCGGAAAAAGAGAAGGAGCTTATGCGGAAATAGAGAATGAGAGATGCTTCTCTCCTTCTCTTTTTCTGCATAAGCTCCTTCTCTTTTTCCGCATGAGCATAAGCATGCGGAAACTCATCCTTCTCATGCTTATGCTCATGCATGTGCATGAGCTTATGCTTAAGTTTCCGCATAAGCTCATGCACATGCGTGAGCTTATGCGGAAATAGAGAATGAGAGAAGCATAAGCTCATTCTCTATTTTTGCATAAGCTCATTCTCTATTTCCCACTCTATTTCCCCCTTCTCTCATTTCCCCCTTCTCTCATTCTCTATTTTCCCTCATCTCTTTCCCTTTCTCTCATTCTCTATTTCCTCGTTCTCATTCTTTTCTTTCCTTTACATCTTCTTTCCCTCTTATCTTTCCCTCTTCTTTCCCTCTTTCCTTTCCCTCTTCTTTCCTTTCCCTCTTCTTTCTTCTTGCCTATGCCTATGCCTATGAGAATGCTCATGTTTGTTTATTTGTTTTCTGTTTTCGTGTTTGTGTCTATGTTAGACATGGGATCACGTCGCTCATCCGACGAGTACGGACAGCCTCGCAGGAGGAGAGCTCACGATCTATATGCTCCAGAGGACTTTGATTCCTCTCAGGCGACTACCCCGAGGACTACCCCTGGTCCGACTCCTCTCGGTCCTAGCACTGTGACTACCCCTGGTCCGACCCCTCTTCCACGTAGCACTGCCACTACCCCTCAGGGGACTCCTTTGCTAGCCGCGCATGGATTTGTTGGGACTCCCGACGAGTTTGTAGCGCAGATGAGCGATGAGGAGGCAGCGAGATTCTTCTCTCTGCTCTCTCAGAGGACCTCCGCAATTCCTTCCCCTACACCGACGGGTGGACGTACAGCCCAGCCATCCCCTCGCGCCCCTTCGACCGCGGGATCATCACCTGCGCATGCCTCCCGCAAGGGAAGGAAGAGTAGGATGGGCGGCTCATGTTGTGCTGACTCAGGAGATGTAGACGAGTCAGCACACTCACGCTCCTTTAGGTCTCCACTTGGTCCGGAGACACAGTATCAGTCAGGTCCCTTTCCCTCTCCTACTCCCACAGCTACTCCTCGATCCGGAAGCGGTCGCGCAGCTTCCACTCCTTCAGACTCTGCTACCGTCAGTCCCCCTTACTCATCAGGGGATCTCTCCTATCAAATCACATCTACCGGAGAGATAATAGAAGACAAAAAGGGCAAAGCAGTGATGGCCGCCATGAGGCGGTTGATGAGTCATCACTTCAAGAGCGGCATAAATATCGATTGGCGGTATCAAGATGGCCAAAAGAAGCAGGCGGTGATCGATGAGTTAAAACTCAGATTTCCTAATCCGCCAAATGTGGAGTTTAATAACAGTTATATGCTCGAGCGCATGGGTTTGGTCCTAAAGCATCGCAGATCAACCATGCGTACTTCCATTACAAAGGGGTTGTCTAAACCCAGCTGGGCAGACCAAGCTGATTGGAAGTTCTTGAAGAAGCAGAATAGGGACCATCCTGAAATGTTCGAGGGTCAGAGGAGGGCTGCGAAGAGACGGCTGGATGTCGTAGGTACTTCGCACTTTGGTGCAGGTGGACGGTATGCGTTCGAGGCAACCGTGGTAAGTTTACTTCTTTCCATTTAATGTATTGTTCTATTTGTTTTACTTACATATTACATGCACTTTAGCTAACTCTAACTCTCGTAAATTGGATCCACAGCAAGCTGCGATGGGTCGTCTTCCTACGGATGCAGAGACGCGGCGCGCATTTCGGATAGGAACCAAGCCGTGGTTCATTGAGCAAGAGGCAATGGGAGCGACAGTCGATTGGGCTGAGGTGGCTGCTCGCACGGTATAAGTTTACTCCTGCTTGTAATCTCACTTTTTAATTTAAGTTCCAATCTAATTTTCGATTTATTTGGTTCAGTCTCAGGGTCAAAGCTCAAGCGTCCCATCATCAGAGACGAGCGATCAACAGGGGCAAGGATCGGACGCAGGTGCCGATGACGAAGGAGAAGACGCAGGTGTCGGGGACGAGGGAGAAGATGCAGGTGCCGAGGACCAGGGAACAGCCCAACAAGACGATTCGGATTCGGATTCGGATTAGTAGTGGTAGTAGCATTTTTCATATCCGCTCGTTAGAGCCATTTTGTATCGCCCTTTCACAGGGTAATTTTGTTTCAAACACAGTTGTATATGTATATGCATTTCTTCCTCATCGTTCACAAGAACAATTTTGTATCGCCCTGCAAGCAAGGGAAATTTTGTTATAAAAAACTTTCTTTTGTAATTACAAAAAAAAAAAAATGGTTAGTGGGGCTAAACAGGGCTTCCTTTTGGCCCTGTTTAGCCCCACTAACCTTTTTTTTTACCTTCTGTTAATCGTCGCTATATAGTGACGTTTACCAGTGTCGCTATATAGCGACGATTAACAAAGTCGCTATATAGCGACGTTTATATCGTCGCTATATAGCGACGTTTACATCGTCGCTATATAGCGACGATTAACAGCGTCGCTATATAGCGACGGTTTATAGCGACGCTCCTTTTCCGACGATTTTAACGACTTTTATAGCGACCTTTGCGCCCGTGAAAAAAAAAAATTTTAATGTAAAAAGCGTCGGTATTTCCGTCGGAAAATGGCCTATGCCTTGTAGTGACTCTTTCCTCAATAAACAAGCTAATGTGTAACTCAACCTAGTCTATAAAGAGAGACTATCCCTTATAAACAAAAGAACCGTACGCTAGCTAGAACGTTAGTAGATAACCATAACTATAAGACTAAGTAAAAAATGTAACACTACATAGAAGATAGGACGTAGTATAATACATAGCGAAGGGAGAGCAGAACATGCACATAAATCCATGCAAGAATACATGTAGGCGGGGTCGAAAGAATTCAGAGGACTAAAACCTCCATTGAGCAGGTAGGAGGCATCATGCATGAATGCAAAACTACCATCAAAAGCATTGTGACTTTGATTGGAGACCATTTTTTCTTGAGATGAGGAGCAACCAAACTCTTCTCATCTTGTGCAAGAGTTGTTGTGGTCGCAGTTTGCTCTTCATCTATTTTGTCAGGAAGGGCCACCAAAGAAGGATCTCAATTCCTTATGAGCTTATTCTTTCCATAAGCTTCCAAGGAGAGGGGATCCTTTACACCACAAGCTAGTGCCTAGGCAGTATATGTCAAAAAGTAACTAGCTCTTGAGCCTTGCTTTCCAGTGTAACACCCAAAAATAATTAAAGTAGACCACTTCTCTATCAGAATGATCTTATTTGTTTGCCACAATATAGGATGAACACCCAAAACTTTTGACAAACACTTGAAAAAATAAGTAAGAGCAACTCCATTGTTGCTAAGCAATTTGCTAAAAATCAATATCTTTGCAGCAGATAGGCCTTTGATATAATGAGAAAGGCTTGATAGTTTAAGCCCAGGAATTCTACTTCCAGTTGCCCTCAAGAGGAATGTGCCATCTTCAATGAACAACTGCCATATGCAAAACACACTTAGATTTAAAACATACCATCAAATTGCATATCTAAACTCCAAATTCATGAAAGGTAGGTGCCTTACCTCAATATTCTCATCCTTCTCTAGTATACCATCATTAAACAAGGAGATACCCATCTCCTCCTTCCCCTCAGAGCTGTGACTGATATCCTAGCTTGTGAGGTTCATTCGTGCTTGGGTTTCTTGAAAGATTGTCTCATCCACCTCTTCATACATTTTGGCTCGTTCAAAATAGATGGACAATGCTTCCAAAGGATTGAATTTGTCCTCCAGCTCTAACAAAGGATCGTCTCATCAATCCTTACTTCATTGTCAACCCTGCAAGATTGTGCAATAAGGGCAATTGCATAATCTTCTCTCAAATTAAACATGCATTGTACGTCATACAACAAGACATACTCTTTTCCCTCAATATTAAATGAGGGAAGAATGGGCGTAGTGAGGTTAGAGCTCTCAGCCTCAATGTCATCCACTATGACAACATCTCTTAGGGTCTCATTTTTTAAGGCCACTAGGTCCAAAGCTGCAACTGCAAGCTCCTCTTCTTTCAGGTCGTGATCTTCTCTTCCACTTCTGGTAGGTCTGACTTATCTTCTGTTTCCTCTTGCTCATCACTATTCTTTAGATCCTCAACTGATCCATAAGCATAGTGTACACACATGGCAAATGCAAGTGACTCTTCAAGTATCCTGCAATTTCCCTTGTGTACAGTGCAGATTCCCTTGTGGCAGTCTTCAAAACTATCAAACAACTTGTGCATTTGATACTTCATCCTATCAGTTGCGGCAATGTCCTTGATATATGTACAAAAGTCTTACTGTTGTGACAACTTTTGATCCTTCAACTATCAGCTTGTGGAAGGATTCATACACCTCTCCAAGAAAATCCTTGTGCTGTGTCAGAAGAGACTGCTAATCAATCTCCTTATTGAACATCTCATGGTATTTGTGATAGTGCATTTGGCATTCTGCCTTTGTAGAAATTCAAAGAGCTGTAGTTGGGGTGACTTCTTTTCCTCCTCCTCCTTCCCTTAGCAACTAATTGTCCACCTTTGTCTGAACCCTTATCATTGGGCTTTCTTCTCTTGACTGCATCATACAAAATTAAAATTGAGTCATGCACATATAGCTAAAAAGAAATAGAAGCACTCATAAAGAAATTCTTACCAGGAGATTCCTCCTCCCTTACATCATAAGCAGAGAGGTCAATGGTCTTCTGATAGGTCTTGCTGCATCACCTAGATGGTTAGCTCCTCCTCTTTGAAAGTTTGCAAAAAAACGCGATATGACTGTCTTTCTAGTTAAATACACTGAAATTGCATTTTCTAGCAAAAAGTTCTATTGATGGAAAAACAATTGTAGCAGTAGTGTGAAATTTGCTCATAAACGTGATATGGGTAATCCTAAAATAAAGAAGGCTCAAATCGCATTTTCAAGAAAACTCCTTGGCCACACAGTATTAATCTCCAGGCTTCATATAAAACATCAGGTGCATACAAATTCAGGTAAATCTTTAAGATAGTTGTCTTGATCATTCAAAAGATGAAGCAAATGCCTAATAGCTGATGCAGTAGAATTAGATAGATCAAGAAGACATCTGGAAAGGTAGATCAAGACTGTGGTGTATTTAAGTACCTGTATCCTTTCTCTCCATGGATTTTGCAAAAGTGTAGGTAGGTGGGGATGATGATGGGAGAAAATACAAGGTCTAAAGTGTTGTCCAGATGAAGATGAGGAAGAAGATGAAGTTTCAAACTGTTGAATGGATGGAGAAAAGTGAAGATAAGAGGAGCTGGCATAGATATCTATGCAAGTCACACTTGTCAGCCACACATGCCAAAAACGATCTTTGTGGTACTAGTGAGTTAAGTATCTAGTGATTGCATGCACCTATTTTTAGACCAAGCTGCCAAATCTAATCATTCCCTTTGTCATCTCCATCTCTAGTTTCATCTTCTTCCCTATAGGCTTGTGCTAGACAACCTCAACAACTCTATTAAACTAACCCAATACAGCTCCAGCTCCTTCCCCAAACCCACACAGCTCTATCTCAACCCATCAAGCTGACACCCATCAAACTATCACCCAAATCCTCAACAACTCTATCCCACTGACCCACTACAGCTCAAGCTCCATCATCCAGACCCACTACAGCTCAAGCTCCATCATCCAAATCCTCAACAGCTCTATCACACTGACCCACTATAGCTCAAGCTCCATCATCCAGACCCACTACAGCTCTAGCTCAACCCATCAAGATGACACCCATTAAACTATTATCCACAGCCTCACTAGCTCTATCACATTGACCCACTACAACTCAAAATCCAGCAAGTTGACAACCATCAAGCTGTCACCCATGAAGCTCTTGTTATCTACATACTAATAAGGTTAGTACCTTTTGTAAATTGATCTTTCTCAAACATTCTACAGACTCTTGTAAAACAATTTGCTCAAAAATGCGATATTCAAGTTTGTTCAAGAAAACTGCTCCAAATCACATTTTTAATCAAATACTAGCACACATAGCATGTTTTGCTGATAAACATGATATAGGGTGTTTTTATGGAAACAGAGCCTCAAATTGCATTTTTTGGAAAATATTATTGTCCTCTATGGAGCAAGGACTGGGATCTAAGGAAAGGTGAGGTCTAAACAATCACAGATCAATAAAGCACTACTGCCCACAAATATAGCAGATTCCAAAGTGGGATATATGAATACTTAGATTTTTTATGTCTTGCTGGCCCTGGTGACTTATCTGTGGCTCTTGAACAGGTGCAGTAAGGGGGGCGGGTGCGGGTATGATGGGAGTAAGGGGGGGGGATGATGGCAGTGATGCAGATAAGGATATGGTGTAGGGATGGAGAAAAGTGTAGATCAAAACTACTAGAGGGATGGAGAAAAGTGTAGATAAGAGGAAAGGGCACAGTTTTCAATGCATGTCACATCTATCTTATCAACCACACATGTGAAAAACGATCTTCTAGGTACACATGCATTTATTTCCTTATCATCTCTTGCACAAATTTTGAGACAAAACCACCACTAAGTAGAGCTACCCCTCATTTCATCCCTATCTCTAGTTTCAGTTGCCTCCAACCTCACCAGATCACCACCTCCATTACAAAGTCCCACTGCAACTCCAGCTCCAACCTCACTACCTCACCACCTCTATCACAAAGTCCCACTGGAGTTCCAGCTCCAACCTCACCAGCTCCACCACACATTGTAGCTCAGCCACAACCTCCCCAGCTCCATCTCACACCTCCCCAGCTCCAGCTCCAACCTCACCAACTCCAACTCTACACACAAGCCTGTTAGATATCAATGCTCCACTCTCGTGTAACTACGCGGGAACCAACTAACTCTACTTGTAAGCCCCCCATATGAGGAGAAGGCATTTGAGTAGCACGGTTATCTGGTAGGTCCTGGTTTGGACACCAGATGGGGGCCATGTGTGGCCTGATGGCTGGACGGCTTTAGATAAAGTTGGCACACTACCAACTAGGCTACATGCAAGTGCAGGAAGGCATCCCATGACTGACCGCACTGAGGGTAGACGGAGCGTTTTTCGGGGCAGCCCACTCTCGGGTTGTGGGCCCGTTTGGAGCCCCAGATGATCTCGGATGGCTCTGGGCCAAACGACAACCATAGGTTAGTTGCTCTATTCTGCACCACGGTTCTAACATGTGGTCGGTGGCCTATTTTGGGACCGACCTCCAGTCGGCCGTTTTCGGCCAACTGGGTCGGTCTCCCAATTGGGTCTAACCGACTATGACTGGTGGCTATATAAGAGCAAGCCCGTGAAGCCCATCATCATCACTGGCTATAGCAACCCTGATTCCTTAGCATCCAGCCTCCATCCTCTACTGTTTCTAGCATGCCATCGAAGCTTCTCACACAGGAGCGCACGGCTAGGAGGCAGCGCCATCTATTGTATCAGTTTTACAGTAATCAAATTTTTTATTCTCCATAATATCTTCTTTTCTCTCTTGCATACGAGATCCTGTTATCTGTTGAGCACAGACGTTGTATTGTTTTCTTACATGGTATCAGAGCTTGGGCTCTAGCAAGAAGATTTGGTAGTGTGTTTCTATTTGCGAGCAGATTGTGAGAGATGGCCCAGCCCGCAAGACTGCGAATCCCACCATTCGGTGAAAGCAGAAAGTTGGACGGCACTAACTATCCACTTTGGAAGTTCAAGATGAAGACCATCCTAAGCGTATACGAGCTTTGGGATACTGCTACTAGGGTGGACGTGAAGCCGGTTGCGAGACCGAATCCAACCAATGCAGCACAACAGATAGTACCAACTGCGGATCAGATTCTCATGTGGATAAGAAGAAATGCAGATGTGCTATGATTCTGTCATGGCGTTAATTCAACATGCCACCACAGCGGAGGAGGCATGGACGGTCTTGAAAAATCAGTATGAGACCACGAATCACACGCAGATTCAAAATTTGGAGACTCAACTCGCGAATGAGAAACTGTCTCAGTCTGAAATAGCAGAGTTCATCACCAAGGTGAAGAATCTGCGCGATCAGATGACTACGATTGGCATCACCATCACCAGCAAGAATCTAGCACAAAGGTGCATACGGATTCTCCCACCAAAGTACGACGGTCTTGTTACGACGCTGAATACGTAGAACAGAAATCCGCCCCTCAACTTTGAGGATGTTAGCACGATGCTTGTGGAGGAGAAGATGCATCAAAAGATGAGGACTGGAGAAGATTCGGCTTTCTCGGCTAGATCAAAGAAAAGGGTAAGGACTCTGGTAACCCATCTTCTTCTGATGATAAAAAGAGAAAGAAGAAGATCAAGTGCTTTTGTTGCAACAAGGCAGGGCACAAGCAGAATGAGTGCAAGAAGAAGATTGTAGATGAGAAGAACGGAGTAAAGAAAGAGTCCAGCAATAGCACACAGGCAGTACCAGTAGAGCTATTCGAAGCAATTGAGGAGATTTGCATGGAGGCAGTTCATGTACCTGCAAATGAACCTTGGATTATTGACAGTGGTGCATCGCGCCACATGACCAGTCGGAAGGATTGGTATACCTCTCTACGTCCGGTAGGGAATGACATCCTAGTAGGAGTCGGAAATGATGCAAAATGTCCAGCAAAAGGAAAAGGTACGATTGTTCTGAAGTCAGATGGAGTTGTAAAACAATTGTCTGGTGTTCTTTATGTGCCAGATATCAAGAGGAACTTGTTGTCCATTTTTGCGATCACGGATCAGGACCTCAAAGTTCACTTCGATAAGAATGGCGCATAGATTTTGGATCTTCAAGGGAAGGTCATTGGTAAAGGTACACAGTGCAACAACATCTACGAACTCTCAGCTTTCAGTGCTCGAGCCGATGTGAGCAACACTAAGCTGTGGCATGAGAGGTTTGGTCATCTAAACCTTAGTTCTTTAAAGGAGATGCATAATGAGAATGTACACTTCGATCAAGACATCATTGAGACAACTTTCAATATGGTGAAAGCAGTGTATAGAATTTGGTTAAGACAATGGTAGAGTGTGGAGGGAGGACCTTGCATAATTGATTTCTAGATGTATTTATAGTAGAGTCTATAGACCAGTTCATGCACCACTTCATGTTGGAGAGTTAATGGTGCCTCGGTCAAATAGATCAAGACATCACCTCCTATGACACGAAGTGGGAGGGTCGTGCTGTAGAAGCCAAGGTCACGTACATCAAGAATGCGTGGCGAGGTTTCAAAGGCAAAGGAGCTGCCTCATCCTCCCTTCCATCAATGCACCCATGCCCCCAAGCACAACCACAAGCACAAGCACCAATGCACCCATGCCCCCAGTCACAAGCTGCATTGCACCCACCATAGCCACAAGCACGATTATAACCACACCATGCATATGCACCAATGCATCAACCATAGCCTGTCTTCCCTCGTATCCCTTTTCCCCAAGTTCTTCCATACCCACAAGCAGTTCCTCCACCTGGTCCACGTCTCTCACCACATGCACGACCACATTTCGCCACTTCTTTTGCTTCTCCGTTTGTGCCACTTGCCGCACATGAAAACCAATTTCCATCTCCTTCATACTCACCTACACCAAGAATGCACAATCTATCTACACAAGTAGATAGATTTCCCTCAGATTTCCATCTCCTTGATTCTTGCCTACACAAGCACCACCTGCATCACATGACTTGCATGATCATGCACCAATGGCAAGACCCATGCGGCTGATATTGTTTCAACGTGACAAGACATTTGATTCACACCTAGTGCGGTTGTGGGCATAGGCATATTAGTCGTGATCCGTCGCGCCATAGGATCGACCCCAGTGTGGCCCTATACCCTGCTCCTCCTGTAGATGTGCCGACTAGGACACCCATAGACGCAGTAGTCGTAGCGAGGCTTCCTACTGCCACTTGTGTCCTCTGCCACGAGGACTTTGACACCGTAGGGTGGTTTGGACTAGGGTGCGGCCACATCGCACATCTCCATTGCATGACCCGCCACATGGTGGCACGTTCAGTGTGCCCTGTATGCTTTGCTGACATTGATGTGGTGACATACAGAGGACTGGGCATGGATGATCTATATCCTGGTCATCGTCAGGCTATTGATCCATTCGCCCGTGTAGTCTTGACAGAGCACTACAGGGAGGAGGCACAGAGAGCATTGCTGATGCAGGAGGGTGCGGATACATCGGTGGTTGCATCATGCGTTCCACGACGCCTTTCGTACGGTGATTTCATGCCAGGTGACGAGGCACGAGCGGAGGAGGCACGCCGGATTGAGCGAGAGGCAGAGCTGCAGACATCATTGCAGCAGTGGGTGGAGCAGCAGCTAGGGCGGGGCCGAGACCAGCGTCTTTCACATGTAGAGACGATTACTCGCGCTGGATTTGAGACACGAGTATTCGCAGATGCACGGCTATGGGAGCTGAGACGCGCGTACATAGAGGAGGCGAGGGAGGCAGAGATGGCAGCAGTGGCGCGTGCAGCATGCCCTCCTCTTCATCAGGATGAGGCTGGCCCATCTCATGCAGGTGATGAGGCTGGCCCATCTGAGCCGGCTTTGCCTGACGGTTGGGCAGCGGGTCATACAGGAGCCACGTCAGCGTTCCACTAGAGGATCATATGTAGAGTTATCAGATTCGGATTCAGATTGATTGTTTAGGCTTCACATGTTTCTTGTATAGGGATGCACTTTTGCAGCATGATGATGATGATGTACAGATTCATTTTGGTACTTTCATGATATTGTTCCCACTTTTATGATAAATGAGCATTTTCGTACTTTCATGATGTTCTTCACACTTTGTTTATCTCAGTTTATCTCAGTTTATAGTTTGTTTAATACATAAGGTATTTAAAAAAGAATGCCATGTGAAGTAATTATAAACATTAAACATTAATTGTAAACATTAAACATTAAACATATCAAAATTCATCTTTTTTTGGATGAAAATTTTATTTTGCTGATAAAAGTTTTTCATTTTTTAAACAAAAATTTTATTCTATTCATGTTTGTCAATAAAGTGTGTTTCAAAATCCAAATTTTCATCAATTTTTCAAAAAGACAACTATTGTCATATTCATGCTTCCAAATCTAGCCTTCCGATCTTAATATCAAAATATGTTGAAATTCAACCATTTGATAAACTAATTTGTATAAAAAGAAAATTACTTTTTTTAGACAATGCCATAGCCCAATGTAAAATTGTTTCATCAAATGAAATTAGATATTAAAGTAACATCAATTTTACCAACTTTCAATTTATGCCATTTACAAAAAGTATTCTAGAAATGTATATTGGTACAAAACTTATCCATGACTCCGAGGGCAATGTTGTTACCTATGTGTAAATAAATTGATAAAAAATTCTTTCAACACCAATGAACTTGAGGGAATGTGTGATCTAGAGATACTTAAACAACATGACAAAAGGAAAAAATTCGAGAAATCACCAATGTGTGGACATGCTTAGTTTGTAGGGTGTAGAAATTATTGTATATGGATTTGATATGGGCACTTGCATAGAAAACAATTGGTATTTCAAAGAAAAAGCTCTAGCAACTCTCTTAGTTGAATGAAGCAGTTTCTTCTCCTTTGCAATTTGTCATGTTTTTTAAATTAAAGGAGAGAATACTTTTTGCAAATGATAATACTAGACATTTTTAGGTTCTGCAATAAAATATAAGTAATATTTTATGCATTCTTTTTTCACAATTCTAGTTTTTTAATATTATTGACATGAAGCGTATATTTTGTCCCTACAATTTTTAAAAAATATAAATTTTTTGGGGATTTTTTTCAAAAATGGAGTTAGACTTGTCCTTTGCATGATTTTGCTGTTATTTATTATGACTCAGTGTTTAATTTGTCTCTTATTGTTAACAATACTTGTGCTAATTGGTGATCAAAGAAAACAAGACCTAATTATTTGTCATATTCGAACCACAATCACATGTGCCTTCCAAATCACAATCGCATATGCCTTCCAAGTTTCTAAGGACTATTTCAATTTCCTTAATATGACATTTGCCAATGCACCAATCTAATTATTATGCATGTATAAAAGATAATTAACATAAAGAAGAGAAATCAACACAATTGGCAATTAATGCATGTATACGGGAATACAAGGAAGGTGTGGCATGCTAGCCCACCATTTTATTTCACTATTTTCTTTTGCATTTAGTGGTTTATGTACAAGAGAAAGGATTGGCGGTTGGTATAAGGAAAAGTGTTGGTATTTGGTTTATGTAAAAAGAAAGGGTTGTTGTGGCTATGCACCAAAAAAATATAATCATATTAACAATCCCACTTCTCACTTTTAAACTCTACTCATGTATGGGAGTACAAGGAAGGTGTGACATGTTAGGCCACAATTTAATTTTACTATTTTCTTTTGACTTTGGTGGTACGCTAACATGTAGTCGTGCTAGTAGGGATTGCTTCTACGTGGCGCAAACCAAATCAGTTGGAGACCAAATCTTGCGTGGATGTACGTCTAGGGTAGCCTAAGAGGCGTGTGAAGTTTCGTCCCCAACAGGGTTTAGGATTTAGGGTCCAGGGTTTAGGGTTTAGGGTTTAGGGTTTAGTCGTGCTAGTAGGGATTGCTTCTACGTGGCGCAAACCAAATCAGTTGGAGACCAAATCTTGCGTGGATGTACGTCTAGGGTAGCCTAAGAGGCGTGTGAAGTTTCGTCCCCAACAGGGTTTAGGATTTAGGGTCCAGGGTTTAGGGTTTAGGGTTTAGGGTTTAGTCGTGCTAGTAGGGATTGCTTCTACGTGGCGCAAACCAAATCAGTTGGAGACCAAATATTGCGTTTACGTACGTCTAGGGTAGCCTAAGAGGCGTGTGAAGTTTCGTCCCCAACAGGGTTTAGGATTTAGGGTCCAGGGTTTAGGGTTTAGGGTTTAGGGTTTAGTCGTGCTAGTAGGGATTGCTTCTACGTGGCGCAAACCAAATCAGTTGGAGACCAAATATTGCGTTTATGTACGTCTAGGGTAGCCTAAGAGGTGTGTGAAGTTTCGTCCCCAACAGGGTTTAGGATTTAGGGTCCAGGGTTTAGGGTTTAGGGTTTAGGGTTTAGGGTTTAGTCGTGCTAGTAGGGATTGCTTCTACGTGGCGCAAACCAAATCAGTTGGAGACCAAATATTGCGTTTATGTACGTCTAGGGTAGCCTAAGAGGTGTGTGAAGTTTCGTCCCCAACAGGGTTTAGGATTTAGGGTCCAGGGTTTAGGGTTTAGGGTTTAGGGTTTAGTCGTGCTAGTAGGGATTGCTTCTACGTGGTGCAAACCAAATCAATTGGAGACCAAATCTTGCGTAGATGTACATCTAGGGTAGCCTAAGAGGCGTGTGAAGTTTCGTCCCCAACAGGGTTTAGGATTTAGGGTCCAGGGTTTAGGGTTTAGGGTTTAGGGTTTAGTCGTGCTAGTAGGGATTGCTTCTACGTGGCGCAAACCAAATCAGTTGGAGACCAAATCTTGCGTGGATGTACGTCTAGGGTAGCCTAAGAGGCGTGTGAAGTTTCGTCCCCAACAGGGTTTAGGATTTTGGGTCCAGGGTTTAGGGTTTAGGGTTTAGGGTTTAGCCGTTTTAGTAGGGATTGCTTCTACGTGGCGCAAACAAAATCAGTTGGAGACCAAATCTTGCGTGGATGTACGTCTAGGGTAGCCTAAGAGGCGTGTGAAGTTTCGTGCCCAACAGGGTTTAGGATTTAGGGTCCAGGGTTTAGGGTTTAGGGTTTAGGGTTTAGTCGTGCTAGTAGAAATTGTAAAAATGTATGCATTTGTCCTTCCACGTGGCGCATACCAAATCAATTGGAGACCAAATCTTGCGTGGATGTACGTCTAGGGTAGCCTAAGAGGCGTGTGAAGTTTCGTCCCCAACAGATAAGTCCACGTGCGTATTTCATTAGTACGTGCGCCATTTTTCATACGTAGTCACGAGTGCTAGTAGGGATTGTAAAAATGTACGCAACTGTCCTTCCATGTGGCGCATACCAAATCAGTTGGGCACCAAATCTTGCGTGGATGTACGTCTACGGTAGCCTAAGAGTCGTGCGAAGTTTCATTTCCAACAGATAAGTCCACACGCGTATTTCGTTAGTACATGCGCCATAGCTCATACGTAGTCGTGCTAGTAGGGATTGTAAAAATGTACGCATTGTACCTTCCACGTGGCGCATACCAAATCAGTTGGGCACCAAATCTTGCGTGGATGTACGTCTACGGTAGCCTGAGAGCCGTGCAAAGTTTAATCTCCAACAGATAAGTCCACATGCATATTTGGTTAGTACGTGCGCCATTTCTCACACGTAGTCGTGCTAGTAGGGATTGTAAAAATGTACGCATTATACCTTCCACGTGGCGCATACCAAATAAGTTGGAGACCAAATCTTGCGTGGATGTATGTCTAGGGTGGCCTAAGAGTCGTGCGAAGTTTCATTCCCAACAGATAAATCCACATGTGTATTTCGTTAGTACATGCGCCATAGCTCATACGTAGTCGTGCTAGTAGGGATTGTAAAAATGTACACAGCTGTCCTTCCATGTGGCGCATACCAAATCAGTTGGGCACCAAATCTTGCGTGGATGTACGTCTACGGTAGCCTAAGAGCCGTGCAAAGTTTAATCTCCAACAGATAAGTCCACATGCATATTTGGTTAGTACGTGCGCCATTTCTCACACGTAGTCTAGGGTGGATGTATGTCTAGGGTGGCCTAAGAGTCGTCAGAAGTTTCATTCCCAACAGATAAATCCACATGCGTATTTCATTAGTACATGTGCCATAGCTCATACGTAGTCGTGCTAGTAGGGATTGTAAAAATGTACACAGCTGTCCTTCCATGTGGCGCATACCAAATCAGTTGGGCACCAAATCTTGCGTGGATGTACGTCTACGGTAGCCTAAGAGCCGTGCAAAGTTTACTCTCCAACAGATAAGTCCACATGCATATTTGGTTAGTACGTGCGCCATTTCTCACACGTAGTCGTGCTAGTAGGGATTGTAAAAATGTACGCAGTATACCTTCCACGTGGCGCATACCAAATAAGTTGGAGACCAAATCTTGCGTGGATGTGTGTCTAGGGTGGCCTAAGAGTCGTGCGAAGTTTCATTCCCAACAGATAAGTCCACACGCGCATTTCGTTAGTACATGCGCCATAGCTCATACGTAGTCACGAGTGCTAGTAGGGACTGTAAAAATGTACGCATTGTACCTTCCACGTGGCGCATACCAAATCAATTCAGACCAAATCTCGCGTGGATGTATGTCTAGGGTGGCCTCTCGGGGGGGTCACTCATCATATGTAACCCTATCACGTGAGTTCAACAGAAGGATATTTTTTATTTCTAGAATTTACAGAAATAAATATACATAAGGAACTATTTAAAATAGTTTTGGAAAAAATTTACAGATTTGTATAGAAAAGGGGTACATTTTATTAATGAAAAAATTTACAGATAAGGGATTTTAAATATAGGCCTTGAACGCACGTGATATAGAGGGTTTATACATAGTGACCCCCCTGAGGGTGGCCTAAGAGTCGTGCGAAGTTTCATCCCCAACAAGCAAGTCCACACGCGTATTTCGTTAGTACGTGCGCGAATTTTCTTAGTTACGTTTTTAAAATGTCCTAAAGCACAAAACAAATTACAACATTACTACTAATAAACAATTTTTTGTATTACAAACACAACAAATCCCATTGAGAAGACATCGGACATCATGTTAAAAATAGAATCTAATACAATGATGTGTATGAACGTGTATACAGCCATCATAGTGAAATACAAAATATGAGTCCATGAAAATTACAATGGTACGGTCACACAGTGAGCCTATACATATCGAATACAAAAAAGTGTAATCAACTAGTGATACCCAATAAAAATCAATTTGATCAACTGATGATCCCAAAAAATATGATACGTAATGTGCTACTCCTCAGGATCAGCTCTCATGCCAATAGTTGCAAGTATGCTCTCGTGATCCGCCACTGCAAGGCGCCATCGTGGAGTGGACGTCGCCTTGCGAGTGCGAACACGACTCAAAGTAATCTTGATCCCAACAACAAGATGAGAATACATGTATGCCTCCTGATCTGCCATGTACTCCTGGAACTCAATATAGCGACCACGCCTCTGTATCTGCTGAAAATAGTGGCCACCTACGATCATGCTATGAGCATTGAAGTGCATCCCATGCCCATCCACTGTATCCTCATTCAGCACACTCTTCAGCATAGAGCATCGCAACAAGTAATAATCCACACCCTCCTCATTGCCCTCCGAAGCAATAACCGCGAAGATATCACCAATACGCAAAATATCTGTAAGCTGGTCATAATCTCTAGAGGAACTGAATCCCGCATCCTGATCATCATGTATCTCCTCCCAAGGCTGGAAGGGAGAAAGCACTCGCCGTACCCATGGATCGGCCCATGGTATCATGGAGCACCCTCCCCAATCATCATCAATGCATGCAGAGCAAAAACATGCAAACCGTCGAGAAAAGATCGCGGGGTGAGACTCACCTACGCTCCTGATGGAATGGAAATCAAGAGTGCCAGGCACAGAACGACAATCAAAAGGCCTCGACCGATCAAGACTCCCAATGTCCACGCACCAAAAATACCGGCTCACCACCCTATCGTCACGCGACTGAAACGAGGACGTAGCACTAGTGGATAAGTGCTGGCTGCACCACCGCACCACATCATGTACATCCTTGAAGCGATTGGCACTGTGACGCAACTGGTATCGACGCAAAGCACGCTTTACGCAAGCACCTGCACCATCGTGCTCTCCCTTACCGTGCCCTGTCTCGAAGTAGCTCCATGTGATCGGAATGCCTGTCTCACGGTGCCATCTGCAGAACCAATAAAACTGTCTAGCGGATTTGAACTGACCACCGCAACCGTCTGACCAGATCTAGCGCCGCTGCCATGTGACACCATGATCCCTCAAGAAACTATCATGCAAAGTGAAGCAATGCTGCACAAAATGTCACGCGATCGATCATCACTAATGTAGAAGTGATACTCTCGCACAATGATGCGTGAGTCCATGGTGCTATCAATGCCATCCACATGAGCCTGTGCATGACGATAGCTAATGTGCACAAATATAGCAACCTACAATATGGCATTGAAAAAAAATATGACTATTGAAATAATTCAATATAATGAGGCGGGGAAAAAATCAATACTCAATCACACGTCACCTGTTCGGAGAAATAATACTCCGATTGGATCTCATGCTGTGGTGCAAAGGTGTAATTCTCCGCAAAGTCCACCACTGAGACAACCACCCCTGTAGGAAATGTCCTCAAACATGCACGGAACTGACGATCCTCCCACTTCGCAGTGTGCGAGTGGCGTATGTAGCGGTACAGCTTCCCTCGAAAATTGTCAATGAATACAACACGTGGTGTCTCCTTCCCCACAAGCTGCAACCTCCTCGACTGTGCACCACCATCTAATGTCAAGGTACAGTACTCATACTGCTGCCAACGAACCATCTGCACATCACAAGTATCTAGTGCAACTTGTGGCACTCTAGCAAAGTCACCACACAAAGTACACGTGCCTTCCACACAATCAAGGGAGTGGAATAAAGCATCACCATCTCGTGTACACAATATGGAATGAATGAAGTCGCGAGGGCTAGTAGGAACCACTCCCCTATGACCATCAAGGGAACGGAATACGTCATACATCAATCCAAAATCCACATGGTAGCGACAACAGCATGTGTCACGCTCCTGAGAGCATCGCACAAACCATGGCCTACATCGCTCAAATGACCTCTGCCCAATCTTGAACTCCGGGTGCGCCTCTACAAACTGAGTGTACAACTCAGTCTGGGTACACTCCAAAAAACATGCACCATGCTCAATGTACACACCGCGTGACACCCTCTTCCGCAATGCCTTCTTGAACACCGGGGATGCTCTGCAATGCTCCTCCCAAAACTGTTGTATGAAGGACCTAGTGGAATCATCCAACAATCGATCGCTGCGAGGTGCACGACCACTCGAAGCCCAAAGAGCATCAGTCTCACTATCCTCTAGACTCTGCCTCCTAATGATGCCTGCTCGCAATGTGCACGGTGCAATCTGAAGAAGACGTGAAGCGGTACGCACATGGCCTATCATATGAGGTCTACTAATGGCAGCCACAATAGCACGACGTGCTGCCAAGGCATCACTGGAGTTCCTATGCTTAATAGAAGCATAGGAACGTCGAACACTGCTAAGGACCTCGCTAGATACAACCCTATCTCTACGTGCACCAAGACCAGCAAGCCTCCTACACTCTACCAAGTCAGGGTGATCAATCAGGGACGTGAGAAGAGAAGACTGCGAAGCTGGCGTGAGGTCACAAAAAAAAGACTGCACAATCTTGCTAGTACGACGACGGATAGTGGACTTCGGCAAGTCACGTCGTGAAGCAACACTGCTGCTGCAAGGTGGGGCAAGGGGATCAATGGGAGATGGTAGGGTGGACGGGGGAAGGGAGGCGCCAAGCGGAGCGAGGGGAGGGGGAGGGTGGAGGGTGGAGGGGGAAGAGGTAGAGGTGGAGGCCAAAATATAGGTGGCTAGGGGAAGGGCGGAGGCTAGAAGTAGGGGAGGGGATGAGGATGGGGGAACAATGGAGGTGGGGGTGGGGGTGGAGGTGGGGGTGGAGGTGGGATGTAGAGGTAGAGCTGGAGGTGGATCAGTGGTGGCAGCGCGAGCTCGAGCTCTAGAGGCTCTCTTGTGCTCACGAGCCTTCCGCTTGCGCTCCTCGTCAATGAGATTTGGGGGGGGGTTCCTACATCTTTCACGTCTACTAGCTCTACGGCTTTGAGAACCCATTCTCAATGAAAGTAGGATGGAAGGTGTGACAAAGTGATGAGGAGGCAAGAATGGCTAAGAATGGGTGAAATGAACCAAAACGTGGTGTCTTATAGAGAGCCTCAACTCATCCACTAGATTGCTCTTCATTATTATTGGTGGAGAGGTGCTAAGATTGAAACTAATTGGCTAAGTTTTGGTGCTAGATTGATACTAATTGGCTAAGTTTTGTACCTTCAAATACCTCGATCGAGGTCTATGCCCAGAGTCCCGATCATATACCACGATCAGACCTTATACCTCGATCGAGGTATTCATTGCCATTACGCATGTATGAACCTCGATCGAGGTATCCCTAGGTGTCCTCGGTCATATACCTCGATGGTCATATACCTCGATCGAGGTATTGTATGCCTCGCAGAGACCATATACCTCGATCGAGGTATTGTATGCCTCGCCGAGATCATATACCTCGATCGAGGTATTGTATGCCTCGCACATGGTCATGTGTATACATCTGGCTGATGTCGCACCATACATGGTCATGATGTGGTAATATAGTCTCTTCCTGCATGGTCATGATGTGGTAATATAGTCTCTTCCATGACATTGAAAGGTGATGTGGCATGATGAGTTGGCATTCATGAGGTGGTAGATTGACATGGCAAAGTGAGGTGGAGGGATTGGTGACGTGGCAAGGTTGAGGAGGTATGCCAAGGTGGCATTGTGTGATCACATGGCTGATGATGTGGAATGATGAGGTGGCACATGTGGCAGCACGTGTGGCAATGTAAGGTGACATGGCAAGGAGTGATGTCACATCTCCTTGATGAGATGGCACCACGTGGTCTAACAACGTGGCATGGTTTTGATGACTCAGCCTTCCACATGGGCAGCATGCAGACTCCAAAGGCTTGCCACTAGGGTCGGTGATGCTCCTAGCCTACCTCACCAAGCCTAATACCAAGCCTACCTTGTCTTGGTATTAGGCTTGGGTGGCCCTTTTTCCCCCACAAAAGGGAGATTTAACTGTTGGAGGCCATATCGTACGTTTCCCTTACTCAAATTTAACCAAAATTTTTTCCTCTTATTCATCACGCATAGGACTAAAAATATTGACATTTTTGAAATGTTTGGTTATGTTTGAGAATTACTAGATTTATTTTTAATATTCTTTGTTGATCCTCTAAGGAGTAAAAGTAAAAATTAAACTTCAATCTTCCTAAATCTAACCGTTGGATTTGGGATTTAATGATTCAACCACACACCCTTATGTGCCTACTAACCTTCCACCGAATTGGATTTGCTTAATTATTCAAAATACTAAAAAAATGTGGTGTGCTACTAAAATGCATGTATTTTATGACTTTATTTATTATAAATAATTATTTATAATTAGATAAATCATTCAAAAAATTACCAATAGATCAAGTTAAGCTCTACATAATGCAAAGAGACCACTTACAAAGTTTCAATAACATTTAATCTAAAATGAGTGAGAAATTTAGAATTTAATATGACACTCTCTGTTCGTGACAAACGTGTGACCACCCTGGAACCATGCCGTGTGACACAAAGAAATTTTTTGTGTGTGCATCGAATTTTCGATCAGACTATACGATTGTGTGCACAATAGCAAGTGTGATGTTGTGTCAGAAGACTTCAAAGACTAGATCCATAGGGAAGTAGGTGAGATTTGCATTTTTGTGTGCTAAAAAGCTTGTTTTTCCACCTCCTAAGGATTGGGGAGTGAACAAAAAGTGGACACCCTTAGCTTGCTACTTCCCACTTCTTTTGAGAAAGCCATGGGAAATGAAAAATGGGAGAAAGCCATGGATGAAGAAATGGATGCCTTGGAAGCAAATGCTACATGGGAATTGGTTCCTTTGCCTAAAGACAAGAATGCAATTGGCTGTAAGTGGGTTTATAAGATCAAGCACAATGCAGGTGGTTCTGTGAACAGATACAAGGCAAGATTAGTTGTCAAGGGGTATGCACAGACATATGGCATTGATTATGAAGAAACGTTCAGTCTGGTTACAAGGATGGCGATTGTAAGAGCAGTCATTGCTATGGCTTCATCAAAGGGATGGTCTTTACATCAGATGGATGTAAAGAATGCCTTCTTGCATGGTGATTTGCAAGAAGAAGTCTTTATGGAGCAGCCACGAGGTTATGTTCAAGCTGTTCATCCTGAGTTTGTTTGCAGGTTGAAGAAAGCCTTATATGGCTTGAAGCAAGCACCTAGAGCATGGTCTGACAAGATAGGACAGTATCTTGTCACTATTGGCTTTCAGATCTCCAAGGAAGATTTCTCACTCTATGTGAGAAAAACAGAGAAAGGTATTATGCTGCTTGTCCTTTATGTTGATGATTTGATCATCATAGGTGATAGTGATGAAGATATCCTTCATGTGAAAATGCTATTGAAGCAAAAGTTTGAGATGAAGGATTTGGGAGAGCTGCGTTATTTCTTGGGCATTGAGGTGATTAGATCACCAAGTGGGATACAGCTCTTGCAGAGACAGTATGGATTGGACATGCTGTCCAAATATGGGATGACAGGCTGTAAGCCTATTTTAGTTCCTTTGGAGCAGAATGTGAAGCTAAGCACAGATGCAGGTGAGCTTCTGGAAGACCCTACTATGTATAGACGCATAGTAGGAAGTTTGATTTATATGACTATTACCAAGCCAGATTTAAGCTATGCTGTTGGATTGGTAAGTCAGTTTATGCAGGCTCCAAGGAAACCGCATTTGGATGCGGCTAGACACATACTCAGGTATGTGAAGTCCACATTGCAGTATGGACTATTTTATGAGGCTGGGGTTCAGATACAATTGCATGGATACACTGATGTTGATTGGGCTAGTAGTATTTCTGATAGACGATCTACCAGTGGATATGTGTTCTCTTTTGGGAGTGCTGCAGTCACTTGGAGCAGCAAGAAACAGCCTACAGTTGCCTTGTCGAGCACAGAGGCTGAGTACAGGGGTGCAGCAATGGCTGCATGTGAGGTAGCTTGGTTGCATAAGCTACTCTATGATATGCATCAGTCTACAGATGGGCCAGTTGTCATTTATTGTGACAACATGAGTAGTATACACTTGGCAAATAACCCAGTCTATCATGCTAGAACAAAGCACATTGAGGTGCATTATCACTATGTGCGGGAGAAGGTTTTACTAGGTCTTATTGATCTAGTTTATGTCAGCACAGAGGATCAGGTAGCTGACATATTCACGAAGGAATTGGGCGAAGAGAAGCTGCGCAAGTTCAGAGACATGCTTGGTGTGTAGGAATTGGGATTGAGCTTGAGGGGGAGTGTTGAGATATCGAGCTCCACTCGCGATATGCTAGGGTGACCGTTGTGCATTTATGTCACCGACTTGTTAGCTACAGATGCGGTTGGTACATCGCCCACGAATAATAGCTGGATGACAGCTATCGTTATCTACACTAGTTCGTGGCTCAGTTAGTATGCCACCTTAGTTAGTTGAGTTTGGTTTGAGACCAACATATAGGGTTCTTCTATTTCTTTGTACTTGAGTTCTTTTGGCTTTCACAACTAAGAAGAGGAAAACTATTTTTAGCCTCCACCTTTGTGTGTATTCCCCCATTGTGTATCTCTCTCCCACTATCTTCACAATGCTAAGGCTCTCAGCAATTGCTAAGTTTTTATTACATTTATGTAATCTCTTTTTGTTCAATTTGAGACTCTCAGTATGCACTATTGTTAGCTTTTATATTTGAATGGCTATTGTCGCTAGCTATAATTTTTTGGCCTTTAAGGCTCTCAGCAATTGCCGAGTTTTTATAAATGTAAGATCCTTTGTTCAATTTTTTCTCGGTATAAGTTGTTAATTTTTATATAACGTGTTATTGGACGTAGGTGTACATTGTAATCTCTTTTACTCAATTTTCACTCGATAAATTATACTTTTGCCCTCATTTATATTTACTACAAAACAAGGTCTAAAACGCCAAGAAAGAAGGACTACAATTCCCTTGGTTTATGACCGAAATAAATAGTGCTAAATTTCCTTGGTTTATGACCAAAATAGTGCTAAAATAACTCCAACGACCCACCGTTGTGGTTGCATGGAGATACATCTAGAAAAATGCAATTAAACTTTCAAAAAATGCAATTGACAATATGGCCCTTGAGGGGTCCCCTCTAGGGTCAAGGGCCATATCGACATGCATTATACAATATCCAGGATGCCACTGGACAAAAAATGGCATGTCGATATGGCCCTTGCCCCTAGAGGGGACCCCTCAAGGGCCATATCGTCAATTGCATTTTGCTTGGTTGCACAACTAAATAAATTTTCCTTGGTACACAGATACATAACTCCAAGAACTAGCATGGTGGCTGTCAGAGATCTCCTTCTATTTGCTAGTGCGCTGGTCGTCATAAACCTCCTCCTGTAATATGTAAAAATAAGTAACAGAGATATAACTCCAAGAACCACCGCAATGGGCCATTACGGTAATTATATTTCTGATATATCTTGTTTTGGACATTATAATTTTAGTCAACTGTGACTATGGCAAAGTACTCCATAGGAGCGCACCGGACGTGGCGAGGATGCTAGTGGATACTTTGTGTGGTTAGTTGGGGATGCCTGACTAGCTTGGTTTTGGCCATGCTAGATGGTCAGTATTGTGGCTGATTCCATTTAATACTAATGTTGCTAGTGTTATTGGCTTTGTGCTTTGAGCGTGCGGTTATGTTGGGATCGGTTGATTTGGTGATTCGTTCAATTGATTATTAATAACTAATGTAATTGGCGGCTTGAGTACAGGTGATGGAACTCATAGCAAGGATTGGAGTTAGTGCAAGGGTACCGATCGAGGTGTCGCACAGTGCATTATATATGGCCATAGGCCAATTTTGTATTTGCTTTATTATTCCAAGTTTGAGCAATATATTTTGTAGTGGACATAATTCATTTTTGGGCCCTAAGATGGCTATGTAAAGCAAATCCCTCATTTTGGAAGAGAGGGATAATTTTGGCTCCTTCGTGCTTTTATGAAATATCATAAATACTCTAGATGAGGAAGCGTGAGCCACTCATCTAGGGGGGGAGATTGTACGTAGTCTGCTATCATTTTCATGGTGTGATTGTGCTTTTCTTCTACCACTAATATCCGATCGGCACATCAAGTGGGTATCCTTTATACAGAGTTTTCAGCCCATGATTCAGTATCAACTTGGAAAAGAAATTGTAGTTGTTGATGCTCTTAGCAGAAAGCCAAGTATTAATCACATCAATCTGTAGAGACCTAGCCTTTCAAAGGAATGAAGAATTCTTATCAACGGGATCCAGACTTTTCTGATATATGAAACAAATTAGAGAATAATAATTGGAATCCTATGTTGGACTATTCATGCAATGATGATGGATAGCCAAAATCTTCTCTAGAAAAGGTCCAATCATACCTGCAAAATTAGGATCTAGAGAGATAAATACTAAAGGCGTACACTTTTTGAGGTCCTCCCACTTTGTGAAGAGACTCAAAAGGTCCTCTACTTTGTGTAGGGACTCATAAGGTTCCCCCACTTTGTAAGGGACTCATGAGGTTCCCCCATTTTATGTAGAGACCCAAGAGGTCCCCCCAAAAAGTGGAGGGACCCTTGTCCAAGACGTCCTCTACAAAAGAGGTCCCACCTTGGAGGTACCTACGAATTGTGTAGAGACCAACATGTATAAATATCTCTCAATGAAATGAAGCTACCAGTATTTGGGGTTCAGTGTTCAAGCTCACTATTATGTTCATGTGATTGATATCCATTGCGTCCATGCTTTTGTACACTATCATGTTGTAGCAAGCAATTACCCTTACACTCCCTACCCTTGTAGTCCCCCCTCCTTCCTCCTCCTCCTTCCTCCTCCCCCCTCCTCCTTCCTCCTCGCTTGTCCCTACTCCTCAACCCCTTAAAGTCACGAAGGAGACTAGCTTTCCACTCCTCAATCGTGGGCTCCTCCTAAACCTTGCAACCCTCATTGAACCCTGGAACTCCTAGACAAATCCCTCAACCCTATCCCCCTTTTGAACCCTGCAGCCCCCTTCAAAACCCTTCAACTCCCGTGGACGTGAGAGCCTCTATCCATCATCATCGTGATCAAGCCCTCTTTCTCACCCATGTGTGCATGAGATCTGCTTTCCACACTTTAATCTACACCTCTCACCAGAATACGGCTTGTGGACCTATGCTACACTTGTGAACACCTATGCTACAATGAGCAATGATGTAACTGTAGGTGACCACCAATACCCTTGGAAGAGACAGAGACACCACTAGTGTAGATCAATAATAATTTTTGCTAGAACCCTACTCTTAGAAAGCACAAGAAACCAAATACCTCGATGGTAATAATGTTGGCTTTGGATGGAAATTCACATAGAATGTACAACAAAAGATATATAAACCAAACAAAACAATTTGTGAATTTTGTATTAATGAGAAAACAAAATGTGTATGTGAATTACGATTAAGGCCATACATAGAGAAGGAGTTTGGTCATGTAGCAACATGTGACTTAAAACTAATTCAAGACATAAGACTTTGAGAAATGATTAGACAAGGAGTGAATCATATCCCACCAAGACCAAATAACTTACAACTCACTGAAAAAGAAAAATAGGACATTATAAATATAACAAACTGGCTCACTGAAAACAGGTTCATATGTTTGGAGATAAAGTACGTAAGCAAGTAAGAGGAATAACTATGGGATTCTCTTCCTCACCAATATCGTGTACCCTCTACCTCTTTTATTTTGAATTCACATTCTTAAAAGACTGATGAGGCTTGGAAGATGGGATTTGATAAATCTTTTCCAACATTCATTTAGATTCATTGATGATATATGTCTAATCAATATATCAAATGCAATGGTATTCTTAAACAAATCAACAATTCTATCCAAGGATAACCCTTCTAGATATATCCACAACAAACTTTGTGGATATCAAACTAGAAACAAAAAACTTTGCCCAAAATAAGAAATGACAAATATTTGGAACTCAAACAACATTCCTAAATACAAAATTATGTGTCATGTTTGTTAGCTTCAAAACATACTTTATTATGAAGTATGACAAAAGAAACAATTTACCATTTTGAAATAATAAAATTCATATGGAAACAATCAAATCGACCTAGCTGATATTCATATAAGGTCATAATACCACAAATTTAATGACTTCTCTGCATATGTAATGACAAAAGAGATGCGGCAAAAAAAAAAACTAATAATAGAATTCCATACAAATGGTTTCCAAATATCAGGATTGATAAAAATAGTGAAAAAATAACTCTCGAAGAAATTTACAATGGCCAGATGCAATCCACAAAAAAAAAAAGCAATACTAGGTAAGCAAATAGGTGCTCATCAAGCTAGCCACAAACTTGGTAGCCAATAATGACACCTAATGTGGTTCAATTAATGAAGTAACTCAACACATATAAAATAATTGAAATAGCATGTTACAAGGAATGGATACACACACACGCGCATGCATGCATGCACGCACACACACACACGCACACTCACGCACACACACACACAAGCCAAAATCAAAGTAGAAAGGACATACCAGCATACTATACTAGCTTCAAAATGATATGCAGAAAAAATGTGGAGACTGCAATGCACTTACAAAAGACCATGACCGATTGTGTGTCATGGTGTGTGAAGGATCAAACTCCACCCTATGAATTTTTGCAAAGTTCAACAAACTTTCATGCTTACTATGTCACGGTGAATGATAGATAATCTTCACATGACATCCGCTGTGAACAATTTTGTATTCCACAAAAAATTTTTGTGGAGAACTTATATCTACTTAAATTTTTAGGAAGTTAAAACTACAAAACATAGGTCATTTCCATATTACTATACCACTCTATGCTCTTGTGATAGGTGTTTTGGCCAACTTTATAATAAAGATGGGATTTCTAAAGTCGATTCCCTTTCTAGGTTCTTATTGGTTAATGTATGGTGATCCTTATTGGGAGTGACAAGTCTAGTTGCATCCCCATTTCATTCTTAGGGGTCAACTTTTTTTATTTTCTCTATTGATTTTAGAGTCATTTCATTAGCGGTTTGTATGTGGTTTTTTTTTGGAGGATGTACCATATGTTCATAATAAAGCAAATACGAAATTGGCCCATGGCCATATATATTCAATGTGCGACACCTCAATCAGTACCCTCGCACTAACTCCAATCCTCACTATGGGTTCCATCACCTGTACTCAAGACGCTAATAACATTAGTTATTAACAATCGATTGAATGAATCACCGAGTCAACCGATCCCAACACAAACCGTGCTCAAAGCACAATAATCAAGCACAACACTAATAACACTAGCGACATCAATATTAGCATGGAATCACCCATAATACCGACCATCTAGCATGGCAAAACAAAAGCTAGTCAAGCATCCCCAACTAACCACACAAAGTATCCACTAGGACCCCTGTTGCGTCTGGTGTGCTCCTATGGAGTACTTTGCCATAGTCACACTTAACTAAAATAATAATGTCCAAAACAAGATATACAAGAAATATAATTTTCATAACATCTCTCTTGCTTGGATTGCAACTGACCTTAGTTGCGCATGTTTGATTATAGGAACTAATGAGGTTTGAAAAGTTTGAAAGAACTGCTGCTCAGGCCACTGAGCATCATCTCTCTGATGATTCTTAAATTTGAGCAAGTATTTAGTATAGACATTTCCTTTTCGGGTCGAGGTCTGTGGATGATCAATAATGCATTCAGGTTCTAGAATTTCTTCTTCATCAACAATCAATGGAGCCTCTTCATAAATAGGATGAATAGGTAAAGGTCCTTTGAAGGGCTTTAAGAGGCTGATATGAAAAGCATTATGCATTCTCCAATTATCAGGTAATTTAGGCCTATAAGCTAGATCATTGATTTTCTGAATCACCTTGAAAGGTCCATAAAAATGAGGGGACATCTTGATTACTGGCCATTTCTCAACACTCTTCAATCTTCTTTTCTCAATCCAAAGAAGTACATAATCACCTTCTTTAAAAAGCATGTGTTTCCGTTTCTTATTAGCTTGTTTTGTGTACTTCTCTTGCGCGATTGCAATGGCTTCTCGAACCACTTTGAGAATATTTTGATAGTCATGGGTAAATGCATCTATTGCCTCCACTCTATGGGTCAATCATCTAATAGGAATAGGTAAAACCTTCCCATAGATAATCTCAAAGGGTGCTCTTCCAGTTGCAAAATGAGGAGTATTATTATAAGCAAACTGTAAGAGATGAAGATATTTGTCCCAAGTCTTTGGTTGACTTCCTGCATAAGCTCTTATCATATCCAGAATACTACTATTTGTTACTTCAGTTTGTCCATTCGATTCTAGATGAAAAGCTGATGAGAAATCTAAGTAAGTGCCTAGATTATGAAATAATGCAGTCTAGAAATTACTACAAAACTTCAAATCTCGATCAGACAACACTATAATCTTTGGCAAGCCATGATGAACAAAGATATGCTTGATGAATAAATGTGCAACTTGCTGAGCTGTTAAAGTCTTCTTGCATGGGATGAAATAAGCTTGCTTACTAAAGCGATCTATCGTCGTCCAGATCATATCATTTTGATTCGCTGTAGTAGGAAAATCTATTATGAAATCCATAGACATTTGTTCCCAAGGTTGCATAGGAATAGGCAAAGGCATCAACAATCCTGGGGTCTTTCCTTTGTAACTCTTGATCTTCTGGCAAGTGATGCATTTGGCTACAAGCTTAGCCACATCTTTTCTTATAGTAGGCCAATGAAATTCTCTTGCTATCACTTGTAAAGTGGCGGCCACTCCCCTATGTCCCATATATGGTGGTTGGTGCATTTCCTCCATTACAATTTGTCTAAAGGGTTGAGTGATGCATAATTTCTTTCGATAACATCCTTTTAAAATTTATCATACCATCTTTCAGGCTCAAGATATTACAAACGGAGCTTTGCTCTGCTAGTCTTTCTTGGCTTGTCCAAGACTTTTATGAGTGTTTCTTGGCTAGTCCATTTGACCTTGGAGTATCTATTGATTAGTGGCCAATTGTGAGGAGCATCTTTTTTATCTGGATCATGCTTATTGTCATCCCATCGGTAACGATTGCATCAAATGTGGGATGTGTTCAAAATGAATATGGAGCTTGTAAATACTCAAGGAGGTACTTTTATTTGAGTAATTTTGGTCCACACCAAGTAGGTTGTGGCTCCAATTTGTTGCTTATGTCTGGAGTGATTTGCGCTTGGTGAATGTGCATGGAAATCCCAAAGAGATTGCATACTCCTCTTGAGTGCATATTTGGGGTATTGCTTCCAAAAATCACCTATGGGATTACCAGGAATGGCAATCCTGCCTTTATCCTTAATCAACTCTCGTGTGGGTGTTCGATTTGGATTATGCAATTTGTGAAGCTCATTGATAGAATCATTGATGGTTTCCATTGGAAACTCAATTGAGATATGAGGAATATGTGGGCTTGGGGGGAGAGGAAGAGGTAATGGGGGACAAACATGAGGTGGGAGGAAGTAGTGAATTAGAGAAGGGGGAAGCAGGGATGTCGGTGGAAAGTGGAGGAAGAGCATGGCAAATGGATTTAGCGACTTGAGAGTCCTCAAGGGAAGAGTTTTCAAGCCTTGGGAAAAGTTAGGTCTTACTGGATGGTAGGAGTTAGATTATTGGATTAGAAGGAGCCATGCTAGAAAATAATTCTGACCATTGATGCAATTGCTGACTGTGATGCTGTATGATTTGGAATGTGCTATTGCCTTGCTTTTATTGATCATATAGTTGGCTCCCATGCACCCATGTGGTATCCTGATCTTTTTCCTAAATGGCAGCCTATTTTTGTAGAGTGTCAATAGAGATGATTTGTGGCTGTGTCCCTAGAGCCGTTGAGCCATCAACATTGTTGACTTGTGATTCTTGAAGAAGAAAACTATTTGGACCAGTTGTACAGTCATTGTGAGGTAAGTCTTCCTCATGGGTTTTTTTCCTTTAATCAATCTACTCTGGTAGCAATTCTAAACTGAGTTGAAAATTGTCTAGAATTCACTCGGATTGTTTTCCATCCATGTCACCCACATTGAGAGCAGATGGGGATTCTAGTCCCCATTCCAGAGATACTATCAAAGTTTCGAAGTCTTCTATTTCTTGTGTTGAGAGGGGTGTAGAGGCTTCCTCTTGCTGTATTGCAAACCCAATTATAATGGGGCTAGTAGATGGGAAATGTAGCTTTTGCCATGATGGGTGGTGGGGATACATAATTTGATTGCAGCAGCAACAAGGATATGTGCTGAGTCCACTCTTGTAGTTTTTCCCTGCCAAGGAGTGTAAGAGTTTTTACTAATATGTAATTTTTTTTCACTCCTGTATGATTGAGAATGTGAGGCACAAACTTGGCTACCTCTTTGCATATTGGATCCAGAATCACATCATGGTGGATTCCCCCGCTTTGTGACTTTGTGTTAGGTGGAAACCAATCTTGAATTTTTGAGAACCTTACATCCAAATGTTTTATTGGATATTCTCTTGTGCCTCTAGGAATGAGAAAGCTTCCTGCATTGTTGATCTACTGAGGTAGATTTGTAAAGGCTGTTCATTATACATTACTATGCCATACTTAACCTTCTCCAACTCTTTTCTTTGATATGATGTTATGAATTGAATGATGTATTCTGTAATAGCAAGTGTTGGCAAGAAGGATTGTAGCTTGTGAAAAAAATTCCCTAGACCCTTGGACTACAAGAAGTTGCATACATCGGGCTGACATGTTGAGCGTTGAGACTTGTGGCCATACAAGCTATATTGTTCTCTCTATTGTTAGCTCCTTGTTGGCTTGGGCATCAAGCTATTCTGTGCCTACATCTTGCATAGTTGATGGCTCTGGCTCTATCCTGACTCCAAGGTCCCCAAGGTCTGTGGCATATCTCCTTGGCATGTTGCATTAATTTTCTCATCACTGTCACTGTAAATAGAACCACCAACCAATCTGGGGCTCCAAATGGGCCCTACAACCCGAGAGTGGGCTGCCCCGGGAAATGCTCCATCTACCCTCAATGCGGTCAGTCATGGGATGCCTTCCCGCACTTGCATGTAGCCTAGTTGGCAGTGTGCCAACTCTATTTGAATCCGTCCAGCCATTAGGCCACACATGGCCCCCATCTGGTGTCCAAACCAGGACTTACTGGATAACCGAGCTACTCAAATGCCTTCTCCTCATATGGGGGGCTTACAAGTAGAGTTAGCTAGTTCCCGCGTAGTTACACAAGAGTGGAGCATTGATATCTAACAGGTTTTCACACCACTTTGGCTTTCAGAGTTGGAAAATTCAAAAGGGCTCTATGATTTTGGCCAGGGGTGACAAGTGTGAGACTTTGTATACCTTACATGTGTCAGGGGTGTTTCATCATGTTGTTGCAATAACCGAGCAACCAAGCACTTCTTTATGGCATTGCCGGTTGGGCCATATGAGGCAAAATGGGATGAAACTCTTATGCCATTTGGGTTATGTACCGCATTTGAGTTTCTCTGATTTTGAATTTTGTGAGCACTGTCTCTATGGGAAGCAGACTAAATCAGCCCATAAAAGAAGAGGAAAGAAAGAGTTTGAAAAGCTTGATTTGGTGCATTCAGACGTATGTGGTCCCATGCCTACATGGTCATTAGGCAGGGCTGAATACTATGTGACATTCATTGATGATGCAACTAGGAAAGTCTGGGCTTATGCTAAAGCTCGGAAGAGTGATGTATTCCATGGATTTCAGAAATGGCTGGCCTTGGTTGAGAATCAGTCAGGTAGAACAGTTAAATGCCTACGAACTAACAATGGTGGAGAGTATCTCTCTCATGACTTTCAGCATTTCTGTGATACACATGGGATTAAGAGGGAGCTCACATCCCCTTGTACTCCAGAGCAAAATCCAGTTGCAGAAAAGATGAATCGTACCATTAAAGAAAGGCTGAAATGCATGCTTTCCAATGCAAGTCTTTCTAGTGGTTTTTGGGTTGAGGCAATGAAGACTGCAGTGCATATGATTATTAGATCACCTAGTAAGAGTTTGGATGGTGGTATTCCTGAAGAGGCATGGAGTGGCAAGAAGCCCTCTTACTCTCATTTGCATATATTTGGGTGTGAGGCATATGCACATGTGCCAAAAGAGCTTCGAAAGAAGCTAGATCCTAAGTCTAGGAAATGCATCTTTCTGAGTTATGGTGAAAGTGGAGAGATGGGCTATCGTCTCTGGGATCCAAAAGCAAAGAAGATCATACGCAGCCATGATGTAGTCTTCAATTAGAAGAAGATGCATAAGGCACCCATGAGGGATGTGGAAATGAGGAGAATCACTTTCTAGGACGTGAATCCACCTGCATATGTTGATAGACAGCAAGTTGTCCATGCACCAAATGTGCAAGAAATGGTACCACCAAGTACTCCCATAGGTATACAATCAAGGGTAGATGATGGATCATCTATTGTTGGAAATGATGAGCCAAATGTGGCTGATATGCAAGTGGGACAGCAAGCTGAAATGCCCTTGAGAAGATCATCTAGAGTGTCTAGACTGCCTGATAGGTTTGTTCCAGGGGTAAACTAAGTGATGCTTATTGATTGTGGGGAGCCTTCTTGCTATAGAGAGGCTATGAAATTGATCCTTGCCTCTACACTAAAAGGGCTAAGGATAATAGCCTGATAATCCTGGCTCTATATCTGTATGATATGCTATTGGCTAGCAAGAATACTTATGAGCTAGATGCATTAAAGGCCAAGTTGCATGAGGCCTTTGATATGAAGGATTTAAGACTTGCAGGTCATATTCTTGGTATGCGCATCATGCGTGATCGGAGTAGGAAACTCCTTTGGCTTTCATAGAAGGAGTATGTTACAAAAGTATTGCAGCGTTTCAATATGGAGGGGGGGAAGGCAGTGAGTACTCCATTGCCTCCATATGTGAAACTGAGTCATACAGATAGTCCCAAATCAGATGAGGAGAGGGCCATGATGGCCAAGGTTCCTTATGCATCAGCGGTTGGGAGTCTTATGTATGCTATGATAGCTACTAGACTAGACATTGCATTTACAGTACTAGTTGTTAGCTGGTATATGGCTAATCTAGGAAATAGGCATTGGGAGGCAGTTAAGTGCATCATGAGGTACATGAAGGGTACCAAGGAGATGTGCATCTGCTTTGGTAGAGGAGACATGTGTGTACTTGGGTACACAGATTCAGACTATGCAGGGCATGTGGATACACTTCTGGTTATGTGTTCACCTTTGCAAGTGGTGCAGTGTGTGGATGTCTCATGCACAGAAGTGCATTGCTTTGTCTACCACAGAGGCTGAGTATGTGTTGCAGCCACAGAGGGTTGCAAGGAGGATATATGGCTTGATCGACTAGTGGGAGATTTGGGGATTCATATAGGTGTACCGACATTACATAGTGATTCCATGAGTGCTATTCAGCTAGCACACAATCCGGTCTTTCATGCAAGGACCAAACACATTGAGGTCAGGTACCATTTCATCAGGGAGGTACTTGAGGACAAGCGCATAGAGCTTGTCAAGGTTCATACGGATGATAACCCTGCAGATATGTTGACGAAGAGTCTACCTAGTCAGCGGTTTGAGTATTGTCATGTATTGATGGGCATTGGATAGTATGCTCCCTGGTTGTTCTCCCTTAAAGGCACATTGTCCTTTAAGTGGGAGGTTGTGGGGGTTAAAGGTCACTATGCCTTTACCCCAGTTATGTACAATACTCAAACACATATATAAATGAATGAAAAAGAAGATTAGGGTGTTCTGCACCCACTAAAACTTGTGTGGCTCTCTGTTTCTCTCTCTCCCTCTTCCATTCTTGCTTCCGTTGAGAGCACTCTCAGTTATGGAATGATTGCTGGAAGTTTGGATGAGTGGTTCTTCTAGAACTAGCACCTTAGGGTTTGAGTGAGCCGAGTACTTGTGACCACTCAAAGAAGGAATAAGAAAAAGAAAAAGAAAAATATAAGGGGTAATTTATAAGGAAGAAGGTGTTAGTAGGGGTTGATGTAAGATCCTAGTAGTGTTAGTGTTAGCAGAGTAAGTAAAGTGCATTCTCATGCTCCTCTTAAGTCCCATGTGGGACTTCTAATGGATTCTCATCAGACAATGTCTTTGGCATGCGTGTTTGAACATCCGAAGTTGTGCATGTCATTGTGTCTTGCTTCGCTACAGTGAAGTTCCTTTAAAACCCATTTTGTGGATTATATTTCATTGAGTGCTTTACTTGGAAGTATTTAAGCCCAATAAGGTTGTGGCACCATCTGGAGCTTTATTTGTCTGAGTCATCAAATCAAGAGGAGTCTGATAATACATCATACAAACCCCTAAAATGAGGACTATGGCTGAAGAGGTTTATAGAAAGGGGATTCTACAAAATCTAAGCTAAAACTGAAAGAAAAGAAAAATAAAGAAACGAGGATGAGTAGAAGTTAGATAGTTAATGGTGATGTTAGTAAAAGAATGTGAAAAAAGCTTTGAGGGTCACAAGAAACTCATCCAAACCCATATTGGTGTAATCACCTTCACCCTAGAGTTGAATGCATCCTCGAGAGAGTTGTGGAGAACCACTTGTTGTTCCATGTGTGAACTCAAATCCAAGACCCTAATGACTTAGGCATAAGTCAATGCTCTGCTCTATTTTGTTGGCTCTACTGATGGGATTTGTTCTTGATGTTGATTGGTTATTGAGTTTTTGTAGTGTTTGTAGCTTATCTTCCCAACCAAGGAGCCCTTGGGCTGATGTAGTTGTGATTTGCTGAGGACCTGAAGAGGACTGATCGCCTGTTTTCACCCAGCACTTCCACATGTGAGCAGAGACGTAGGACCTCCACATGTTATAACTTTATTGCTTGTTATGGACACACGTAGACCTAGCACTTGGAAATGAGTTCCTATTCACTTAAATGGCCTTAGTACCTACGAGTAGAAGGTGAGTGCAGTGACATATTGACCAATTGTGACCCAGAACTAGCAAGAACATCATTTTGTAGACCACCAGAGGAATATGAATTGTATAGCTATTTAGGACCTCCTGTAAGTCAGATAATCACTTCGAAGGAGAGTCACTAATAACTAGACATCACTGGAGATCTTTGTTGGTGACAAGTTGTCATCTTGTAGCAGCAGCAACATTGCTTGAAGTTCTTTGAGATCGTTGACTACAACCGTAGGTTTTTGTGGAGCTACTCCATTTTTATGTGGATCTACTATTGGCATGTTTCTTGTTGTCAGTGCTGCACCATTGAACATTGCGATCTCCCATATGTACCACTTCTATAAAACTCATCATAATAAAGTGATATATGTTCTATGTATCAAATGTGAGTAGGATACAATGTCTCAAAGATCTTTTGCTTTTTTTGAGCCCAAGTTTCAGCTAAGAAAGTTGTCAAAAATGAAGACAATTTGTTGTTCACATTGGAAGGTTCTTGTGGGACTTTCGTTGTGATGGGTATTATTTGTGTGGCCGATTCTTGCATAGCTACCCTGATGATGATAGATGCCAAATTTCTTAGTAAGGAAGGTTCTTGTGTGGCTCCCAACATGGATTTAGCTTTTGTCTTGGCAAGTTCTTGTGTTATCGTCTCTTTTTTCAAGACAGGTTCTTGTGTTACTGCCAGCTGCCTTGAAGATGATGCACATTATAAAAATTTTGGACTAAAAAAGGGGCCCTTTGGAGAACTACTAAAATATTATAGGCTTGGATAAGGGAATATGGTATCCATGAAGGAGATTATGCCATGTGGACTTCTCTCTAACAGAGGTTGGACCCTAAATCTAGGGAAAATTTCAGTTTTTTTCCAAAATATCCCAAAAAATGTCATTGGTGGTTCACAATAAAAAATTATATTTAGTAGGCCTACCCTAACCATGTCAGGCCTCCTTGTTTTCCTCCCATGGCAAACTATCCCCTAGCTAGAACTATGCTCACGATTTCCATTTGGTTCAACCATTTGGCCCAAACTTTGAGTTCCTAACCAGCTCTCTCCCTATTCTCTCTCTTCCAAAATGTTTCAAGCATTCATTCCCACCACTTTCTAGTAGTTGATATATCTTCTTTCCACTCTTGCTTAGTCATTCTCTCTCCTCTTTGCTCACATTTTTCTTCCACATTCAAAAATCTCTCAGAGAAACTTCTGTCCAAGCTCTGTTCATCCCTCTTCTCTTCCATTCATTCTCTACTTATTTCACTCTCTTAGAAACCAAAGTTGCGACCTAAATCAGCTTGGAAGGAGTGAGAAAAATGGGTGTTCTCTGATTTTCAATTCTTTCCTCACCTATTTGGAGTATAGAGAGTCAACTCCTGAAGTTGCGACCTAAATCTGCTTGGAAGGAGTAAGAAAAATGGGTGTTCTATCATTTTTGGCTCTTTCTCTGCCTTTTTGGAGTATATAGAGTCAATTCCAAGAGAAGGAACATATACTTTCTAGGTAATGAAGTGATTTTGCCTTGAAAGTTTTGGTTGTATTAAGTAGATACGTTTTTGTATCACACTTTGTCTATACGTTTGTTACAAGAGACAGGGAAGAGGGAGAGATTGAGGTAGATGATATTTAAATCTCAAGATGATTTTTGACATTTTTTTCTTCACTGGTATAGGAGGGATAGATAGAGGAAGGGAAAGAGAGAGAGATTATTTTGAACTGCTATGTTGTTTTCTATTTGAGGGGATGAGTGACGGAGAGAGAGACATAAAATAGTTATTTTTTCTTCATTAGTGTAAGAGGCATAGACAGAGGAAGGGAAAGAGAGAGAGAGAGAGAGAGAGATTATATTTGAAACTGCTATGTTTTTTTATCTGTTTTAGGGAATGAGTGAGGGAGAGAGATAGTCATTTTTTTCTTTGCTAGTATAGCAGGGGTAGATAGAGGAAGGGAAAAGAGAGAGAGAGAGAGAGATTATATTTCGAACTGCTATGTTTTCTTTTGTTGAGGGGATGATTGAGGGAGAGAGACAGAGATTGTATTTCAAACTGCTAGGTTTTAGAAGTATTTGAGAAAGAAGGAATAACCAGAGATCCTAATCAAAGAGTTTTGGGAGGGAGAGAGACAGTGATATGATGTTTATAAATTTTTCTTTGTTTGTGGAGAAACAAAGCAAGAAGAGAGCATATCGTAAGCTAAATATTTCAAAAAAAATTGATGTTTGTTTGTGTGAGGGGTACCTTGGAAGACTGACTGAGAGAGGAAGTAATATATGTTTTTTGTAATAATATTTTGTTTGTTTTTGTGAGAGGTTTAGTTAAAGGAGAGAGAGAGAGAGAGAGAGAGAGAGAGAGAGAGAGAGAGACTTGCAAAGAAAGAGAAAGAGAGGGATAGAGAAAGAGAGAATAGAAGACATAAATTTGGAGGGTCTTTGGAAGTAGAAAGAGCTAATTTTAATCATATGGTACAGGGGAAGAAACTATGGAAGTAGAAAATGATAGATATAGAAGTAGTTTACAGTCTGTTATATTGAAGAATGTTAAGGATGAGCATGGGGAATGGATTACTAAGCTCTGTAAGAAATATTCTTGGATCACAATGCAAGCCACTAATCGTGGGTGCTACAAAGTGTGTCGGAAGGATGCAATGGACATCTCCAAACATTAGAAGGGAAGGATCTTAGATTTTGAAATTTCTCCTGGCAGTAACACAGTGACACAAGTATATATTCAGCATGTCTTTACCCATGCAAACATATATGTGCATCTGAATGCAAGACTTCCATATCGTAGGCCCAATTGTAATTTTTTTCAAAGTGTACTAGTACTTCATTTGCTTTTTAGAGTATTTGCATTTATTTGGGGACTTTGACACAAGTGTCTTATGCCTTGTATTTGTTTTACAGACTTATATCCATCTACTTATAAAGAGTGGGAGCTTGTAGCATGCGTAACTGGGGTGTTGCATGTCCTCCATGTTGAGATCGGGAGTCTTTAGTATGAAGATCGCACACCATCAGAGGACAGGATCTTCTTCTATGACTCAATGTTCATTGTGCCAGATGAAGAAGGGCAGTATTGTAGATTAGAATCTCTTGTCTCGCCCTCTTTTGATAGTCCAGAATGACTGCTTCCAAGCATGGAGATAAGTGAATCATATAGAAATAGAATGTTTAATGATGTGAGAAATGCTATGAAGCCAACTACTGGTGTAAGAAATGCTAGGCTGAGCTGGTTTCTTCCATTTCCATGCTTTGTTGATTTCTTTGCAAGTTGTAGGAAATCAAGGAAAACAAACATTACTTACACTTGCAAGAGCTTAGAAATGGACTGGCTGTCTGAGCTATTTGATAATGGATGGACAACAAGAACATGTCATGCTGAAGATTTAGTTCAATGTCGATTGAACACTTTAGATGTGACTTTTCGGTGAGCAAATCTTACAATTCTTGTTTGTATAAAAAATGATCAGGATACTATGTATTAATAGATCCCAAATTTTGCGAGGTATTTCATTGACTTTCACATATAGAAGGTTTAGATGGAAGAACCTTCAATGGGAAGCAATGGATGATGATCTGTGCAATGGGACTCATTGTCCTATTGTTGAGGTATCAATTTATCAGCAAGGACATCCTGATCTAATGTTGGAATTGGAAGAGGAGTGGACCATGTGATTTATCAAGGAAGAATTGTAGTTGGCAACAGCAAGCCCTCCCCAAGACTATTATTTTAGGCTTGATAATCGCAAAGTTAGATATAGGGATGAGACAAGTATCCTTTGTAAGAATTGTTGCCCCCCCCATACTCTAGAGATAGTAGAGACATGATGGCAGGTATTTCATAATATCCAGTTTCTTGGATCCTTAGTGCTTCAACAATGCACTTGGCAATGAGGCATTGTTAGATGTATGAACAGAAATCATAAATCATACAAAGTGTTGTTTCATTTATTGTTAAGATTTTAAGTCTGCACCTCTAGATTGATGGCTCTCTATGGTCTATGAATGATAAAGTGATAAATATTTGTAATTTTAAATCTGTGTGGATATATGTATATCTTTATTGTGCAAGAGAGAGTGTGTGTGAGAGAGATAGATAGCAATTAGACACCTGGCCATGAGACAAAGTTAGATGTATGAATAGAGAGAGAGAGAGAGAGAGAGCAGTCAAGGACACAAATAATGCACCTGGCCATGCGACATTGTTAGATGTATGAATAGAGAGAGATATATATACTATGAGAGAGAGAGAGAAAGAGAGCAGTCAGGGACACAAAGGGAGGGAAAGAGACAGAGGGAGGGGGAGGGACACAAATGGAGATAGAGAGAGTTAAGATTGCATTTATTCATTTGCATCTCTAAGTTGAGAAAGAGAAAAATACGAAACTTAATTAAGGTCTTTGAGAGACTATGAGATTGAGAAAAAAACCCATATACAATTGATCCAAAGGGTGGAGCCGCTAACAAAATACAAAAAGTGTATATGTAAAATCAATGTCCATGACAATGGAGAAGGGGAAAGAAAGAGGGAGATGGAGAGTGGGATAGAAAGAGAGATAGAGAGAGGTAGAAAATGGGAAGAGAGAGAGAGTTAAGATTGCAATTATTCATTTACACCTCTAAGTTGATAAAGAGAAAAATAAGAAAGTTAATTAAGGTCTTTGAGAGACTATGAGATTGAAAAAAAACCCAGATACAACTGATCCAAAGGGTGGAGCTGCTAACAAAATACCAAAAGTGTATATGTAAAATCAATGTCCATGACATAGATAGCTAAGGGCAACAAGGCAATAAGATGATCATCAGGTGTCAGAGAGAGAGAGACAAAGAGAGAGAGAGAGAGAGAGAGAGAGAGAGGGAGAGAGAGAGAGAGAGAGAGAGAGAGAGAGAGAGAGCAAATAGGGACACAAAGGGAGGGAAAGAGATAGAGAGAGAGAGCAAGGGAGAGAGGGGGAGCAAGTGAGAGAGAGAGAGAGAGAGAAAGAGAGAGAGAGAGAGAGAGAGAGCAATGAGGGACACAAGGGAGGGAAAGAAAGAAAGATATATTAGCATCCTCGGAAGACCTTGCGGGTCTATGAGAGAGAGAGAGAGAGAGAGAGAGAGAGAGAGAGAGAGAGAGAGAGAGAGAGAGGGAGGGAGATAGCTAAGGGCAATGAGAGAGAGAGAGACAAAGACAGAGAGAGAGAGGGAGAGGGAGGGAGAGAGAGGAGAGAGAGATAGCTAAGTAGAGAAACAGAGAGAGAGAAAGAGAGAGAGTCTAGAGAGAGAGAGAGAAACACTTTCCAAAGAAAAAATAATAGATATAAAAATATTTTAATTAAGAGCATTTTTAAGGGCAATGCCCATTTTATAAAGTACAATTCTAAGGTCATGTTCACATTGTTTAGTTTCCCACTCTTGAGTAACCTTGCATTCCACAGCCTCCTCTTTCATCTTCCCGAGCATCCTCCTACAATCATGGCTTCCCCTAGAGAGGATTTTGTCCAGTGGATTTCATCCAATGATTCCCATGCCTCTGTAGATCAGGTTTATCCTATCTTCTGCAAGGCATTCCATCTTGAGTCACACATGAGAGCTCTCCTTCCTGCTGATAATCCCTCTCTTCCATTTTTTGATAGACTTATCCATGGGCAATCTATCTCGCGATTGCTAACTCCCCTCACCAATGGATTTCATTGGATATTTTGAGCTCTTTTGACCAGAGTGCTAACTTCAAGAAGACACTAGGTAGGGCCATGGATAATGCCCCTATCTCTCTCCATGAGTAAGATATTCCCATCAGGGATTCCCTAATTCATTTGATCAAGAGAGATGCAGCCCTTACCATTCTCCTTGTGACTAGCAAGTTTGATGAGGATGTTGGCGAGCAGCCCGAGGGTCCTCCATTCACAAGTGGTGGAGCAGGTCCATCAACAAGTGGTGGAGGAGATGACCTAAACCTAGACCTGAAGCTTGAGGAGCATACTATTAGCCTAACTGAGGAGCAAGTTGAAAGCAAGGTCATCTTATCTTCATATTCGACTCATGCATATCCATCCTCTACTTATAATCCAAATGATACAGCAACTAAGCCACACCTTGCTAAGGTTGATCCAATCAGGAATGAGGGTGAGGAATACCTTACCCTATTGGAAGTGATGGAAGAAACCGGTCTCTGAGAGGATGAAGTGCCATGTCGGCTATCGAATGACACTTTTGATGATGTCATTGACTTTGATGCTCCAGTCAATCCAGCAATCGATTAGATTGCATGCTTTGATGACTTGAGCCTCACCGATCTGGAGGCAATCCAATTAATACAGAAGGCACTTGAGGATTTTGCACCAGAGGACGACATGTCCGATGAGCAGTTCATGAATTTGCAAAGGGAATTGTTCGGGGAGAGAGCTGAAGAAGTTGGCACCTCAAGCCAACATGAAGTTCAAGACCAACCACAAAAGGGAGTTCAGTTGGACACTGTAGTAGCAGATGAACTCTGCGATGAGACAAAAAAAGGTATGTAGCTTTGCCAGCTTCATCATGTGATTCAAAATCATCAGTATAATTCTAGGTTCCATTTTCGCAACCAAAATCATTGCTTTTTCTTCAATTTTGGTAGGGAATAAAAAATAGGGTTTAGGGTTTAGCCACTTGCCCCTGCCACTCCATTTCTGGAAACAATTAGGGTTATTGCTTAGTAATTTAGGAAAAAAATATTTGAAAAAAAACAAATTTGGGAGGCCACTGAGACCCTAGCAACCATATGCATCATTTTCAAGAAAAAAAACCCCCTGAAAACTCTAAATCTGACATCATGCGCCTAGAGCCCAGTTTTTGTAGTCTCAGTGGCCTCCCAAATTTGATTTAGGGAAAAGTAGGGTTAATGGTTTAGGGTACAAAACCCAACCAAATTTTATGATTTTAAACCTAGGACATCCTACCAGTGTCACTTGCCCCTACCACTCCATTTGTGGAAAAAATTAGGGTTATGGTTTTGAAACATAGGGAAAATAAAAGGTTTGTGGTTTTTATTCAGGCCACATGGAATACAATTAGTTTTAGGGAATAAAATTATTGTTTAGAGTTTAGAGTACAAATACCAACAAAATTTTATGATTTGAAACCCAGGACATCCTGCCAATGCCACTTGCCCCTGACACATGCCCTTGCCACTTGCCCCTCCCACTCCATTTGTGGAAACAATTAGGGTTATGGTTTTTTCACATATGAAAAATAATATCTTTTAAAAATCATATTTGGGAGGCCATTGAGACCCTTACAACCATGTGCATCAACTTTGTGCAAAAACAAACCCTGCAAGCCCAAAATTTGATATCTTGCATGTCAGATTTCGGGCTTGCATAAAATTGATGGCTTGCATAAAATTGATGCACATGGTTGCTAGGGTCTCAGTGGCCTCCCAAATATGATTTTTTTAAGATATTATTTATCATCTCTGAAAACCCTTATTCTTCTTAATTCTTGAAAATTGATATTTTATTAATTTATATAATCTTTGGGTTTTTATGTAATATGTTGGTTGCAGGATATCTTATGGGTTGATGAATATACCAGATGCAAGGGTGGAACCAGAGGGTCTTTTGGTGGGGGGATGACTTCGATCGGCCACTACATCAACAGAGTGGCTCAACACATTTTGGTGTTCCATCAACAATTATCGCCAGATGGAAAGATGAATATCATGAAGTTCAAGGTGAGGCCCATCGATCCTACTGCAGATCGTGTTGTTCTGGGTAGGCGTAGTGTAGCTTTATTTTTTTTCCCAGACACAAGATCTGGTCCTCTCCATAGTATCATAGCTATTGTAGGGCTAGCTAGAATTACAGATCCCTAGGCTATAGAGAATGATATTTTGCAACCCTCTCTGCTTCAACAAGCAAAAAAGGGATTTGAGCCAAGCAGGAAGAAGTGTAGACTAGAGTAGCTTGTGCATTCAAGTGGGTGATCTTTGTGATACTACTCTATGTCAATAAAGAATACCATTTTCAAATTATTTTCTATTCCTGCTACAGAACATTGTTTCCTTTTCCATGTTAAGTAAAATTGAGTATTATTTCCTTTTGCATGTTCTATTGAAATTTGATGTTTATTATTTCATTTTGTTGTTGTATATGTCATCAGAAAGTCTTTCGTAAGTAAATTTAGATTGCATGTAAGTAAATTAATAGATTGCAAATACACTGAAAATAAATTTGAGATTGCACATACAAAGACAATTCAAAAAAAGACATTTTATTATATTGAAAAGAGGCTGATACAAGATAGATGGCCATAGGCAAAGTACAAGGCGCAACATACAAAATCCCTAAGTGCCCTTGGGCTTCCTAAGACGTACAATAAACTGCATGTCTGTGGTGGTCACCATGACCCTTTTCCTATGGATGGCAGCCAAGTGGGTGTCATCCATGAGGTCTACTAGGTAGGCCTCAGCTGCATGCGGCATGGCAAGCAAGGCATCTCTAGAAATATGCCAGGGAGCCTCCACAACTCCGCGCCTGTAAAATCAGGATGTTGGGCTAAGGTTGAGGTCTTGCATGACCTCGCGTACCACCCTTGTGAAGCTTACCATCGAGATGAGCAGATCGATGGACTTTTGGAACTTTTTGATCTCTCGAAGTGCCACCATCCCCGACTTGAATCTGTATCACCTCACTAGAGGAGGGCCTCTTTGCCCTTGATGTGGAGGGCCTCTTCCTAGATGTCGAGGGCCTCTTTGCCCTATACTTGGAGTCAGAACCTCTCCCCCGTTGGCGTGGACCCTGATTGTCTATTCTTGCCTTGGTCCTCTGCTCTGTCCTTCATTGTTCCTCTTCCTCGCGCTCCTTCTCTGTGCTCTCTCCAAGTGACTGCAGCACTCCCAAAAGAGAACACATATCCACTGGTAGATAGTCTATCAGAAATACTACCAGCCCAATCAGCATCAGTGTATCCATGCAACTGTATCTGAACCCCAGCCTCATAAAATAGTCCATACTGCAATGTGGACTTCACATACCTGAGTATGCGTCTAGCCGCATCCAAATGCGGTTTCCTTGGAGCCTGCATAAACTGACTTACCAATCCAACAACATAGCTTAAATCTGGCCTGGTAATAGTCATATAAATCAAACTTCCTACTATGCGTCTGTACATAGTAGGGTCTTCCAGAAGCTCACCTGCATCTGTGCTTAGCTTCACATTCTGCTCCAAAGGAACTGAAATAGGCTTACAGCCTGTCATCCCATATTTGGACAGCATGTCTAATCCATACTGTCTCTGCAAGAGCTGTATCCCACTTGGTGATCTAATCACCTCAATGCCCAAGAAATAACGTAGCTCTCCCCAATCCTTCATCTCAAACTTCTGCTTCAATAGCATTTTCACATGAAGGATATCTTCATCACTATCACCTGTGATGATCAAATCATCAACATAAATGACAAGCAGCATAATACCTTTCTCTATTTTTCTCACATAGAGTGAGAAATTTGCCTTGGAGATCTGAAAGCCAATAGTGACAAGATACTGTCCTATCTTGTCAGACCATGCTCTAGGTGCTTGCTTCAAGCCATACAAGGCTTTCTTCAACCTGCAAACAAACTCAGGATGAACAGCATGAACATAACCTGGTGGCTACTCCATAAAGACTTCTTCTTGCAAATCACCATGCAAGAAGGCATTCTTTACATCCATCTGATGTAAAGACCATCCCTTTGATGCAGCCATAGCAATGACTGCTCTTACAGTCACCATCCTTGCAACCGGACTGAATGTTTCTTCATAATCAATGCCATATGTATGTGCATACCCCTTGACAACTAATCTTGTCATGTATCTATTCACAGAACCATCTGCATTGTGCTTGATCTTATAAACCCACTTACAGCCAATTGCATTCTTGTCTTTAGGCAAAGGCACCAATTCCCATGTAGCATTTGCTTCCAAGGCATCCATTTCTTCATCCATGGCTTTCTCCCATTTTTCATTTCCCATGGCTTGCTCAAAATAAGTGGGTTCTGGTTCCTGTATCCCTTTGACCATATAGGCATAGTGAATGGCTGTAAATCCATCATATTTTAGCCTATCCACAGGATACCTAGCTCTAGTAGACCTGCACAAAATAGGCTCACTTCGAGGTGCTCTCAAAACATCCCTGGTCTTCCTTACTCCAGGTGTAACAATAGAAGGAATACCCAACTCATCATCAATGCTCTGTTCTGAGCCACTGGATTCACCATCCACGTAAGAGTGACCTGCATTCACATCAAACATGGGCTGATCTACCTTCTCTTTTCCTTTTCGTGATACCTACGTACCACTATCTGCATTGCTTTCAGGAGATTCTCCTGATCTCAATCTGCCTGTCCATGGCGAAGTATGTGAACCACTGCTAGAGGACACTGCAGGTCCACTGATATTTTGTGATTGCTACTGTGAATTCTGTGCACCATTACCATTTTGTGCATCTACATCAATCATCACATTTACTGGTTTATACCAACTGCTCATCTCATCAAAAACAACATCTCTGCTCACTGTAAACTTACGAGTAGAAGGGTTATAGCATCTATACCCTTTCTGCTGCACAGAATAACCAATAAAGATGCACTTCTCAGCTTTTGGATCCAACTTGGACCTCAACTCATCTAGCACATGAACATAGGCAATGCAACCAAAAATTTTCAAATGAGAAATGTCTGGTTTCCTACCAGTATACATCTCCTCTGGTGTCATGCCATGTCTTACTGCAGTGGGAGTCCTATTCATTATGTAAACTGCTGTAGCAACTGCTTCAGCCCAATAATAATCTGGTAGATCTTTTTCATTTAGCATAGCCCGAGATACCTCTCCAATATGCCTGTTTTTCCTTTCTATGCAAGTCCATTTTGCTGTGGGGTATGACTGCATGAATATTGCTGCTTTATGCCATGTTCCTGCAGGAACCTTGCAAACTCATTTGAGAGGTACTCTCCCCCTCCATCTGACCTTAGGCATTTTATTTGCAAGCTCGTTTCTTTTTCAGCCATAGCTTTAAAAGCTTTGAAATGCCCAAACACTTCACTTTTCTTTTTCATAAAATGCACCCAAACTTTTCTGGTGTAGTCATCCATAAAAGTGACAAAATAATGATAGCTTCCAATAGATGCAGCTTTAGTAGTCCACACATCAGAGTGGATTAATTCCAATGGCTTCTTGCTCTCTTGAACATGCCTAGGAAATGGTTTCCTTGCCTGTTTTCCGAATTGACAGGCTTCACATACCTTATGCATTTCTGTAACCTTGAATTTAGGCAATCCTGCAACAATATTTTGGGCCTGCATCAATTTAAGTCGTTGAACATTGACATGACCAATGCGTTTATGCCAGATATCAATATCTGCAACTACACCGGTCCCATGTGCAAACATTGCTGCACTCAATTCAGGCATCATGTCCGCATCCAACGTAAACATCTTGCCCTTCTTCTTTCCTTTTGCTATCAAGCGACTGTTATTTTTCATATCCTCAACAAAGCATCCATGAGGATTAAATCTGACCTGCAAACCCTGCTCAACCATTTGACCAACAGAAACCAGGTTCTTGGTGATGTTCGGGACATGAAATACATCAGACAGGTATTTCTTTTTCCCATCCTGCATAGACAAAGGAATTTTACCAATCTGCACAATAGGATGTGTAGTATCATCACCAGTCTCCACAAATCCTGGTTTTTCCATTTTCCTTGCATCCTGCATCCATTCTGCATGACCTGTCATGTGGTTTGATGCACCTGAGTCAACATACCACACATCATTTCGTTCTTCTGCACTTGTCACAGAATTGGTCATGTGCTGCACCATAAATAGATGCTCATTTCTGTCATCACCCTGTCTACTAGAAGATGCATAATTGCCTTGCTGCAATTTTCCATTCATAATGTCATTTTGCTTTTTGTAGCAGTCTTTAGCCATATGACCTATTTTACCACAGTAGTAGCATTCAACATTGCTGTTTGCATTTTGGCCTCTCTGCCATCCACCACGGCCTCTTTGGCTCCCCTTGCCTCTAGAGTTACCACGTCCTCCTCCATAGGACTGGTTTTCTTGAGTTTGCTGCATATTCTGATTTCTACCATGGCCTCCAAATCGGCCTCCTCTACCTCTGCCTCTACCTCTTCCAGCATTTGAGAAGAAGACTGTTTCTTTTGAAGTTCCTCCTGAAGAAGATGCACCCCCATTTCTCTGCTCTTCAGAAATTAGAAGAGCAAACAACTCCTCAAAATCATGAAATTTTTCACGGACTGCAATGGATGTCAGGAATTGTGCATAATCCTTTCCTAGACCATTCAAGGTCACAGAAACTAGATCATCATCTTCCATTGGTGACCCAATGGAAGCAAGTGCATCAGCAATTTTCTTCACCTTCATGTGGTAGTCATTGATGCTCATATTTTCTCTCTGCACATTGTGCAACTCCTGCTTGAGCTGCATTTTCGTGGCTTGCGTATTTGTGCTATACATTTTTGCCAAAGTATCCCATGCCTCCTTTGGCATACTTGCATGCTAAATATGCACAATCACAGAATCCGAAATACTAATAGAAAGCCAGTACATAACTTTTCTGGCTCTCTCATGCCATCCTTTAAATGCCTGCATTTCCTGTTGATTGGGAACATTAGGAAGAACTGGTTCTTCTTCATTTCCTGTAATGAACTCCCAATAGCCTTTTCCCATAAGGAAATTTGTCATTCTAAACTTCCATGCATGGAAGTTGTTCTTGTCAAGCTTTTCAGTGACAATCTGTGAAAGAGAATCAGATCCCATTACAGAACACTGCAAAATATTCTGTCACTGCAAAAAAACACAGCTTTTGCCTCACACGGGCAGATATGCAAAACTGACGAAAGTGGTATTTGACCACACAGTCACTTCGTAGTGATGATTTTGCATCAACAGGCAACAAGAATGACTCTGCAATCCCAATATCTCTGCGCACAGGCATACGATGCAATTTCTGTGGTAACTTTTCACCGACCAGCAGAGTAGTGGTCGCACAGCAAAAACAGGACCTTTTTTTGAGTGCCTGCGAAGAACTTCCGCCTTCAAAACGGGCTCCGAAATGGCCTCGAATCAGAAAAATAAAGCCACCAAGGGCTTTGCCTACCCCCGCAGCATATACTGCCCTCTCGCCACACCGCAAAGGGCGTCTCAATCTGAGACAGTGCACTCTTGCACTTCTGGCTGTGCTACCTGCAGAGATTTGCTCCCAAACTCGAAAAAGGAAAGCAATACTGGTCCTCTTACCAGGACACCGCGAACTTGGTTTGCTTTCTTGAGCTCCTTACCACGAACAAGGCTCTGATACCATGTGAAGATAGTGGGAGAGAGGGAAGGAGTCTCACTTGCGGCTTTCTCACATACACAATGGGGGAATACACACAAAGGTGGAGGCTGAAAATAGTTTTCCTCTTCTTAGTTGTGAAAGCCAAAAGAACTCAAGTACAAAGAAATAGAAGAACCCTGTATGTGGGTCTCAAACCAAACTCAACTAACTAAGGTGGCATACTAAGTGAGCCACGAACTAGTGTAGATAAGGATAGCTGTCATCCAGCTATTATTCGTGGGTGGTGTACCAACCACATCTGTAGCTAACAAGTCGGTGACATAAATGCACAATGGTCACCCTAGCATATCACGAGTGGAGCTCGATATCTCAACATGAAGGCACAAAGATTCTTTTCTAATCATGGTTAAAAATGGAATGGCACATAACTTGGGGTTTTTGGAAGGCATTGCGCAAGTGTACCACAAATTTAGAAGCTAATCCTAATGTCAAAAATATGAGAGCACATATTTACCTTAGAGTGACGAATAAAAAGATTGATGCATGTCCCAAAAAATGTGTAGCAAAATAACATTTGTTTTTGTGAAGCCAACTCTCCTTATGCGATACTCCTTAGTATCCTTTTCTCAAAACTGGTAAAGGCTTCTCATGAGTAACTTATAAATATACTCCAAACAACATCAATTAAATGATCAAAAGCATAAGAGACTCCTCACCCATCCCAATGTGGGGAACCATAGTATATGAGTCCTGTGCACTCAACATGTACACCCTAGGATCACAAGGGTTTCCAAGGGGAGGAGAGAGAGAGAGAGAGAGTGGACAAAAATACCCCAAGAACATGGCACTTGAAGATCTTAAAAGATTATAACAAAAGTAATCATTGTATTATATTCCAATAGTATGTATATCTTGCAAGTACATCAAGTAATCAAGGTTGAATCTTTTAGGTGTCCAATACTCCACGATCGGGGTCCACTTACCTGCCACCATCTAGAAAAAACCAGTTGTTAAAACAACAAAGTTTTAAATGGGTAGACAGGTAATGCCTGCATACCCTGACTTGTTATTGCTTTACCTAGGAGAAAGAGGCACATCTAGATTCAGAATTTCATATTACATACTAAAAAGGCTAGGGGGACATCATGAAATGTTGGAGACATAAGTGTTCGCCTACCATATAGGAGGCATTAGGAAGGACAATAATTTTGAAGCTCAATTCAGGGGCACAAGTACCAAATGTGTCCTAAAAAGGAGACATACATTTGTCAGTACATAGGGTAAGTAAGAATTAAAAAACTGTCCATTATCTAGTTAAATGCATACAAACACATCTCTAGTTAAAAAACTAAGTACATAAGATGTCTCTAATTGACCCAATACGTACATAACTTATGGGTTTAAAACTTGGGGGGGTCACTCATCATATGTAACCCTATCACATGAGTTCCATAGAAGGATATTTTTTATTTCTAAAATTTATAGAAATAAATATACATAAGGGACTATTTAAAATAGCTTTGGAAAAAATTTACAGATTTGTATGAAAAAGGGGTATATTTTATTAATAAAAAATTTACGGATAAGGGATTTTAGAAATAGGCCTTGAACGCATGTGATATAGAGGGTTTATACATAGTGACCCCTTTGAGGTTTAAAAAATTTAGAATAAATTGCAAAATATTGTAAATTAATTGAAAGTTAAAAAAAAAGGGGGGCATAAGCAATTAATTACCATGAAGGAAATAAGACGATGTTATTAACTAACTGACTTAATGATTACACTCTTCCCTCAATAAATATGTGTAACTCAACCTAGTCTATAAAGAGAGACTATCCCTTATCAACAAAAGAACCATACGCTCGCTAGAACATTAGTAGATAACCATAACTATAAGACTAAGTAAAAAATGTAACACTACATAGAAGATAGGACGTAGTATAATACATAGCGAAGGGAGAGCGGAACATGCACATAAATCCATGCAAGCATACGTGTAGGCGGGGTCGAAGGAATTCGGAGGACCAAAACCTCCATTGAGCAGGTAGGAGGCATCATGCATGAATGCAAAACTACCATCAAAAGCATGCAAGGCTACGCACGGCACAATAGTCGGTGAGGTGCCCATGCTTGAGAAGGATAGAGACCAGAGAAAGCCCAATGGCTCGAACTAGCACTACAATCCCACCTTTGGGACACTAATCACCAAGGGCAATGTGGCTCCCTGTGCATGTACGTGACAAGGGCGGGTAGACGAGGTGACCAGAGGAGTTTGTGAGTGTCGCACAGTAGAAGAAGGTACACCCAGGTAAGAAGGAGCATATGGGAGGGTGTAGATAGGTTGGAGATATTGGGAGCAAGCAGGCGACATCGCAGCAGGCAAAGATCATGGGAGAGAACACGAACAACCAGCGTTCCAATCCATGCAATCTACATAAAAAGTAGGTAAGTAGCCGCATGAGTTGAAAGGAATAAGGATGAGAGGCCGATTCATGAAATCAAACAAACCTGCGATGAATCCATGAGTGATGGGGAAAGAGTAGGAAGTGGAGGACTAGTTGTGAGGATTGAGTCAAAGAGTAGGGAGGACAGTGACAACTTGAAGGGAGAGGGAGCTCTTTAGAATTATGTAGCACCACCCTACAATAAATGTCCTCCATATGCATCGCAAATTAGGCCAAGGATAACATCCTCTCCCATGTTTTGATCTATCCCCGCAAAAATCTTAAGGTACAAATCTATGAGTTCTTAGATATTGTCAAAACCCATAGTGATAGGGGAAGAAAAGAAATCACATGAGTCTTAACTCCCAATTATAAAGACGTTAGAAGAAATTTTTGCTCATTAAATCCACATAAGGAATAGATTAAGACTTATCAAAGACGTCATAAAAATTTGGACTGGCTAGTGTGTTTTAACTCATGTGTATGGGTGTGAGGGGGTATGAGTGGGATAAAAAGTGTGTGTGTGTGTGTGTGTGTGTGTGTGTGTAAGTAGGAGTGTTGTAGGGCTAGGGGAATATTTTACATGAGTTTTGGATTTTAACCCTCAATTATGAAAAGATATTTAGAAGCACTATCTACTTTTTAAATTTTCGAGAAGAAAAGATTATCAAAAAGATGTCATAACAAGTTTGGACCGGATCATGTATATAGTTCCAAAAATAATTATTAGAAATGGACTATCAAAGTATCAATAGGTACATTATGTGTTTGCAAAGATTTCCTAGGTCTCACCAATTAATATTTTTGAGGTAAAAAAAACTATGTGTGTGCCTATGTGTGTGTGTGTCTGTGTGTCTGTGTGTGAGGGAGTACAAATAAGATAAATGTGTGTGTGTGTGTGTGTGTGTGTGTGTGTGTATGCTCCATGACCCTGGGAGGATGCCACATGGAGGCCACATGATGGGGGCAGAATACCCATCATGTGGTATCCTACCCCGCACCAAACCAAGATAAGAGTGGGGAAGTGTTAATTTGAGGGCCAGGAAAATTGTTGGTAGCTATGAAGTTGAAAATAAGTTTTTGGATCTTATGTCAATGAAAGCCATTGGCACATTAGGAAAAAAGATAGCTCATTTTGGGGCCCTGTAAGAAATTTTCTATTTTCTCTTTAAATATCTCTCTTCTAAAATGTGGAGAAAGAAATAAAATACAGATATCTGTTAGTTCAGGACTACAGGTGTGTCAGTCCGGGGAGGAATAAAAAAGTCCTTTCAAATAATTGAGAAGACGTTGCATTAAACTCTCCATATAGATTCCGCATCTCTTTCGACGGCATTCCGACAGCCTCTCATAAAGAACCCATCACGCCATCACTAATCTTTTTTTTTTCAAATATTTGAATGGTTACTGCGAAAGATTAGATGAGTTTTATAAAAAGCAGACAAGGTGAAGAACCAACCCTCATGAAATGGTTGCGTGCAACCATGCTGTTGAAGATGAACCTCAAAAGAAGCGATTACACCATTTGCACATTGATTTCGAAGAATAATACACAATGCTACAGAAAAGAGGAAAGGTTCCGCTTGTAAATGCTGAGCAAAAAAACATGAGAAGAGCAAGCTCCCAACATATCGACTTATGGTGCGACGGACAAAAATTTACCCCAAATGTCCATTGAGGAATTTGAGCCCTCCATTTTCTAATCCAACAATGCTATTAAGGTTTGTGGGTGATGGGAACAATGGAATGTATGGATACATTTCAACTCAATATTCAACTGCGGCAGAAATGTACAAGACATTGTATGTTCGAGAAAGAATGGAGAAGGCACAAGAAATGTCGATAGATTCAGACTTGAAAGACCAACTGCAAAGGGAAATCGAAGACCATTCAAAGACAAAGAATGAGCTACGAAGAGCAAAAATGAAGAGAACGGTTCTTGGAGAGAGACAACGAAGCAAGAGAATTCGAAACATTGCGGAGTTGAAAGCTGGCACTGGAGGATGTAAGCACAGAGTATAAAAACCAAGGTAAGAGTACATCTTGTTTAGCCATTGTATTTGTATATGTGTGTCTATCTTGCAAGAAAATCTGTGATATTGCAAAGTGTACTTGTTGCAGGAAAATTTTAGGACCTCAGAAAGAAAACATTGATCCTAATTTAATTCCTGTCAAACATATGAAGGGTTTAGTCTCCCCTGTTGTTGCAAAGAACATGATGGAGGAAAAGAAGTTTAAGAATGTAAAACGTGAAGTTCTTGAAGACTTTGTATCGAAAAGTAAAGTTGATGTCACGAAAATTCAAGAGGCTCTTGATGTGAGCGAAGTGAGCAGAAAGGGATATGCTTCAATATTTAGAGTTGTGTCATCAACATTAAAAGATCAACAGATAAAACGTGTGTTGTTACCAATACTAGCACAAGTTTGGGAGGAATGGTGTCATCTCAACCAAGAAATTGATAAGTTCATTGGACAGTACTTTCATATCAAAAGTGTATATGAAGGTGAAAAGGGAAGCACTACATATAATTCTTGAAATAATATTTTTGTAGATCTTGAAGAATTGCAAAGACTAATGGTTGAGTTCTACAGTATCACATTTGAAGAATGTAAAGGAGTTTTGAAGTTTGTTGTGAAGCTCGATGAGTGTGAAATTGTCAAGGAAAGAAAGATAGAGAGAGTTTCTATCACTTTGATGAATCGAGTACTTGATCAATCGTCACAAACTCCAGCTCAAAGTACTTTAGTGTCCATACGGAAAAGCATGTATGGTGGTTGGGCTCATTTGAGATGTGTAAACTATCGCCTTCCAAATTAGTCTTTGCTCAAAATGTAATAAATTTTATATCATAAATTATAGGTGAAGACTGAGAACCACATGCAGTACTTTATTGGGTATTTCATCAAATAGATATGCCATCAATTATCAAGAGTCAAGTCCAAGGATGCCATCTTCATGTTCTAGGGAAGGGTGATTTTCAAATTGAATGGCATATATGGAAGGTGACCTGAAGACACTGAAGTGTATGTTCAATATAAGCAAAGAGGGTAACTCAAAATATATTTGCTTGTACTGCAATGAACCAGTGCCTGTCCTAGATTCTAAATGGTGGAGAAGAGCACCCAATAGAGATAAAGTATATAAAAATTTCAAAGCAGTTCTTGAGATCCCATTATGCAATGTTCACATTCCACAATACCGACCATCTAGCATGGCAAAACCCAAGCTAGTCAGGCGTCCCCAACTAACCATACAAAGTATCCACTAGCATCCCCATCGCGTCCGGTGCACTCCTATGGAGTACTTTGCCATAGTCATAGTTGACTAAAATTATAATGTCCAAAACAAGATATATTAGAAATATAATTGTCGTAATGGACCATTGCGGTGGTTCTTGGAGTTATATCTCCCCACCATGCTGGTTCTTGGAGTTATGTATTTGTGTACCAAGGAAAATTTATTCAGTTGTGCAACCAAGCAAAATGCAATTGATGATATGGCGCTTGTTGAGGGGTCCCCTCTAGGGGCAAGGGCCATATCGACATGCCATTTTTTGTCCAGTGGCATCCTGGATATTGTATAATGCATGTTGATATGGCCCTTGACCCTAGAGGGGACCCCTCAAGGGCCATATCGTCAATTGCATTTTTTGAAAGTTTAATTGTATTTTTCTAGATGTATCTCCATCCAACCACAACAGTGGGTCATTGGAGTTATTTTAGCACTATTTTGGTCATAAACCAAGGAAATTGTAGTCTTTCTTTCTTGGCATTTTAGTTCTTGTTTTGTAGTAAATATAAATGAGGGCAAAAGTATAATTTATAGAGTGAAAATTGAGTAAAAGAGATTACAATGTACACCTACGTCTAATAACACGTTATATAAAAATTAACAACTTATACCGAGCAAAAATTGAACAAAGGATCTTACATTTATAAAAGCTCGGCAATTGTTGAGAGCCTTAAAGGCCAAAAGATTATAGCTAGCGACAATAACCATTCAAATATAAAAGCTAATAACAGTGCATACTGAGAGCCTCAAATTGAACAAAAAGAGATTACATAAATGTAATAAAAACTTAGCAATTGCCGAGAGCCTTAGAGACCAAAACATTACATCCAGTGAGCCAAAATATTGTTGAGAGCCTTAGAGGCCAAAAGATTACATCCAGCCATTGCTGAGAGCCTCATCTGAGCAAGAGGGAATTTGTACAACTTAGTTTTCCGCCAGTCTAGCTTGTTGCATTAAAAAATTTTAGGGAGCCAAAGGAGGATACGATGGAGAGGCTGAAGACCATGCACATTGCCAGGACTCAAATTACGGCCCCCCAATAAGTTGAGAGTACTCTGCTCTGAAAATACTGAGGCCTATGTTGACATCTAGGGGGAACCCATACACCAGAACCATAAAGAGGCCCTCTGTGAGCATGTCATCTAAGGTGGTGACATGCAGATGTGTGGGGAATTGATTGTGGGGGAACGAAGGGTCTCCACTAGTGCTAGCATTTCTACTCCAGGTGAGTGCAACGCAATCACCTTATGTGAGAAGAAGATAGCATTGGGATCACAAAGCATCAAGGGGGGGTGGTAGTACGCATGGTGAAGATGAGTGGGTGAGTAGCAAGAAATAATCCCATAAATAAAAATAAATAAAAATAGTCCTAACTACGTTGGTTATAGAATGTGCAATTGAGCTAGTTATATTTGTTATATATAGTATAAAATCAACTATTAGGGACTAACTACCTATTAATAAAGTTGGTTTTGCCGGTATAGTTGGCATCACTAAACAAGGGGCCATATTAGTGAATGAAGGAATAGGGAGTAAATAAGTAAGGCTAGCACCTTATCCTGCGAAGGTAGTAACTAGGTTAGTAGTACCACGCCTCGTATTTGCTAGCACTACAAAAGAAATCGACGTAGTAGTTAGTGAAGAAGCCAAGGTGCATTGTATACCAAGCACTATATAAGGAAGGATAGAAGGAATCCACGCAGGGAGCTCTCCGAAACATTAGTGGGGTAGAGCTACGACTCCAATTAAAATTATACGACCAAAAGTTTCTGTGCGCAATCGTTTGAAGACTCCAAAGTGTGTGAGTGTGTGGTTGCGGAGCTCACAGGAGACAACTTAATGTACCTATCAGCAAAAGCATATGATACTGAGCAAGTAAAGACTAAGCATCGAAATATATAGAGCAGAAATCCACTGGCACAACAACACAAAGCAACTATAGACGCGCTTGGTAGACGCGCAAAATAGTGGGCGCGTCTATAGGCGTTGCTTTAGTAGAGAAATTACGGGCGTGTCTATAGGCGCGGCTAAACGCTCGTTTATTTGCGCGTAAATCACCGCGTCTATTTGCGCGTTTGACCTGAGAAAATACGGGCCCGTTTAACATCCCGTTTATTAGCGCGTCTATTTGCGCGTGTATCTGCGCGTTTATTTGCGCGTTTACACTGAGAATCAGACGCGCATTTAGACGCGTAAATAGACGCGCTCCAGAGAATACAGAAAGTGAGATTTTGGTGTACATCATTGCTTTCCAAACATTGCCCATGATTACCAAAGTACATAATTTTTTGCAAGCCCACATATACAAGAATTAAGTGAAATGAGGAGAATGAGACAATATGTAAAATAGTTTTGCCAATATCAATTGTGGGGCTACGGTTCAATCTCATCCTCAATGAGATCAACCCTTGCCAAACTATCTACTTCAAAATCCAAACAATTGTTTAGATCTACAAATACATTCAACCCACTACTACTTGTGCCACTCATGTTCTCATCGAAATCAACATCTCCAATGGTAGGCTCGTCCTCACGGGTAATGTCGGCCTCAATATCTATATCTCCTATCTCATGATCATCCTCCTCTCTTGTATCACGGTCATCATCACGTCCATGGCCATGATCATCCTCCATACGCTCCATATTAGTAAATGTACTATACATCACTTTGGAACGTGGCATAATAGGTATGACATGCCACCATCTATTATTATCCACCATTGGTTGATAGACAACCTAATTCAAACACAAATACAATCATGTTACTTTTCTTGCATCAAATATTTAAAAGCGAGTATTTTTATGTGTGCACAGTACCTGTTCACATTGTTGCGGTAGTACTAGTGTGTCCTTCCTACTTTGCCAAAACTTTGTGGAGTCAATAGTTACAAAGCCACTTGCATGACGTTTGATTGTTGCATTAGGGCCTCTTTCCACCACATCCTTAAACCACTTTACATCCAAAACATACACAAAGAAGCGTCGAAAGTCAAGCATAATGATATCTTGGATTATGCCACAATAATCATCCATGGCTCCATTGGCTCCCTCAAAGCTAGCAATGACGCCGCAATCTTGTGTGTTTCTCTTATCATCAATCCGTTGTGTTCGAAAATGCTTGCCCTCACACCATATAGCATTGAACATAGTGCACTACACCAAGAAAAAATCAATTAAATAAGCAATCTAAATTACTTAAAGCTCCTAACTTATGCATAACATTCTATATACCGACCTTGCTCATGCATCCCCTAGCATACTCCCATTCTTCCATTGTGATATGCATCCCCTCGTCTTTCTCTGCTTTCTCCATTTCATCAAGTAGCCAATCCACATGAATATCCTTTGGAAGTGCTCTTAGATGCTGAGGGTATGGCACACGAAATCCGTGGTGTGTACGAAAGAGGGCTCTTTCTTCTTGTCTTCTTGCCTTTGCATCCTCGTATCTTGTCACCCATCTTTTCATCACATCACTATTAAGCACGCAAAAGAGGTTGATACTATTACGCAACTCCGTGTGTATTACTTTGTTGCGTCCTTTTCCTTGAGGCACAATAGAGGTCATCCTTAGGTCTTCATCATCTCTCCATAGTCGTGGGAGAGAGCTATCCACATCAACAAGAAACTCAGAAATATATACGAGTGACTCTTGTACCAACCAACCCTCGGCCATGCTACCTTCGGGTCTTGCATTTTGTCTCACGAAGCCCTTCAACTTCTTCATGAAGCGCTCGAGGAAGAACAACCATCGTGCATGTATAGTACCGCATATAGCAATCCTCAAGCGTGGTGGGATCTATTTCCTTTGAGCTCACATACCTCACAAGCTCGCCCATCTTGTAAATACAATCTTTCACGTCCTTTGATGCACTACGTGAAATGCTAGTAGGTAGTATGAACTGAACCCGCGAGGAGGTGGTTGATTAGTTGCTTATAGCTATTCACTCACAAATTTGAAAGGAAAAAGATATTATGCATATAAAATACTTACTTGGAGCATCTTGTGCCAATCATGAGATTTCAAGCCATATAATTGCTCTACACCTCTTTTCTTGCTCTTTGTAAAGGCTCCCTTCAAACACCTCATGCATCCAGTGGGAGTACGAATTGTAGTAATAGCGCGCTTCACCGTCGCCATCTCTAGCTTTGATAACATCCACGGTGCACACCGTCCATACCCAATCCAAGTCTCAAGCTCCTAGGTTCTTCCTTGAAGCTTGGCCATGTGTCTTCAATATGCTTCCACGCAGGAGAGTCCGCGGGAGTTCTCCACTTGCCATCGGTTGATCGATGGGAAGAATGCCATGACATGAGCTCTGCAATAGATTTGCACTTGAACATATGTTGGATGCGAGGGATTATGGGAAAATGTCGCAATACCTTACGAGGCACATCCAAGGTTTTGAGATCTGCTCTATATCTTGCCTCTCCACAAGTAGGACACTCTCTTGCATCCTTATGTAGTCCACGAAACAAAACGCAATCGTTGACACATGCATGGATGCGCTTGTAATCTAATCCTCCAAGAGAGGTCACATGTTGCCTTGCCATATCTCTTGAGGTCGGTAATTTATTCTCCCTTGGAAGCATTTTACACAATAGCCTGCACGTAAAGACCATAAATGAGGAAAAGCATTCGAGTAATTGACCCACGCACATAATTCGAGCAAAATCGACTTTAAAGCTTACTTGAGTAATGCATTCAAACTTGCATTGCTCCATCCATAGATGGTTTGCAAGTTTAGTAACTCAAGGGAGGCACGTAGAACAGAGAATGTGCACCCCTCAAACAGTGGAGTCGATGCTGCGGTAAAAAGATCATCCTGCTCCATGCTATTATCCCTCCCTTGATGGACATATAAATCCCGCACCATATCATCAAACACCTCCTCCTCCACAGCTTCATGAGGTAATGGCGGAGGGCTACTATCACCATCACTCCATGCATCCGTAACGGTCCCTCCTGAAGATCCCACCTCATATCGCCGATGCTTCGCCTCCTCACGACGGACATAGGGTAACATGTGCGGGTGTGGCACTGCATCCTGTATCAAATTAAAACGGGATCATAACTCAAACATATGAACACCCATAGGTATCTCAATCAACCTTAACTTACAAACCCTTACCCTGTTTACGGTCACATCCCATTCTCCATACTTTGAGATATGATTGAGCGTAATCCTGCGTGCACGATACATGTTTCCTCGACATCGATCACACAGCTTGCATTCGCAAGAATCTCCCTGAAAAGGAGGTGATCCAGCCGCACCTAAATACCAAACCTTATGCGAGGTTTGGTATTTAGTATCATTGGCGCCAAGCGTGAGGCAGTGCTATACGTTTGGTTATCTCTCCTCCGGTTGAAATGGAAGATCCCATTGAAGCGGCTAATCCCATGCAAATGGTATGTGCATCCGGTACAACAACCACATTTCGCGATGGTGGATATGGAGGGATTCATCCTCACTGGAGCTACTTGTTGAAGATGGAGACATCCTACAAACAAACAACCCACCAAATTTGCTCTTCTTCAAATGCTTAATTTAAACTCTGTGTTGCATCTATCACCGCGTCTATAGTCGCGTCTATCATCGCGTCTAACGGCGCATCTAAACACGTGTCTAGTCTGTGTATTCAGACGTGACTATAGACGCGCTAATAGACGCGACTATAAACGCGCTAATAGACGCGGCTTTTTAAACCTGCTTTTCGGCGCGCCGCTCGCTTTGCTTTTCTTTTCATTACTTAAACTTCGCGAGCAGCTTCTTTCCTTCTTTATTAGCAGTTCCATAGATTCGAAGCTTAAGAGAGAGCCTCTCATACACAGTTCCAAGCTTTCACTCAAGAGAAAGGGACCGTACCTACACTTGCTTCCAAGCCTAAAGAAGAGGAGGAGTACGAACAAGGAGAAGAAACAAGTTTGGAAGAGAAAGATCCTTCCATACCTTTTTCCAAGTAAGTCCTTTTGAAGTTGTTCTTGCTTGCTCTTTCCAGTTTTGTACTTTCTCGCATCCACGAAACGCAGGGTCTAGGTATGAGCGACACGTTCTTTTGTCGGGCGCAACGTCCTTTTCGACTTTTTAGTATTCTCGCCTGTCGGAACGCGTCTATATGCGCGTCTGAAAATGCGTCTAAACGTGCGTCTAAAAGTGCGTCTATTCACGCGTCTGGCTTGTTGCAGACACACACAGATGCGTCTATAGACGAGCAGACAAACGCACTGTTAGACGCGCTTTTAGACGCACTGTTAGACGTATTTTTAGACGTATTGTTAGACGGACTGATAGACGCGCTTTTAAATGCACTGTTAGACGGACTGTTAGACGCGCTTTTACTTGAATTGTTAAACGCTCTGTTAGACGTGTCTATAGACGCGCAGATCAGACGGGTCTATAGATGCGCTCTGACAGAGGCTGTTTTTTTTTTCCCCTTTCTTCTCAGCTCCCAAAGTAATAGATTTGTTTCCTATTTTCCAGTTCAAGATGCGGCCAGGAAGTGCTTCTAGCTCACTTGATCCGCGGGAATCGATTTGGAAGGATTTATATAATCTTTTAGGGCACCCTCCTAGTCCTGCGGAGTTATACGGGTGTATGACGGGTACCCTTAACACTCCCCAGGAGTCGGCACTACAGACTCCAAGCCACCCCACACCGCCTGAGATCACCCCAGCGGAGTCCGCACAGCCGTCTTATGCCCCTTCCCCCGTACTGTCTTATGCCCCTTCCCCCATGCCGTCTTATGTCCCTTCTGCCATCCCGTCTTATGCCCCTTCCCCCATGCCGTCAGGAGGTCCTTCTGTCTCGGCGAGCCGTCGACGTACTCCCCAGCCGTCGAGACTCGGTTCTCCAGCTACGAGTGGTCAGCGTAGTCCCGTGCAGTCCCCAGCTACGAGTGGCCAGCGTACGAGCTCGACACGACAGGGTACCAGGCATAGTAGCAGGGAGAGCGGTGGCGGATGCTGCTTTGGGCCATGTGGCGGTGAGGAGGAGGATGATTCAGATGATTTAGATGTGCCTCTAGGTGATGGTACGATTTATTATGACATCACTCAGACAGGAGGCATCTTGATGGATGCGCGGGGGAAGGACATCATGGCCTTTATGCGCTCTGTAATTGCTAACAATTACAGAGATTGCTTTATCCACTATAAAGACCACCCAAAGAGGTTGGCTGAGGAGACCCTCGCTGCTGTTCGCTCTAGGTATCCTAACCCCCCCAATCGCTAGTTCACAGATAAATGGGGGAAGTCAAAGATTGTTACGATACTTAGCAATAAAAGATCTTCCCTTAAAAGGCAGGCACTAGCGGAGCTTGCTAGGCTTGAGGCAGGTCAACCTCCAAGGGGCCCGGCCCACACCGCTCACAAGCGTGAGTGGAAGAAGGCAATGAAGTCAGCGAGGGAGGAGCCTAGTCTGCAACACGTGGAGGCACGGAGGATCCAGATGGAGGAATATGGAAGCACGCATTTTGGAGCAGGGGGTGTTGAATCATGGGAGGCCCAATTTGTAAGTATCGATCTCAAATTATATTGCTTATGTAGTTTATTAGGAGGTTGGTTGTTTCTTTGTACTAATCCCTCCACAAAGTGTATCGCGGTCATGCAGCTTGAGATCGTGGGCAGATACCCTACTCCAGTGGAGACAGCCTACCACCGCCACCATCGCAGAGGAGATACATGGAGGCACTTCTATGATGATGGGTTGATTACTGAGGAGCAGTATACCCGAGCTACTGGACAGGCCCCCCAGGTATTTGAAAGCAATTAAATAATGCCAAAATTATAAGTAAAGATTTGATTTTTCATACATTGATATATGTTGTCCCTTGTTTACAGCCCCATGCACAAGACGATGAGGAAGACGAGGAAGGAGGTGCAGAAGGGAGCGCAGAAGGGAGCGCAGAAGGAAGCGTGGAAGGCAGCGAGGATTAGTCGTAGAAGTAGTGCTACTATTCTTTTTTGTACTTAAAGCCACTGGCTTGGCTTCGTGCCTCTTGTATATAGACTCCTCTTATTTTTTGTACTTGAAGCCACATGACATGGCTTAGCTTCCTTATTTTTTGTCTTGAAGCCACATGACGTGGCTTAGCTTCGTGCTATATGTATATACAAGCACTTTTTGAGCTTTCAATTTTATTGAGTTTTGGAGTTGTAATATTTTATTTGGAATTGTAATTCAAATGCGGTTGGCTATAAGAATTGAATTACAGAATGTGGATATGGGATTCTTGTAACTATATAGCATACACAACATACACAGTACTATTCTGTAAAATTTTTTTTAAAAAAAGGCGCGTCTATCAGTGCGTTTAAAAGCGCGTTTATATTCGCGTCTGTCTGTTCGACTTGCGTCTATATGCGCGTTTATAAAAGCGTTTACAAGCGCGTTTATTTATGCGTCTATGGGCGCGTCTATACGCGCGTAAGTCGGATATATAGACGCGCATATAGACGCGGGTCTCCAGACGCGCAAATAGACGCGCCCGTAAGTTTTTTATTTAGTTCATAAAACGCGTCTATGCGTGCGTCTATGGGTGCTTTGTCTTGTTGTGTGGCATCTACCGTATGGCCTCGAAATTTTAACACGTTGAACAATAACAGTGCGAAGACTACTAATAAGCACAAACTACATCATGGGCACTCTGAAGGTAGAAGATGGATACGCAAGACCAAAGATACGGTGTCGTCATTCAATTTTGAAACCAAATCTTGACATTGATTTGAGCAACGATCCAAGGTCGTATGCCACAACACAAAGCGACAAAAGAAAACTTCATTTGATCGAGCCTTGCGTCAAATGGTAAGAGTGTTCTACATACATGAAGCAGTGATATCTTATTGCATGGCAAGCTTCAGCAAGCGCACTGATAACTAGACAATGCAAAATATGTATTGTGAATCAAGCGCACGAAGACGAGAGTGCGTATGGAGACAAGAGCATGCAAAAAGGGGCAGCCATGGCTAAGGGAGGTCTGTATCAACCTCACTACAAGGGAAGGGGAGTACCCAGATCCAAGCATCACAATTGGCAAACCTAATTATTAGAGGACATAGTCTGTCGAGACTACGTCCCATATATCAGGCCCGGTATGAGTTATAGACACTTTCGGATAAGAGTAGAGACGCAACTAGTACACCACCTAGTAGCATGCCAAGAATGTTTCTAGGACAACAACGGCGAGCAAGACCGATAAAAAATACCCGTTTGAAGTAAACATCATAAGAGGTCATAGTAAATGCGTACAAAGTTGAACCTTGATGCTTTGTATCGGGAGTTGCTTGTAATTCGAGCATGCATGGTGCTAATCAAGGCCTAGCAAGAGCATAGTAGCCAAGGAGCGGACTATACCTACGCAAGAATCCATGGAACGAGCAAAGGAAACACTATGTAGGCAACACACGATGAAGACCATGCAACAAAGGGAAGTGCATCAGAGAAAGTATGTGTACGAAGCACCAAGTAGCAAGATAGCAAGGCTACGCCTGAGAAGGCTCAGTTACCATTGCATCTGTGATATTGTGCATACGTGAATGACTAAGACCATATAAAAACAACCGTACCTGACCGGTCGCCATTGTGTTGATTGAGCTAGGGAGATGTGAAGCTCAATACGCCATAGATTCGGTGGAGGAGGGGAGTATGCTGGGCAGCAAAGGATTATTATTTCAGTAGAGGAACAAAACCAGGCAAAAACCAAGCATCTCACTATTGATGTGCTTTTATCAAAAGTAGACTAGGAAGGAGAGGCTTGACAACAACGATAGACTCATTCGAGGGCAGGGAAAGTAGGCCACCATGATATGGCGGTTACCATGATAAGGCGGTGCTTCAAGATAAAAAGGCAACTAACCCGCCACCATTATAGGTAGAGCTCCACTAAAAAACGTTAATGTCAAATCTTAACAGCTACTAAACCCAATTTTATCATGATAAACCATGTCATTCCAGTAGTAATCTTAGCATTCAATCGCATCATGTAAACAAATTATAAGACCATACTTAAAAGAGTCGAGGCATTAGATTACATATACAGATCAAGTAACTCCCGAACCATTGTATATAGGATTGAGTACATAAAGCTAGACAATTAATTATGAGTATAAAATATATATATTGTAGAATTGTAGAGCATAGTACCAAGCGAGGAGATCATCATAAAATTATTATTGGGGGAATCCCCAATTGTATCCTCAGGTATACATTAAGAGTCCCCAAGGAAAACTGCAATAGTTTAAATGCAACCAAAGATGACTTTTAAAACATATGAAGTCCATCATATAGGTAGAGAGACCATAATGATTTTATTTTTGCATAAATGTTCATGAGTACTACCTCAATGAATTATTACAATTCAAGACCCACATGCAAATTAAGTAATGAAAACTCACACTCAACCATAGAATGTCACTGCACACCATCAGAAAGAGACAATCTATACTAAACCAAAGTAAATGTGATAAATTCTCCTTGCATATGGAGGTGATTAGGCTTCATGATTTACTTTTGTGAGAATTACTGGCTGGTGATAGATCTTTCATATTTTTGATGATAGGAACAAACGTAATTAATATGATCTTTGTACTTTAAACATTGGTTTAGTTTGGTTTGGTTGTTAGAATGGTTATCTTTATAGAATTTGTGCACTCCTTTAATTCATTTATGTGGCACCTAATTTAGGCATTGCTTAGCTATTTTTCACCTCTTGTTAGGATTATCTCTCTAATTTATATTGTAGAATGTATATCTTTATAGAATCTTTAAACTCCTTTAATTGGGTTTTTTGAACTTAATGTAGGCATGGCCGCATTGATTTCTTTTTCCTCTTGTTAGAATTTTCCTTCCAATATTTATAATGGGGTCTCTGATTTGAGCTTAAGTTATGCTTAACTTTTATAGTGTACCATATTTTAACTTTGGTTAATAGTAGAAATCTCCCTGCATTATGTCTAATATTTTTTCTAAGATTCCCTTTAATGATTCCAATTTGTTTTTGAGTTAATTTCTTTTTCTAGCATTGGAATGCTACATTTATATGCATTTTTATTAAACAAAATTACTCTTTCGAGGATAAGTATGCACCAATACAAGGTGGTCTATTCAAACACCCCTATTACGATATACACATTTCATCTTCAACGTTTGAATCTAGAAGGTAGTTTGGTTCTTGGGTAAAAGCGATAACAAGCCAGGGTGAACATGCATTACTTGTCTTCCCACTTGAAACATTGATGTTCAACCAATGGAGTGCATACTAGATTCTTTGATGCTTTACATGGTGCTATTGGGGAGCTACAGTACAAAGGTAGAAAATCAACGATGCTAGCTGAATTGGGTATATTTTTTAATGATCACTTTAATCAATTGATGGACAATCCTCACTCACATGGTTTATTAAGAAAGTAAGATCTCCCGGCTTGGAATACAGTTGATTCGCCAGTCCCTGATGGCAGCATCATAGAATCATACAGAGCCAAACTATTTTTAGAAGTACAGCATTCCCTGAAACCAAATATTACTACTAGGATAGTTAAAATCAACGTTTTCATGCCACTTACAGCTTTTGTAAAACTTTTTCAGGATTATTCAATTAAAGTTTGTAAGACAATGTTGACTTTCAGAGCAAAAGGGTATGATGAAATTTCGATTCCAAAATTTTTGGATAATGGTTGGGATAGAATGGTGGCCAACAATGTGTATTGTGAGGTTTCTCATAACTCCATCAATATTAAGTACATGATTGGCTCACAAACTCTTTTTACTATAAACACAACAGGATGATAGGCACAAAACTTGTGGCAATGGACCAAGATGAGAGGTCATCAGGTCCAATAATTGAAATAAATGTTATTGAGAATGACATCCTTCTAACATCCATCTCAGTGGGACAATGCCACACTCTTTCAGAGTTACATGATGACATTATTATGGAGACTGAGAACAATATTCGTAAAGAATTTTCATTCATTTTGAACAACAAGAAAGTAAGTTGGTTTCCACCCGGTGTTTCTCCTAATTTGATTCTCTTTACATTTACATATTGCTAAAAATTTATTTTTGCAGATACTTCAAAGGAGCAAAAGCAAAATTTAATGCAAGAACATTGTAAATAGAACAATTCAGATAATACAAAGCTATTGACTCCAGATATTACTTGCAATAAACAAAAAGAGAGTTGACATTTGATGTATTAATACAAAATGATTACAAGTATCATCTGTTTTTCGATTATTGCTCATAATCTCTCCCTTGACTTTTTTGCAATGGAGACTCCTTTTGAGAATCTTCCACATGCTGCTCAGGTTGTTGCAGCTATGGTTCCTATTGCTGATGTACATCCTGCTCGGGCTTTTGTGGTAGCTCTGCCTGGAAAAGATCAACTGTAGGTTCTCCTTCCACATCCTTTGAGAATTGTTCGAGCAGCTTATCAACACGGACACCTTCTAGAATATCTTCTAGATTGCTAGTGACAGGGACATTTTGAGCCTCTTGTTCAACCCGGAGATCCTTAGGGCCTTTTGAGCTCTCCTGTATGGATTGTTTGGTCTAGTGCTGGACAAGGGGCAGAGACCTCTAGCAGCTTCAATATTGTGTTTGCTCTGAAGCTATGTACATATTCAGAGCCAAAACTATCCTCTTTCATCTGCAATAAAAACAAAGAATGTTTTCAATCTTTTTTGTATCAATGCATTGAATTTAGAACTTCTTAAATAGTATGCATCAAAAGCACTCACAAATTTAGGATGTTTCTCTGAAAAGTATGTGTCCATCATATATTTTCAACTTATTAGAGTCCACCATCCACAAGAAAAAGGATCCTCCTATTGTGGTGTCTATTTTATCAAAATAGAAAGCTAAGATGTATATTGGACTATGAAGAGTGCAAAAATAAGAGGGAGATAAAGATAAGTGACAATGATTACTGTACCTACAATTGCATTGGTTGAGTTGAATCTAACATCTTTAAATTTGGATCATAGAGGTCAATGCATCCATTAATCTTTTGAGATAGCTGCAATGGGAATGAAAGGAAGCAAAATATAAATTTCATACTTCTACATGTAAAAGCGATATGACTAACTTTTCAAGAGAAAACCTGAAAATTGTGTTTTAGAGGAGAAGTATGGGGAATGACTGACTTACAATTCTAAATCTTGGTGGGTACCCTTTAAGGAGTTGAAGGTATAGCATAACTTTTGTTGTACATCTATATGCACCAAACTCTAGTGATTGCTGCAAGAGAAACAAATAACATGAAGGGATTAGACCAAGAGGGTGTAAATTTAATTTGAACATATCAAGATTTTGTCAATAGAGGGTAGTAGTGGAAAAGGTCAGGGAACATACTTTGAACAATATGGGAGGAGAATTATATCAACCACATCCAAATTGCAAAAACGAAACCACTTGGAAATGCTTTTGGTTGATGTCTTGTTATCCTTTAACTTGAAAGATATAGTTGGATCAACTATATACATAGAGTGCTGAAGGCTGTGGTGGATCTGACTCTTCAATAAACTACAAAAAAATACTTCACTTGGCTTATGAAAAAGTGAATGCTACAAAGACAAAAACACAATTGACCTAGAAAGATATACTTACTATAGAGCTACAAGCATGATTATGCAAGTGACATGTTTTTCTTTCTGTGCTAAAGCCATGCTGCAATCTTTTGTCAAGTCCTAGGTCAGGTCATCATTCACAGTCTAGATAGATACTCTTATCCTTGGTCCAAGTTGGAGGAGCTTCTGCTGAATTTGCACCATCCTCATTAATGTCTAGGATTGCAAGACAAACACTGTTTCTTTGACTCTCTTCCTAAGGGACTCTTCATAGGCAACCTTGCCTCTGGTCTCGTGTTGGTGAGTGACCTCCATGATCTTGACTGCATCTTCTTTAGGTTTCTGGCTAGAGGTATCAACAAGATATCTCTCATTTTTAGATCATCCCAATCCTCTGCATTAAGGATCTTGTCATATCTATACTTGACCCTCACAAGTGTTTGGATGTCTTTTTCCATGATAGTGACCCTGTGTGCATGTGCTGCTACCATCATGGTGTCCATAAAAAACTCTATAAGCCACTCTTAATCAGCATCTTCTTAGAGAGCAAGTAGTGCAATCCTTTGCCATCTCAAGTCCACATGCCAATTGATGCATATTGCACTCACAAGCCTCTAGAATGGTGCCATGGGTACTGCATACCCTATGGCTTTCTGAGCCTTCCTGATCTCCATCATGACAGATTTTCTTTGGCTCACTCTCTTCTTTCTGTTCCTTGCTAGCATGTGCACAAGCTTCCCCTTGTTTGAGGATTTTGATCTGGATAGAGCTGTGGCAGCCCCTGCAATGTCAGGTCCTTTCCCTTTCCTTTTGGCTGTTGCTTTGGTTCTTGCCTTAGTCTATTGTGTTCTTCTCTTGGAAAAAAACCCAAACATAACAAGGAAATAAGCCACCCAAGAGTTTGCTTGAAGCGATATGGTGCAAAAATATAGAGAAAATGTTGAAATCACGTTTTTCAGCAAATATTATTTGACTTACTTCAGCAACACACACCATGCAAAAAATTTTCTAGAAAACGAGATATGGAGGAGAAATACAAAGCAAAAGCTAAAATTGCATTTTTGAGCAAATTTTGTTGAAGCATAATCTAATCAATCAGTTGGACTCCACCATCCTCCCAAACCCTAGAATGCATATGAGATGTGCTCAACAAAAACAACTCATAGAGTGTCTTTGAGAGAAAGCTATGGAATGGTAATTTCACCTTAACAATGACTGGTGACAGATTTATTACCTTGGCTTTGTAAGAAAACAATACAACGTCTGTGCTCAACAGATAACAGGATCTCGTATGCAAGAGAGAAAAGCAAATAGTATGGAGAATCAAAAATTTGATTACTGTAAAACTGATACAATAGATGGCACTGCCTCCCAGCTGTGCGCTCCTGTGTGAGAAGCTTCGATGGTGTGCTGGAAACAGTAGAGGACGGAGGCTAGATGCTAAGGAATCAGGGTTGCTGTAGCCAGTGATGAATATGGACTTCACGGGCTTGCTCTTATATAGCCACCAGTCGTAGTCGGTTAGACCCGACCCAGTCGACCCAAAACGGCCAACTGGAGGTTGGTCTGAAATAGGCCACCGACACACGTTCAAACCGTGGTGCAGAATAGAGCAACTAACCTATGGTCTCCGTTCGGCCATCCGGGATCATCTGGGGCTCCAAACGGGCCCCGCAACCCGAGAGTGGACTGCCTCAAGAAATGCTCCATCTACCCTCATTGCGGTCAGTCATGGAATGCCTTCCTGCACTTGCATGTAGCCTAGTTGGCAGTGTGCCAACTCTATTTGAAGCCATCTAGCCATCAGGCCACACATGGCCCCCTGCCTTCTCCTCATATGGGGGGCTTACAAGTAGAGTTAGCTAGTGCCCGCGTAGTTACACGAGAGTAGGAGCATTGACATCTAACAACCCCCCTCAATGTCCACCTGTAAGTGAACTACTTTTTCGGCCCAATGCCAAGTCGATGAAGATGCCTCTCTAGCAAGTCTCTTCCAAGAGCCTTCATGAAGATGTCCGCAGCATTCTCTGTAGTCGGACAGTACACCAAGTCGACCTCTCCATCCATGATGAGCTCGCGTACAAAGTGATATTGAATCTCAATGTGTTTTGTGCGAGCGTGGTACAAAGGGTTCTTGGCAATTGCCATGCAACTCTGATTGTCACATGATAACTGCGTAGGCTTGTTCTGCACTGCACCCATGTCCCCTAAAATCCTCCTCAACCACACTGCCTCACAAGAAGCAAAACATGCTGATTTGTACTCAGCCTCGGTAGAAGAAAGAGCAACTGTAGGTTGCTTCTTGCTGACCCATGACACAGCTCTAAATCCAAGTGAGAAACAGTAACCTATCACTGATCTCCTGCTGTCCACGTTTCCTGCCCAATCCAAGTCACATAATCTGGTCAAGATGTTGCCCTTGGTATAGATGATACCATAATCAAGTATATCTTTGATGTATTTCAGCACCCACATCCTGGCCCTCCCAATGGTTCTCCCGGGGCTTATTGGAAAGCTTGCTTAGTACACCAGTCACAAAACTGATGTCCGACTGCGTGTTGCACGAGTAAATTAAACTGCCCACAAGCCTTCTGTACTTCGCTTCGTCCACCAGTGGTGATGAATCCTCATTTGAGAGCTTCATGTCAACCTCCATAGGGGTGCCGACTGTCTTGCACTCAGCCATGCCAAATGCCTTCAGTATCTCTCCAGCATACTTCAGCTGTGAGATGAAGATCTATTTTGGCTCTTGCCAAACTTCAATCCCCAAACAGAAATGCATCAATCTGAGGTCTGTCATTTCAAACTCTCTTCCTAGCAACTACTTTGTCTGCGAGATCTTTTCTTCATGGTTCCCTGTTATGACAAGGTCGTCCACATAAAGGACCACGATCATACACCTGCCTCCTCTATAGATATACAAATTTTCATCAGATGGGCTCCTCCTGAATGCGTTTTGCAGAAAGTAGGCATCAATCCATTGGTACCACACTCGTGGGGCTTGTTTCAGCCCGTAAAGTTCCTTCTTCAGTTTGCAAACTTTACCTTCTAAATCGGGGATCACAAATCCTGGTGGTTGTTCCACGTATACCTCCTCCTTGAGATCTCCATTCAGAAAGGCAGATTTTACATCCATCTGAAACACATGCCAACTTTCCTATGCTGCTAAGTCCAAAACACTGTGAATTGTGGTTAGTCGAGCTGTGGGAGCAAAAGTGGGCCTGATAATCAAAAGCATGTACTTGTGTAAATCCTTTTGCCATGAGCCGAGCCTTGTACTTATCCAACGTGCCGTCGAACTTGTACTTGGTCTTGTACACCCACTTGGTGCCAATTACCTTGCGTTTTGGTAGTCGATCCACAAGGTCCCAAGTGTTGTTCTTCATTATGGAGCCATACTCCGACTGCATAGCCTCCATCCACCTATCATCACCCTGTGCCTCTTCAAGACACTTGGGTTCTTCAGCATGGATCACCTCTGTCATCAAAGCGTAGTTGACCAAGTGTTCCTGGCTAGAGGTTCTCTGCCGTCCAAAAGCTGCTTTACCCACTTCGAGAATGGTTGTTTCCATTGTGGTTCTGCAGACTCTTCTTCCTCTTCTTTATCTTGAATCCTCCCAAGCACCGTTGGGGGAGTTCGGTCTGCTGTTGGTGGTTGTACTAGATGGATATTCTGGTCCTGGTTGTCTAGGAAGGAATCATCCTCCTCCAATTGGTGGGGCTATTCTGAGAAGACCACATCGCGACTTACTATTACCTTCTTGGTAACATGATTATAGAGATGGTAACCCTTCGCCTCTTCACTGTAGCCCAAGAAAATACACTTTTGGCTCTTCGGTTCCCATTTGGTCCTGTTAGCATCAGGGACATGCACAAAACAGTCACATCCAAAAACTCTAAAATGTGCAGCTAAAGGTTTCTTACCAAAAAAGCCTGTAGTGGAGTCATCCCATTCACAACCTTCGTGTAGCTACGATTCAGAATGTAAACTGTCGTGTTACATGCTTCAGCCTACAAAGCCTTTGGTAAATCTTTCCCTTTCATCATACTCTTGCCCATTTCATAGATGACGTGCATCTTGCGCTTTGCTACTCCATTTTGCTGTGATGTATGTGGCAGGGGTTTCTGCCTCTTGATCCCGTGACTTTTGTAGTAACTTTTGAATTCACTTGATGTGAACTCTCCACCTCTGTCCGATCTCAACTTCTTCACCTTCCTCCCCGTTTCTTTCTCAACCATTACATGCCATTCTTTGAAATTACTAAAAGCCTCATCTTTAGTCCTCAGGAAGTATATCCATATCCTTCTACTATAGTCGTTGATCAGCGTCATGAAGTAGTAGGAACCACCCAAAGCTTCCGTCTCCATCGTTACGCAGAGGTCCATGTGAACGAGCTCTGGAGGAGCCTTTGCCCTGCTGGCCTCTTTAGGAAAGGGCTGCCGATGCTGCTTGCCCATCATGCAAGCTTCACATACATTGGGCAGATCTGTAATTTCTGGTAGGTCTGCAATCATTCCGCTTTTATGCATCTCCTTTAAAGAACTAAGTTTTAGATGACCAAACCTCTCATGCCATAGCTTAGTGTTGCTCACATCGGCGGCTGAGCACTGAAAGCTGGGAGTTTGTAGATGTTGTTGTGCCGTGTACCTTTACCAATGACCTTCCCTTGAAGATCAAAAATTTGTGTGCCATTCTTATCGAAGTGAACTTTGAGGTCCCGATCCGCGATTGCAGAAATGGACAACAAGTTCCTCTTGATATCTGGCACATAAAGAACATTGGACAACTGTTTTACAACTCCATCTGACTTGAGAACAATCATACCTTTTCCTTTTGCTGGACATTTTACATCATTGCCGACTGCTACCAGGATGTCATTCCCTACCGGATGTAGAGAGGTATACCAATCCTTGCAAGTGGTCATGTGGCACGATGCACCACTGTCAATAATCCAAGGTTCATTTGCAGGTACATGAACTACCTCCGTGCAAATCTCCTCAATTGCTACTAATAGCTCTACTGGTATTGCCTACGCACTGTTGCTGGACTCTTTCTTTACTCCGTTCTTCTCATCTACAATCTTCTTTCGGCACTCATTCTACTTGTGCCCTGCCTTGGTGCAATAAAAGCACTTGATCTTCTTCTTTCTCTTTTTATCATCAGAAGAAGATGGGTTACCAGAGTCCTTACCATTTTCTTTGATCCAGCCGAGAAAGCCAAATCTTCTCCAGTCCTCCTCTTGACGCATCTCCTCCAGAAGCATCACGCTGAAATCCTCAAAGTTGAGGGGCGGATTTCTGTTCTGCGTATTCAGTGCCATAACAAGACCGTCATACTTTGGTGGGAGAATCCGTATGCACCTTTGCGCTAGATTCTCATTGGTGATGGTGATGCCAATCGCAGTTCTCTGATCGCGCAGATTCTTTACCCTGGTGATGAACTTCTCTGTCGTTTCAGACTCAGATAGTTTCTCATTCGCGAGTTGAGTCTCCAGATTCTGAATCCGTGTCTGATTCGTGGTCTCATACTGATTTTTCAAGACCGTCCATGCCTCCTCCACTGTGGTGACATGTTGAATTAACGCCATGACAGAATCACTTACACTGTAGACAATAGAACACAGCGCATCTACATTTCTTCTTGTCCACGTGAGAATCTGATCCGCAGTTGGTACTATCTGTTGTCTTGCATTGGCTGGTTCGGTCTCGCAACCGGCTTCACATCCACCCGAGTAGCAGTATCCCAAAGCTCATATGCGCTTAGGATGGTCTTCATCTTCAACTTCTAGAGTGGATAGTTAGTGCCGTCCAACTTTATGCTTTTGCCGAATGGTGGGATTCACAGTCTTGCGGGCTGGGCCATTTCTCACAATCTACTCGCAAATAGAAACACACTACCAAATCTTCTTGCTAGAGCCCAAGCTCTAATACCATGTAAGAAAACAATACAACGTTTGTGCTCAACAGATAACAAGATCTCGTATGCAAGAGAGAAAAGCAGATAGTATGGAGAATCAAAAATCTGATTATTGTAAAACTGATACAATAGATGGTGCTGCCTCCCAGCCACGCGCTCCTGTATGAGAAGCTTCAATGGCATGCTAGAAATAGTAGAGGACGGAGGCTGGATGCTAAGGAATCAGGGTTGCTGTAGCCAGTGATGATGATGTGCTTCATGGGCTTGCTCTTATACAGCCACCAGTCGTAGTCGGTTAGACCCAATTGGGAGACCGACCCAGTCGGCCCAAAATGGCCGACTAGAGGTCAGTTCGAAATAGCCCACTGACCACACGTTAGAACTATGGCGCAGAATAGAGCAACTAACCTACGGAGGTGATTTGGCCCAGAGCCATTTGGGATCATCTGGGGCTCCAAACGGGCCCTGCAACTCGAGAGTGGGCTGCCCTGAGAAATGCTCTGTCTACCCTCAGTGCGGCCAGTCATGGGATGCCTTCCCACACTTGCATGTAGCCTAGTTGGCAATGTGCCAACTCTATCTGAAGTCGTCTAGCCATCAGGCCACACATGGCCCCCATCTGGTGTCCAAACCAGGACCTACTGGATAACCGTGCTACTCAAATGCCTTCTCCTGATATGGAGGGCTTACAAGTAGAGTTAGTTGGTTCCCACGTAGTTACACGAGAGTGGAGCATTGATATCTAACAGGCTTGTGTGTAGAGCTGGAGCTAGTGAGGTCGAGCTGGAGCTGGGGAGGTGTGAGATGGAGCTAGGGAGGTTGTGGCTGAGCTACAGTGGGTGGTGGAGCTGGTGAGGTTGGAGCTGGAGGTATAGTGGTACTTTGTGATAGAGGTGGTGAGGTAGTGAGGTTGGAGCTAGAGTTGGACTTTGTAATGGAGGTGGTGATCTGGTGAGGTTGAAGGCAACTGAAACTAGAGATAGGGATGAAATGAGGGGTAGCTCTCCTTAGTGGTGGTTTTGTCTCAAAATTTGTGCAAGCAATGATAAGGAAATAAATACACGTGTACCTAGAAGGTCATTTTTTCACATGTGTGGTTGACAAGATAGATGTGACATGTATTGAAAACTGTGCCCTTTCCTCTTATCTACACTTTTCTCCATCCCTCTAACAATTTTGATCTACACTTTTCTCCATCCCTACACCATATCGTTATCTGCATCACTGCCATCATCCCCCCCCCTTACTCCCATCATACCCACACCCCCCCCCTTACTGCACGTGTTCAAGAGCCATAGATAAGTCACTAGGGCCAGCAAGACAAAAAAATCTAAGTATTCATATATCCCACTTTGGAATCTGCTATATTTGTGGGTAGTAGTGTTTTATTGATCTGTGATTGTTTAGACCTCACCTTTCCTTAGATCCCAGTCCTTGCTCCATAAAGGACAATAATATTTTCCAAAAAATGTGATTTGAGGCTCTGTTTGCATAAAAACACCCTATATCATGTTTATATACAAAACATACTATGTGTACTAGTATTTGATTAAAAATGCAATTTGGAGCAGTTTTCTTGAACAAACTTGAATATCGCCTTTTTGAGCAAATTGTTTTGCAAGAGTCTGTAGAATGTTTGAGAAAGATTAATTTACAAAAGGTACTAACCTTATTAGTATGTAGATAACAAGAGCTTCATGGGTGATAGCTTGATGGTTGTCAGCTTGAGCTTTAGTGGGTCAGTGTGATAGAGCTGGTGAGGTTGTGGATAACAATTTAATGGGTGTCATCTTGATGGGTTGAGCTAGAGCTATAGTGGGTCTGTATGATGGAGCTTAGTGTGATAGAGTTGTTGAGGATTTGGAGCTTAGTGGGTCAGTGTGATAGAGCTGTTGAGGATTTGGATGATGGAGCTTGAGCTGTAGTGGGTCAGCATGATAGAGTTGTTGAGGATTTGGGTGACAGTTTGATGGGTGTCAGCTTGATGGGTTGAGATAGAGCTGTAGTGGGTCTAGGGGATGGAGCTGGAGCTGTATTGGGTTAGTTTAATAGAGTTGTTGAGGTTGTCTAGCACAAGCCTATAGGGAGGAAGATGGAACTAGAGATGGAGATGACAAAGGGAATGATTAAGTTTGGCAGTTTGGTCTAAAAATAGGTGCATGCAATCACTAGATACTTTACTCAGTAACGATGGTATACTAGAGAAAGATGAGAATATTGAGGTAAGGCACCTACCTTTCTTGAATTTGGAGTTTACATATGCAATTTGATGGTCTGTTTTAAATCCAAGTGTGTTTTGCGTATGGCAGTTGTTCATTGAAGATGGCACATTCCTCCTAAGGGCAACTGGAAGTAGAATTCCTGGGCTTAAACTATCAAGCCTTTCTCATTATATCAAAGGCCTATTTGCTGCAAAGATATTGATTTTTAGGAAATTGCTTAGCAACAATGGAGTTGCTCTTGCTTATTTTTTCAAGTGTTTGTCAAAAGTTTTGGGTGTTCATCCTATATTGTGGCAAACAGATAAGTTCATTCTGATAGAGAAGCAGTCTACTTTAATTATTTTTGGGTGTTATGCTGGAAAGTAAGGCTCAAGAGCTAGTTACTTTTTGACATATACTGCCTAGGCACTAGCTTGTGGTGTAAAGGCTCCCCTCTCCTTGGAAGCTTATGGAAAGAATAAGCTCATAAGGAATTGAGAGCCTTCTTTGGTGGCCCTTCCTGACAAAATAGATGAAGAGCAAACTGTGACCACAACAACTCTTGCACAAGATGAGAAGAGTTCGGATGCTCCTCATCTCAAGAAAAGAAGGTCTCCAATCAAAGTCACAAGAAGGATTCCAAGCAAAGTTCGCAAACCATTGGAAGGATAGCCTGTATGGCATTGTATATTTTACAAGATAGAAGTAGAGTTGAATTGTGAGAACACTGTCATTTTAGAATGTCTTAGTTATGTATATGTGTATTTGTGACAAAAAAAATGTACATTTTGAAATAGAAATATATGTAGTACATTTCAAATATTTCAATGGTTGCATACAATGACTTCTTATAAATGAAAGATACAAGTCTTGTTCATTGCAAAAAAAAAATTGTTACATCTGACGACAGCAATTGATGCACAAGGTTTAGTACTTAGCTTCTATCTACCCATTTGTGGTTTACAAATATCTTTGAATGTCTCCACAGAGCATGTCTTTGTGCTACATTTGAGTTCTCCAAAATCTACCTCCTTCTTTCCTTTTGAGCCAATTTGAAAGCTAGCTTAACTTGTGATGTATTAACTTTCTTCTTGGCTCGAAGTCTTTGTAGTATTCCTTGATAGAACCACTAGAAGACTTCTTTTAAACTATTGGCTTTCTGTTTTCCTCCAAAATGTTGTGTATGTCGAAAGAATGTATTCCGTGCCATGTAGTGTGATTTCTCCATTCCCTATGTGGACCAAATTGCAGGGCATCCATATTTTTTTACAAAGAAAGGAAGGTAATTGTAGATTATATGTTGTTTTGATACATAGGCAAGTAGAAATTAGAATATATAAAATTAATATTATTTGCTTTATAAAAAAACATGCACAAAAATAGGATATTGTTCTTACCATGTAATGAGTCATATTACATGTTGTCCAAGCCTCTTTCATTGCCTTTCCAAAACTCTTTACCGCTTCTTCAAATGATTGTTGATGAATTTTGCTAAAGGTGGCTTGGTCACAAAAAACAAAAAGCTTATCTAAGCATTTCCACACTTATGCCTTGACATCTCTTGCCAATTTGTCTACCTGATGATCTTTTGACAGCATTGTGTACTTTTCTTCATAAGTTATACTTTATCCTTGATATGAATGTTGTTTTACTGCCATTTATTTTTCTTTTCTCTAGATGAGACAAAAATCTTCTAGCCTTTACTCCACCAATAGATGGCTTGATAGGAACATCTTTTCCATTTGTAGATTTTTTAAGATCCTTTGTAATATGTACATCTCCTTCATGGAGACCAATTTCTGATAGCATTGCTTCTAATGATTGTAGTGCCTCTTTTCTTCTACTCTCAGGGTGAAGTTTCCATGCCAATTCAATATCTAAGAAAACTAGTTTCTTAATGAGCCTACATAATGCATGCAATGATTCCATTTAATACTAATGTTGCTAGTGTTATTGGTGTTGTGCTTGATTATTGTGCTTTGAGCACGTGGTTATGTTGGGATCGGTTGATTCGGTGATTCGTTCAATCGAGTGGTGAATTTGTGTTGAAGAGAATGACCTTTTGGTTTCAATAGTATCGGAGCTTTGGTGACGCTCTTGTGAAGGAAGAAAGAAAAGAAAGTCTGAAGCTCCCTCATGTGGATTCCAAAAAAGAAAAAGAAAGAGGCACCTTGGAAAGAGAAGTCTTGTGGAGATTTCAAAAGGACGAGTTCACTTTTGTGCAGAATCAGAGCTCATGGGGAAAGAAACTAAAAAAAAAAGATTGGCCATGCGTGTGTTTTGGAGGCCAACAAAGCCTCGTTGCTATGCCTTGTTTCAAAATTTCCAAGGAAGTCGAAAGCTCTACTAAAGGCTAAAGCCTTAAACTCTTCTCTGCCCACGTGCCGTGTCACGGGACATTGACTTGTGTGCCTTATTCCTTGAACTCCACACGCCCATGACAGACCACCTACAGTCTGCAATAATTAAGAGAAGGCTAGAGGAGCCTAGAGCTCTCTAGATTCTGCGGCTCTTCCTTTTCTTAGACTGTGCACTGCACAGCACCTCGTTTAGCCGCCACGATTGAAAGCCAGCCACCTCTAGACTGTGTGCCCAGCCCAGCCTCTAACTCCACGAGTAGAGCAACCATGCATTCAAGCAGTCCAATCCATAAAAGTTGCCTCTATTATTACTCTGCCATCGCCACTGATTTCAGAGACTCCAGAGTCCATAGCGCCGCCCTTGGGAAAGCAGCCTTTGCAAAGGACAGAATTTGACTGAGCATATAGTCTGCCGCCATCATCTTTGAAGCCCTGTAGCTCCTGCTCACGCCTTCTCGATTTGGGATCCAGGATTCAGCAGGCGACATATCAAGTCAAAGGTTCCTTTGACTTCTTACAAATCAAGGATAAAGAACCCAAGGTTCAAAAGTTCCTCTAAGGAATTTATTTTATTTATAAAAAAAAAGAGAGCTTTAATCAACAAACCTCGACCCAAAAAGGAAATATCTATACTAAATACTTGCTCAAATTTAAGAATCATCTGAGAGATGATGCTCAACGGATGCCTGAGCAGCGGTTCTTTCAAACTTTCCAAACCTCATTAGTTTCTATAATCAAACACGCACAACTAAGGTTAGTTGCAATCGAAGCTAGAGGGAAGTTACGAAAATTATATTTCTGGTATATGTTATTTTGGACATTATTATTTTAGTCAAGTGTGACTATCGCAAAGTACTCCATAGGAGACGCTTCGGGGGTCCTAGTGGATACTTTGTGTGGTTAGTTGGGGATGCCTGACTAGCTTGTGTTTTGCCATGCTAGATGGTCGGTATTATGGGTGATTCCATGTTAATACTGATGTCGCTAGTGTTATTGGTGTTGTGCTTGATTATTGTGCTTTGAGCACGGTTTGTGTTGGGATCGGTTGATTCGGTGATTCGTTCAATCGATTGTTAATAACTAATGTTATTGGCGTCTTGAGTACAGGTGATGGAACCCATAGTGAGGATTGGAGTTAGTGCAAGGGTACCGATGAAGGTGTCGCACATTGCATTATATATGGCCATGGGCCAATTTTGTATTTGCTTTATTATTGCAAGTTTGAGCAATATATTTTGTAGTGGACATAATTCATTTTTGGGCCCTAAGATGGCTATGTAAAGCAAATCCCTCATTTTGGAAGAGAGAGATAATTTTGGCTCCTTCGTGCTTTTATGAAATATCATAAATACTTTAGATGAGGAAGCGTGAGCCACTCATCTACTAGGGGGGTAGATTGTACCCAGTCTGTTGCCAACTCTTTTCTTTGATATGATGTTATGAATTGAATGATGTATTCTGTAATAGCAAGTGTTGGCAAGAAGGATTGTAGCTTGTGAAAAGAATTCCCTAGACCCTTGGACAACAAGAAGTTGCATACATCAGGTTGACATGTTGAGCGTTTTGGCCTAGTTTATTGACTGGCACCCTTGGAAGATCTTGAGCATGATTAGGAGATTCAACATTCTCAGGATTAGTGGACTGGCATGTCACTATTTGCCCATTCACCCAATTCGAGAGGTCTCTCCATAGAGTAGGATTACCTTGTAATAGTGTTGCGATGGGCATCTTGATCTCAGTGGACATGAACGAGGCTAGTATTATGACGTCTTGAGTACTAGTGATAGGTTCCTTGACTATCAATTCTGACTCTTCTAAGCCATAAAAGGACATTTTGTCATCCTCCTTTAGTTGTTGCAAGGTGGGGTCTTCTTTAAACATCCATTGCATTAGGGTGGATCCCTCTGTTGAAGGGCATGGCACACCTTCTTCTACCCTTTCAAGTATTTGCAAGGCTTTTGAGGCTTGAGTGGTTATCTCATGTCTTGGATGAATTGTATCAGCACTCTTGCTTGACTTGATCCTCTGCTCACATTCCTCTTGGCACTTGTGTACCAATTTCGGAGCCTCAGTGAGACATTGTTTCCTCACCCATGGGTTTGAATATTAACCATGAACCTTAGGTGTTGTGGCTTGGCCATGGGCTTATCGTTCCCTCATTTGCCTCATGTAGGTGTTTGTTGGTGCTACCATTCGAGAAAGTACCACCAGAGGAAGATGATGTTGCTAGGGAGGCCATGTCTTCATCCGACCCATCTTGGATGATGACCTTATTTTGTCGCTTCCCAAGCTTCATTGCATCTTGGTGCTTACTTGTGCGGATTTAGTTGCGTCCTTAGGCTATGATGTGCTAGCTTTAACCCTTTGTCTTCTTTGTGAAGCTCTTTATTAAGAGCTTTAGCTTGAAACCTTGTGATTACATTCAAGGATACTAATGACACTTGGTCTCTCTCAATGCTTAACAAGTTAAGGCTTGTGGACTTAGATGGCCTTCTCATTGGTTAATCCTTAAAAAGATGATCCACACCACACCCAAAGCACAATGGTGGTGGTGTATTATATGCTGGTGTACATGTGACTGGTTGATTTGTTGCTCTCTTGTATGGACACTCATTGGCTGGGTGTGGCCCTTAACACATATGGCATTGAATGGGTTGTATCTTGGTCAAGTTGTTCCTATCTCCCATTGTTTGAGAAATCACTACCATGTGGTAGACCAGAATGTATTGATCATCTCGTATAATGTAGTGACTTATAATTTGCGGTCACTATATTGGGTATAGTTGTTTCCACTAAAAGTAGGTTTTGGGTCTCCCCAATCACTAGGTAGCTCTTCCACCAATACTTGATTCATGGGAGTAATTTGTGGTGGTGGTGGTTGATGTCCCTATACTGGTGGGGGTAATGGAATATTTTGAGCCCTAAATTGTCCTTGATTGCCTGATGTTGCTCCTTGTATTGCCAATTGTGCCTGATTGGATGGATTGGGTGGTGTAGGCAATGTGAAGATTGTGGGAGAGAAGGAAGGAGTCTCACTTGCGGCTTTCTCACATACACAATGGGGGAATACACACAAAGGTGGAGGCTGAAAACAAATTTCCTCTTCTTAGTTTTGAAAGCCCAAAGAACTCTAGTACAAAGAAATAGAAGAACCCTATATGTGGGTCTCAAACCAAACTCAGCTAACTACAGTGGCATACTAACTGAGTTCTCCACTTATGACAGTGGAAAGACAGGTTGTGTGCATCTTGGAAATGACTATGCATGTGACATAGTGGGAGCAAGTGACATAAAGTTTTCTTTTGCAAATGGGTCTGCATTTGTTTTGAAACATGTGAGACATGTGCCTAAGCTGACCAAGAGTCTTATTTTAGTGGGTCAGCTAGATGATGCTAGTTTTCACACCACTTTTGGCTTTCAGAGTTGGAAAATTCAGAAGGGCTCTATGCTTTTGGCCAAGGGTGCCAAGTGTGGGACTTTGTATCCCTTACATGTATCAAGGGTATTTGATCATGTTGTTGTAATAACCGAGCAGCCAAGCACTTATTTGTGGCATTGCAGGTTGGGGCACATGAGCCAGAATGGAATGAAACTCTTATGCCGTTTGGGTTATGTACCGCATTTGAGTTTCTCTGATTTTGAATTTTGTGAGCACTATCTCTATGGGAAGCAAACTAAATCAGCCCATAAAATAAGGGGCAAGAAAGAGTTTGAAAAGCTTGATTTGGTGCATTCAGACGTATGTGGTCCCATGCCTACACGGTCATTAGGCGAGGCTGAATACTATGTGACATTCATTGATGATGCAACTAGGAAAGTGTGGGCTTATGCTATAGCTCGAAAGAGTGATGTGTTCTAGGTATTTCAGAAATGGTTGGCCTTGGTTGAGAATCAATCAGGTAGAACGCTTAAATGCCTACAGACTGACAATGGTGGAGAGTATCTCTCTCATGACTTTCAACATTTCTGTGATACACGTGGGATTAAGAGGAAGCTCACATCCCCTCGTACTCCAGAGCAAAATCCAGTTGTAGAAAAGATGAACCGTACCATTCAAGAAAGGTTGCAATGCATGCTTTCCAATGCAAGTCTTTCTGGTGGTTTTTGGGCTGAGGCAATGAAGATTACAGTGCATGTGATCAATAGATCACCTAATAAGAGTTTGGATGCTGGTATTTCTGAAGAGGCATGGAGTGGCAAGAAGCCCTCTTACTCTCATTTGCATATATTTGGGTGTGAGGCATATGCACATGTGCCAAAAGAGCTTCGAAAGAAGCTAGATCCTAAGTCTAGGAAGTGCATCTTTCTAGGTTATGGTGAAAGTGGAGAGATGGGCTATCGTCTCTGGGATCCAAAAGCAAAGAAGATCATACGCAGCCATGATGTAGTCTTCAATGAGAAGAAGATGCATAAGTCACCCATGAGGGATATGGAAATGAGGAGAATCACTTTCCAGGATGTGAATCCACCTGCATATGTTGATAGACAGCAAGCTTTCCATGCACCAAATGTGCAAGAAATGGTACCACCAAGTACTCCCACAGGTATACAATCAAGGGTAGATGATGGATCATCTATTGGTAGAAATGATGAGCCAAATGTGGCTGATATGCAAATGGGACAGCAAGCTGAAATGCCCTTGAGAAGATCATCTAGAGTGTCTAGACTGCCTGATAGGTTTGTTCCAGGGGTAGACTATGTGATGCTTACTGATTGCAGGGAGCCTTCTTGCTACAGAGAGGCTATGATGCATGAGGATCAACGCAAGTGGGAGTATGCTATGCAATCAGAGATGAGTTCACTTATGAAGAATAAGACTTGGGACTTGGTTTCTTTGCCACATGGAAAGAAAGCATTGCCATGTAAATGGGTCTACAAAATGAAGGTCACAGGTGATGATGTGCCTAGGTACAAGGCCCGTTTGGTTGCTAAAGGGTTCAAGCAAGAGAAGGGTGTGGACTTTGATGAGATATTCTCTCTGGTTGTGAAGATGACCACACTTAGATGCATGCTTGGACTAGTGGCATCAGAGGATATGGAGCTTATGTAGATGGATGTCAAGACAGCTTTCTTGCATGGGGATTAGCATGAGGAAATTTACATGGTGCAGCCGGAAGGCTTTGAAGAAAAGGGCAAAGAGCATTTAGTTTGCAAGCTGAAGAAGAGTCTCTATGGTCTTAAGCAAGCACCTAGAGAATGGTATTAGAAGTTTGATGCTTTCATTCGGTCCCAGGGTTTTAGAAGGAGTGAAATTGATCACTGCCTCTACACTAAAATGGCTAAGGATAATAGCCTGATAATCTTCGCACTATATGTGGATGATATGCTATTGGCTAGCAAGAATACTTATGAGCTAGATGCATTAAAGGCCAAGTTGCATGAGGGCTTTGATATGAAGGATTTGGGACTTGCAGGTCATATTCTTGGTATGCACATCACGCGTGATCGGAGTAGGAAACTCCTTTGGCTTTCATAGAAGGAGTATGTTACAAAAGTATTGCAGCATTTCAATATGGAGGGGGGGAAGGCAGTGAGTACTCCATTGCCTCCATATGTGAAATTGAGTCACACAGATAGTCCCAAATTAGATGAGGAGAGGGCCATGATGGCCAAGCTTCCTTATGCATCAGCAGTTGGGAGTCTTATGTATGCTATGATAGCTACTAGACCAGACATTGCATTTGCAGTGGGAGTTGTTAGCCGGTATATGGCTAATCCAGGAAAGAGGCATTGGGAGCCAGTTAAGTGCATCATGAGGTACATGAAGGGTACCAAGGAGATGTGCATCTACTTTGGTAAAGGAGACATGCGTGTACTTGGGTACATAGATTCAGACTATGCAGGGCATGTGGATAGTAGGAGATCCACTTCTGGTTGTGTGTTCACCTTTGCAGGTGGTGCAGTGTCGTGGATGTCTCGTGCACAGAAGTGCATTGCTTTGTCTACCACAGAGGCTAAGTATGTTGCAGCCATAGAGGGTTGCAAGGAGGCTATATGGCTTGATCGGCTAGTGGGAGATTTGGGGATTCATACATGTGTACCGACATTGCATAGTGATTCCATGAGTGCTATTCAACTAGCACGGAATCCGGTCTTTCATGCAAAGACCAAACACATTGAGGTCAGGTACCATTTCATCAGGGAGGTACTTGAGGACAAGCGCATAGAGCTTGTCAAGATTCATGCAGATGATAACCCTGCAGATATGCTGACGAAGAGTCTACCTAGTTAGCAGTTTGAGTATTGTCGTGTATTGATGGGCATTGGATAGTATGCTCACTGGTTGTTCTCCCTTAAAGGCACATTGTCCTTTAAGTGGGAGGTTATGGGGGTTAAAGGTCACTGTGCCTTTACCCCAGTTATGTACAATACTCAAACACATATATAAATGAATGAAAAAGAAGATTAGGGTGGTTCTGCACCCACCAAAACTTGTGTGGCTCTCTCTCTCTCTCCCTCTTTCGTTCTTGCTTCTGTTGAGAGCACTCTCATCCTTTTCCATTACCTTTCTGTGACACAATGCTTGATGGTGTGGCTAGTCATGAGATGTATAGCTTTCTTGATGGTTTCAGTGGGTATAATCAAATAAGGATGGCTCCGAAACATAGAGAAAAAATTGCTTTCATTATAGAGTGGGGAACTTTTGCTAGCAATGTTATGACCTTTGGTCTAAAGAATGCACCTTCCACATTTTAGAAGTGGATTCAGGAAGTCTTTGCTCCGTACTTGACAACCTTTATCAGAGTGTTTCTTGATGATTTCTCTGTGTTTGGAAAGGAGGAAGAACATTTGCAACATCTTAGATTATGCCTTTAGAGATGCAGAATTACATGGCTTAGTCTTAATCCAAAGAAGTGTGCTTTTGTAGTTAAGATGGGTGTACTATTAGGTCATATAAGCTCTGAAGAAGGCATGGCCATAGACCCACGAAAGGTGGAAGTTATTCAGAATTCTCCTACACCAAGAACTCTTAAGCAGTTATCATGCTTTGTTGGTGGGCAGATAAAATGGCATAGCAAATTTTTGTGCTATCTTTCTCATGTTTGTGCACCATTACAAAACTTACCAGGAAGGGAGAAGCTTATAAATGGGAGGACCAGCAGTATCGAGCAGAAGGATTTTGTTTTATTGAATAAGATATTAGTTGTGGCACCAATTCTTAAACCACCTAACTCGAAGTTACCATTTCATATTTTTGTCAATGCTTCGGATGTGGCCATCGATGCAGTGTTTATGTAGAAATTTGTTAAAGGGTGGTTTCATCCCGTATATTATGCCAATAGAAAATTGGAAAAAGCAGAGAAAAATTATAGTGTTACTCATAGGGAGGCATTGGGAATGGTTTATGCTCTCAAAAAATTCAGACACTATTTATTGGGAAATAAAGTGATCTTACATGTGGATCGTCAAGCTGGTTCAGTTATTTGGTAAGCAAGCCACAATTGTCTAGAAGGCTAGCTAGAAGGATATTACTCCTCCAAGAATATGATTATTATGACATTGTTCATACACCCGGTAATCAGCATGTTGTTGCAAAATCTTATTTAAGCCGATTGATGAATGCGGAGGCACCTTTGGGAATTCAGAATGATTTCTCTAATGCACATTTGTTTTCTGTCAACCTGAATGGTGGGCAAGATTGTTATGATAGAATGCTTCTTTTTTTGACGACTTTGGGAATTGAGAATGATTTCTCCAATGCACATTTGTTTTCTGTCAACCTGAATGGTGGGCAAGATTGTTATGATAGAATGCTTCTTTTTTTGACGAAAGGGATGGTACCTCAATCACTATCAAGAGATCAGAGGAAGGAATTTGTGTTGTAGAGTAGACCGTTTTTTGTGATAGTTGGAATTTTGTATAGGAGGGGTATTGATCAGATTATCCGAAGATGTGTGCTAGATCATGAAAGGAAAGCAGTCCTAATGGAAGAACATGATGGAAATTCAAGAGTCACTTTTCTAGTGATATTACTGGAAAAAAAATACTGCAGGTAGGTTTGTGGTGGCCTACAGTGTTGAAGATGCTCATCAATTTGCTAAAACATGTTTACCATGTCAAAGAGATGGAGAAGAGATGGTAGGCCAACAGATGTAGATCGGATGCCACATCAGCCTATCTTACCTTTGGGCCCATTCCAGAACATCCACACTCGCAACAGCGAACAGCGTACAGAATTACTCAACAACAGTCTCCCATCCTTCACTTTCTCAAGTATCCCCCTGATGATGCTGTGCAGATCGTTCGTTAGGATGGTGAGAGGAGTGCAATGGGGTAGCACCTTCCGTTCAAGCACACCACCAAAATCTTGGCAGCTAGCAATCGCTTCCACGAATTCTTTTACCTTCGGCTAAATATACTAGCAATAAGTATATTTTGGCACCCACTGACTACTGCATGAAGTGGGTAGAGGAAATTGATTTGTGAGATAATGCAGCAGCTAGCACAGCTAAGTTTATTTATCACAATATCATAACCAGGTTTGGTTGTCCAATAGAGATAGTTTTTAATCAAGGGGTTCATTTCATGAACAAAGTTATGAAACAGTTAACACACTCACACACACATGATTGTGCATAAGAAGTCAACTACATACTATCCACAAGCCAAGGGCCAGGCTGAGAATTCCAATAAAACATTCAAGAAGATTATAAGAAGAACAGTTTCAGAAAATCAAATTGATTGGGACTAGAAACTACATTCAACATTGTGGGCATTTCGTACAGCCTATAAGGTAACTACTGGAATGAAACCATTTCATCTTGTTTATGGATGCGAAGTAGTAGTCCCAATGGATTTTATCGTGCCTAGTCTCCGAAAAGCAGCTGAGAATAGACTGTCTCCAGAGGAATCAATTAATCATGGGATTCAGCAATTGTTGAAGGTGAAGGGAGACAGGGTGGTGAGTTACTATATTTCAAATGTGATTCAAAAGGGAAGGCAAGCTTGGATAAACAGGAATATTAACTTTAAAGGGTTTCAAAAAGGAGATCTAGTGTTGATGTTTAATTCTAAGTTATGGCAATACAGTTTTGAAACTGGGAATGGTTATAGGTTGAACCCGTATCATGCACCAACATTGTCCATAAATGCTGTGGGAAGTGAGTTAGTATTTCAAGCTATAGTGGTGATGGTATATGCAGTGGCTACTTACCAAATCGGAAGGGAGTTTTCTGAATGTTTGAAGTTCTGAAAATCCAAAAAGTTCGGGTGCGGAATTATGAAGGATGTTCCGAAGATCCAAAATTCCAAAGTTCCATGTCTGTAGGTCCATACTTTGAGAGATATCTCAAGCATGCGAGAGGAACGACACCTTGTAAAAATCAAAATTGTTGTATGCATCGATAATCATGAAGTACATAATAATAATTTTTTTGTGGAGGGTGTAATTGTCTGTGCCAAGGTCAGGATTGTTCTATTCCAATCGATTCAATCATTTCAATCGCCATACCCACTACCTCTGACATGTTCATACAAAGGATAAGTTGAGTGGCAGTTCGCATGCATTGCACTCTTCTAGCCGTTTCTAGTTCTAGCTTACTGAAGCTTTTCCAAGAACTTTCGCTTGTTGTTCTCTGTGTTGGAGGATGTCCTTGGCACACAGTCGCTCAAGGTGCAGAGATTTCATCATCGTGTCCTGAGCTTGATTTACTTTCAGCCGTAGCCAACAGAGAGATGGGTAGCAAACCAGCAGGTCCATCGGCTCGTCAAAGTAAGAGACTTCAAAGGGACATAAAGTCACTCGTAGTGGAAGCTCATGACCTTTCATAAGATTCGGCCACTAAGTCAGATCCGTTGGTGAAAAAGCAATAAATCAGTGACAGTCCACCGGTATTCCAAGAAAAAAAGGTGTCTCTAGATTTGGGATTACATAAGAAATGGTTTTAAAATATTAAGTTATATGATTTCACGTCTACCCTAGGTATTGTGGAAGGATAACTCGGATGTTCTCTGTCAATTTCAAGTATTACAACAAACGAGAGGAGAAATTGCTATGGGAGTGAAAATCACACCAGATTTAGTTATGAGTGTGTTTTGTTTGTCCTATTATTCAGAGAAGGTTCAATTTGATAGATGTTCAAATGAGATAATGATGGCCCATCTTGGAAATCCAGTTTCATCCAAAAATTTATATATGATTAGTAAAGTACGGGATCCAATCAGAAAGCAATAGTTGGGTTGATTTGTAGAGAGGGTTGTGTTACTAGTGCGGAATGATTATATGGCCAAAAAAAATTATGCTTACTTGTTAGCTGCAGGACAAGGGGAAAAGGTATTATGGGCAATGCTAGTGTACAAAAAGTTAATGCAAGAGATATCAGGGACACAATCCCGAACTTCGAATCAATTTTCCAACAGTAGCAACTTGTGCACTTTCAACAGAGGCAACAGATGGTATCAACACTAGTTCATCCTACTAACACAACATAATTTTTTCCTAAGATATTGTCTATGCATGTACCAGAGGATCTAGTAGCAAAGAAGACAAGTGCAGGAACCAGTCTCGGGGGGTGCACTACTAAGAAATTATAGGTATCGCGTGCATTCAAGGGGCATTTAAAAAACCCCTCAACTAAAATTTATACTCCAATAAAACCACCCCTCTTTGCTCATGAACTAACAGATTTTTTTCAAATTTTGAATTTAAAAACCCATCTTGTTACTATAAGCCTATTAAATGTTTTCCAAAAGTGGGATTACAATACCCCTCCTTTTAAATGCACGTGGTACACTAAAATTTTCATAGGTGAACTGTTGAGATATCGAGCTCCACTCATGATATGCCAGGGTGGCCATTGTGCATTTATGTCACCGACTTAGCTGCAGATGCGGTTGGTACACTGCCCATGAATAATAGCTAGATGACAGCTATCCTTATGTACTCTAGTTCGTGGCTTAGTTAGTATGCCATCTTAGTTAGCTGAGTTTGGTTTGAGACCTACATATAGGGTTCTTCTATTTCTTTGTACAAGAGTTCTTTTGGCTTTCACAACTAAGAAGAGGAAAACTGTTTTCAGCCTCCACATTTGTGTGTATTCCCCCATTGTGTATGTGAGAAAGCCACAAGTGAGACTCCTTCCTTCTCTCCCACCATCTTCACATGGTATCAGAGCCTGGTTCGTGGTAAGGAGCTCAAGAAAGCAAACCAAGTTCGTGGTGTCCTGGTAAGAGGACCAGTGTTGCTTTCCTTTTTCGAGTTTGGGAGCAAATCTCTGCAGGTAGCACAGCTGGAAAGTGCAAGAGTGCATTGTCTCAGATTGAGACGCCCTTCACAGTGTGGAGAGAGGGCAATTTATGCTACGGGACAGGGCAAAGCCCTAGGTGACTTTATTTTTCTGATTCGAGGCCATTTCGGGGCCCGTTTTGGAGGTGAAAGTTCTCCGCAAGCACTGAGAAAAAGGCCCTATTTTTGCTGTGTGACCACTGCTCTGCAAGTCGGTGAAAAGTTACCACAGAAATTGCATCATATGCCTGTGCGCAGAGATATTGGGAGTTACAAAATCATCCGTATTGCCTGTTGATGCAAAATTGTCACTAGGAAGTGACTGTGTGGTCAAATACCACTTTCATCAGTTTTGCAGATTTGCCTGTGTGAGGCAGAAGCTGTGTTTTTTGCAGTGACAGAATATTTTGCAGTGTTCTGTAATGGCGTCTGATTCTCTTTCACAGATTGTCACTGAAAAGCTTGACAAGAACAACTTCCAAGCATGGAAGTTTAGAATGACGAATTTCCTTATGGGAAAAGGCTATTGGGAGTTCATTATAGGAAATAAAGAAGAACCAGTTCTTCCTAATGTTCCCAATCAACAGGAAATGCAGGCATTTAAAGGATGGCATGAGAGAGCCAGAAAAGTTATGTACTGGCTGTCTATCAGTATTTCAAATTCTATGATTGTGCATATTCAGGATGCAAGTACGCCAAAAGAGGCATGGGATACTTTGGCAAAAATGTACAGCACCACATGAAGGTGAAGAAAATTGTAGATGCACTTGCTTCCATTGGGTCGCCAGTGGAAGATGATGATCTAGTTTCTGTGACCTTGAATGGTCTAGGAAAGGATTATGCATAGTTCCGGATTTCCATTGCCGTCCATGAAAAATTTCTTGATTTTGAGGAGTTGTTTGCTCTTCTAATTTCTGAAGAGTAGAGAAATGGTGGTGCATCTTCTTCAGGAGGAACTTCAAAGAAACTGTCTTCTACTCAAATGCTGGAAGAGGTAGAGGCAGAGGTAGAGGAGGCCGATCTGGAGGCCGTGGTAGAAATTTGAATATGCAGCAAACTCAAGAAAACTAGTCCAGCTTTGGAGGAGGACGTGGTAACTCTAGAGGCAGGGGGAGCCAAAGAGGTCGTGGTGGATGGCAGAGAGGCCAAAATGCAAACAGCAATGTCGAATGCTACTATTGTGGTAAAATGGGTCATATGGCTAAAGACTGCTACAAAAAGCAGAATGACATTATGAATGGAAAATTGCAGCAAGGCAATTATGCATCCTTTAGTAGACAAGGTGATGACAGAAATGAGCATTTGTTTATGGTGCAGCACATGACCAATTCTGTGACAAGTGCAGAAGAAAGTAATGATGTGTGGTATGTTGACTCAAGTGTGTCAAACCACATGACAAGTCATGCAGAATGGATGCAGGATGCAAGGAAAATGGAAAGACCAGGATTTGTGGAGACTGGTGATGATACTGCACATCCTATTGTGCAGATTGGTAAAATTCCTTTAACTATGCAGGATGGGAAAAGGAAATACCTGTCTGATGTATTTCATGTCCCGAATACCACAGAATTCACAGCAGCAATCACAAAATATTAGTGGACCTGCAGTGTCCTCTAGCAGTGTTTCACATACTTTGCCATGGAAAGGCAGATTGAGATCAGGAGAATCTCCTCAAAGCAATGCAGATAGTGGTATGCAGGTATCACGAAAAGGAAAAGAGAAGGTAGATTGATGCCCATGTTTGATGTGAATGCAAGTCACTCTTATGTGGATGGTGAATCCAGTGGCTCAGAATAGAGCATTGATGATGAGTTGGGTATTCCTTCTATTATTACACCTGGAGTAAGGAAGACCAGGGATGTTTTGAGAGCACCTGGAAGTGAGCCTACTTTGCACAGGTCTACTAGAGCTAGGTATCCTGTGGATAGGCTGAAATATGATGGATTTACAGCCACTCACTATGCCTATATGGTCAAAGTGATACAGGAACTAGAACCCACTTCTTTTGAGCAAGCCATGGGAAAAGAAAAATGGGAGAAAGCCATGGATGAAGAAATGGATGCCTTGGAAGCAAATGCTACATGGGAATTGGTGCCTTTGCCTAAAGACAAGAATGCAATTGGCTGTAAGTGGGTTTATAAGGTCAAGCACAATGCAGATGGTTCTGTGAACAGATACAAGGCAAGATTAGTTGTCAAGGGGTATGCACAGACATATAGCATTGATTATGAAGAAACATTCAGTCCGGTTGCAAGGATGGCAACCGTAAGAGCAGTCATTGCTATGGCTACATCAAAGGGATGGTCTTTACATCAGATGGATGTAAAGAATGCCTTCTTGCATGGTGATTTGCAAGAAGAGGTCTTTATGGAGCAGCCACTAGGTTATGCTCATGCTATTCATCCTGAGTTTGTTTGCAGGTTGAAGAAAGCCTTGTATGGCTTGAAGCAAGCACCTAGAGCATGGTCTGACAAGATAGGACAGTATCTTGTCACCATTGGCTTTCAGATTTCCAAGGCAGATTTCTCACTTTATGTGAGAAAAACAGAGAAAGGTATTATGCTGCTTGTCATTTATGTTGATGATTTGATCATCACAGGTGATAGTGATGAAGATATCCTTCATGTAAAAATGCTATTGAAACAGAAGTTTGAGATGAAGGATTTGGGAAAGCTGCATTATTTCTTGGGCATTAAGGTGATTAGATCACCAAGTGGGATACGGCTCTTGTAGAGGCACTATGGATTGGACATGTTGTCCAAATATGGGATGACAGGCTGTAAGCCTATTTCAATTCCTTTGGAGCAGAATGTGAAGCTGAGCGCAGATGCAGGTGAGCTTCTGGAAGACCCTACTATGTACAGGCGCATCGTAGAAAGTTTGATTTATATGACTATTACCAGGCCATATTTGAGCTATGCTATTGGATTGGTAAGTCAGTTTATGCACGCTCCAAGGAAACCACATTTGGATGCGGCTAGACACATACTCAGGTATGTGAAGTCCACATTGCGGGGTTCAGATACAGTTGCATGGATACACTGATGCTGATTGGGCTGGTAGTATTTCAGATAGACGATCTACCAGTGGATATGTGTTCTCTTTTGGGAGTGCTACAATCACTTGGAGCAGCAAGAAACAGCCTACAGTTGCCTTTGTCAAGCACAGAGGCTGAGTACAGGGGTGCAGCAATGGCTGCATGTGAGGTAGCTTGGTTGTATAAGCTACTTTATGATATGCGTCAGTCTATAGATGGGCCAGTTGTCATTTATTGTGACAACATGAGCAGTATACAGTTGGCAAATAACCCAGTCTATCATGCTAGAACAAAGCACATTGAGATACATTATCACCATGTGCGGGAGAAGGTTTTACTAGGTCTTATTGATCTAGTTTATGTCAGCACAGAGGATCAGGTAGCTGACATATTCACGAAGGCATTGGGCACAGAGAAGCTACGCAAGTTCAGAGACCTTCTTGGTGTGCAGGAATTGGGATTGAGCTCGAGGGGGAGTGTTGAGATATCGAGCTCCACTCGTGATATGCCAGGGTGATCGTTGTGCATTTATGTCATCGACTTGTTAGCTGCAGATGCGGTTGGTACACCGCCCATGAATAATAGCTGAATGATAGCTATCCTTATGTACTCTAGTTCGTGGCTTAGTTAGTATGCCACCTTAGTTAGCTGAGTTTGGTTTGAGACCCACATATAGGGTTCTTCTATTTCTTTATACAAGAGTGCTTTTGGCTTTCACAACTAAGAAGAGGGAAACTATTTTCAGCCTCCACCTTTGTGTGTATTCCCCCATTGTGTAAGTGAGAAAGCTGCAAGTGAGACTCCTTCCTTCTCTCCCACTATATTCACATGAACCCCCCGAGGAACCAGTCATGAGTTCCAATAGAGTTCATGGCAAGAGGAAGAGGTGCAGACAGAGGAGATGATGCAAGCTTTAAAGACTTGACTCATGCGGAGGATGAAAAGCCGAAAGATCAACAATACACTAATATTGATACTGGTACAGAAAAGCCAGATCTTGTTATAGAAGAACCAGATGCGGTTACAAAAGAACCAGAGACTGTTATAGAAAGTTTAGGAGAACAGGTTACCCCAATGCAAGATGAAAATCATGGACATGATCATGAACATGATCCATTAGTTTCTTTGCTAGTAGAAAGAGATGTGGAACTTGATGAATCAAATGTTTAAGTGGGTTCAGGTTGCAATAATTTTTTATGGACAAAAATAATTGTACCACCGGGTGTGCCATTGTGGACAAATACTACTTGGATACTCGTGGGCTATATGTATTTTCAAAGTAATAGAAAGCATATGCAAAACCTTAGTAGGGTGGTTATAAGCAACTGCTTCTAAAACTTGTATGCCAGTGGTTGGAATTGTCATATAAACGAGATGGCAATTCTCTGTTCTATGTTGTTGATTCAGAAGTTCAAAAGTTCTAAATGAGGAAGCATTCATTATATGCAGATCCCTATTTTGTCTAGTTTTTGACTTTGTTTCCTACATGATGTATTGAGTTTATAATAGTAGTGAAATGGATACCAACTAGTATTACTCATTATGATCTTTACTTGTTCTGAATTTGGAATTGAAATGTCAGTTGTCGGAAGTTCTTACTGCACTTTCAATGGTAACCTGCTTATTTCAATAGGTAGTTTTTTCGAATACGTCTCTACCTATTACACATCCAAATCGGGATTCTGGAACCCCAAATTCCATTAACAAAAAAAAGGTTTTTTGTTGACAGACTGAGATTTTCGTCGATGGATTAAAATTTATGGTAGAAAATAAAGCATATTTTTGTAATTCTAAGTCAAGGATGTATTATACATCACATAGTCATGCATGAATTACTAGTAGCTCTTAAAATATTGGATCTTGTCATTGATTTGTTTTTTTTTTAATTTGACATGAAAGGCAAAACCCACCTTTAAACTAGCAATATGTACATTTTTTAAAAAAGTTCAAAAGTATACTTAGTTTGCAAAAGTTATGAAATTAGTTCTCTTTAATATAACCAAAAGATAGTAAAATTGATTAAAGTTTAAAAGTAGAAAAAAATCTAGATAACCTGTTGCAAATGACAACTCTTTAGTTTGCAAAAGTTCAGCAGCATACTTGAGGAAAATTTAAAGGATTCCCCTAACGTCAGAAATAGTTAGAGGAAACTGTTATTTTAATTTTTCCCGATGGATGGACGAAATAAAATCTCACAAAGATAATTTTAAATGAACCCCCCTAAAACCTTCCCTCAAGGTCCTTGGGGCATGGGGAAAAAAAGACGTGTTTGAAACATTTAAGGGATTCCCCTAACGTAAGAAATAGTTAGAGGACACCACTATTTTAAATTTTCTTGATGGAAATAAAATCTCAATAAAAATAATTTTAGCTTTCAAATGAACCCAATAAAACCTTCCCTCAAAGGTAGGGCACAAGAAACAAAAAGATGTGTTTGTTGTTTGGAGGAAGCTGTGTTTGTTTCAAGGAGGAAGCTAAGGTCAAGGTTGAAGCAAGCTATGACGGGCGTAGGATGTATTTATTTTGAGGTCTTCCTTATCCTCCCAATGGAGATTGAGATGTACTTGGTCGCTTGAAGGAGGATGTATTTATTTTGAGGTCTTCCTTGTGGACCCAAATTCTTCCAATGGGGATGAGGAGGCTGAGATCATGGGTGAAGCAAGCCGTGAATAGGGGTTGAAGAGATATCTACGTTTCGAGGTCTTCCTTTCGTCTCCGATATAAAGACATAGGGGTTGAAGAGACTTTTATTTTTTGACCTTTACGTTGTAGTGAAAGTCTTCTTTCTCCTATGGTACTAAGCAAGAACAAGTGGACTAAAATCTCTGCTCACATACGGACCTCCAACGAGTGGACTACCGATATTCGTGCTCACATACACACCTCGAGTGGACTACTGTCACAGTACTTTGTGTTGAGGCCTTCCTAGTGTTGTTGCGATACCTCCATTCCTGCTCACACACACGGATCACCTCCAGTGGACTAGCTACTGTCTCTGCTCCCATACACAAAGCCAACAATGGCGGAGACCTCTGCCTGTTATGATAATACCAGTCGACCGCACGCCATTTGCTTGCCATGCCCTGCTCAAGGCCACATCAATAGTCTCATGAACCTCGCCACAGCTCTCGCATCCTCTCATGGCTTCTCCATCACCTTCATCTACTTCCAACAATCCTACCTAGACGCTCAGCGCAAACACCTCCTCGACCACCTCCACCCTTCCATCCGCATCCAAGTCCTCCCTGATGGCCTCACCTCCGACCTATCCCATGACCCCTCCCTCATCATCCAAGCGCTCCCCGCCATGCACACCAGCTTCCGAAACTTCCTCCACGAGTATCTTGCCTCCCCCGATCACCATCCGCCCATCTCTTGCATCATCTCCGACACTTTCGTGCCTTGGGCTCAGGATGTCGCCAACTCCTTTGGAATCCCCCGAGTCGACTTCTGGACTTCCACCGCCGCCTGCTACCTCATGTTCCTCCACATTCCTCACCTCATTTCCAAGGGGTTTCTTCCCCTCAAAGGTAAACAAACCTCTTGCGTGCTTTCGGCTCGTGCAGATTCAAGCTTCATGTTGGGCATTTTTCTCACCCATTTGTTGTGGATTCTGCAGCCCCGATCGCCAACTGGAGTGGAGAAGGGGAGGCTTTGATCGACTTCATACCTGGACTCCCACCGTTTCCAATCACGGAAACGCCCCGCGAGTGTATCGTCGAAGACCTCTCAAGCCCCTTTATCGAGTTCTTCCTTGCAAGTTTCGCTCCTGTGCGGGAGGCGCACTCTGTCCTTATTCATTCGCTTTACGAGCTAGAACGCGACGCATTCGACGCCTTGCGTGCAGACGGTATCGAAGCCTACTCGGTTGGTCCATTGTTAGGCTTCGACCCCGTCCGCAAGCATGATTCAGGCGCTCTAGTAACAAAGCCGGCTTCCGTACAAGAAGATTGTTTGACCTGGCTGGACTCCCAGGCCATTTCGTCCGTCATATATGTTGCCTTCGGGTCACTTGCGTCCTTGTCTCTTGAGGAAACCGTGGAGCTAGCGCACGGCTTGGAGCAAAGCGGACAAGCGTTCCTATGGGTGATTCGTTCCGATTCCAGAACAGGTCGTTTGTCGCAGATTCTACCTGAAGGCTTTCTCGAGAGAACGAAGGAAAGGGGTCTCATAATCTCGTGGGCACCGCAGCCAGCGGTGTTGGCGCATCCGTCGGTGGGGGGTTTCTTCACTCACTGTGGATGGAATTCAACGGTGGAGAGTCTATGGAGCGGGGTACCGCTAGTGGGATGTCCGAGGCAGGCAGAGCAGAGGTCGAATATGAGGAGTATTGCGAAAGAGTGGAAAATTGGGTTAAGGTTGGAGACGAAGCCAGACGGCACGTTCACGAGGGAGGCTGTGAAAGCGGCGGTGGAAACGCTGATGCAAGGGGAGGAGGGTCAGGAGGTGAGGAGCAAAGCCAAGGAGCTAAGCAAAATTGCAAGGGGGACTATTAGTGCTGGTGGATTATCTTATTCCAATCTAGGTAAGTTCGCCCACAACATGAGGACTGTGTCAAACCAACAGGTGCCCAAGTGTCCTTGAATTCCATGCAAAAAGATTCCGTTACTAATAAATAAGTTCACAGGTTTCATATTGCCTTTTTTATATAATAGTGCCGCCCCCCCAAACAACACACAATGGAGAAGGGGAATCCCCTTATTTGGCCCCCACCTGGAGAGCTTGACTTCCAGCCTAAAACGGGTGTGCCCTTACCATCCAAAAAAGAGTAATTGAAGTTTGAACCCTGCCCTTACCAACCAAAAGGTCTCCTTCATAGACCATGGGGCCTCCTCCACGTGTTTGTCATTAACGCTTTCATGTTTAACGTATTGTTCTCTTGTGTAACCAGCACCACCCAATGGCACCCATTGCTTCTCTCCCATGGGCGGGCACCAGGCGATATTATCATTATATTCTTGTATCAGGAAGGTCTCTATTATTGGGCCATTAAGGACATTGTATACATAATGATTTATCATTTTTCCAATAAACCTTTAGATGTGAATTGTGATATGAAAACATTTCCCTTGATTTTGGGATACTCAATAGATATCTTGATGCAATGCACTAGGTATTACAAATTTACCATTTCTTCATGTCTACCTTTATGAATGCACCCACACATAGGTTAAGTCTCCACATCATTGAGAATGTGGATTACGAGGTTCAAAATATTAAGAACATGGGCCATCTCCTCTTTTCTTTTTCTCTCATCAAAAGCATTTCTTCAGTGTTGCTCAAACTCGAAGAACAGACTACCATCAATTGGTGGGTTGGAAGTGCTGGGTTGTCTTCTCATAACTAGAGCTTGCTAAGCTTATGCATTGGAGACGAGTGTCTTCTGCACAGAAGGGGGGATGAGATCTCCTTGAAACTACCTAGACAAACTTTACTCTATGTTAAGGCACTACACAGGAAGGAGATGAGTGAAGAAAATGAGCTAGAGGTGACAGTGAAAAACATGGAGGTGGGAGCTTATGCAAAGCTGGGGCTCCTTGCAAGGGAGTCATATCGGGTGTCCATTGACGCTTGTCATGATGGTGCACCATCATACACTGAGGTACTTTAGAAAAAAATGTAGATTGACTTGTCTCCTCTACCGGAGGAGGAAGCAAAGAGTATTCTCCACGCTGAGGTGGATAGGAGGGCAAAGAAGGTGGTGGGTTGTAGTTATAGCTTTTTTAGAGGGGTTTGATTTCAGGATAGCCCGTGTGGATGCTCCCAATTATTCAGGGTAGCTTGCGGTCAGGTCTGGTAGGGAACCCCTAGATCTGGGCAGCAGGGATTGGAATTTCACAGAGGAGGAGGGAGATTGCATGCACATAGGATCCACTTTAATGGGGGCTAAGCAGGAAGAGTGTGTGTAAACCTTGGCATGATCGATGCAATCAAGCTGCATGCACAGGGCTTGGAAGGGTTCTTGTGGAATAACAAAAGGAAGGGTGTGAATCTGAGCCGCTAGGTTCGATTATGTCTACTTCTCTGAGGAAGGATGATGGATGAAAGCCCCCATGAGCAGAGAGTACATGGCCTCGACATCCATCTCAAATCACGTACCTGTTCTTTGGAGATTTTGTGTTCCATGCAAAGTGGGGAGGTCAATAGGCATAACCCTAAATTTAAGAAAAGGCTACTTAATTTGAAAGATTTCTACGTAGACTCCTAGAGGGACAAAGGCTCAACTGCTGTTAGAGAGCCATGTTTTAGGTGGAATGTAGCACTCCATAGAGTAATGAAGGTAACTAAAGAGGTAGATCTTCATTATAGAACAAGGAGGAAAAGGAGTTGGGAAGGGTCGACCACGATTAGAAAGTCTCTCTAGGTGGTGCTAAAGGAAACACCCAAGAACCCAATTGTGGGGACCCTACTAGCAATGTTGAGACAGCTATGCAAGAATGGGAAATGATTGAGGCACGGTAGACCCACATCAACAGCAGGTTGATCTTGCTCGCAATGGGGGACTGTCCCTCTAAGGATTTCTTTCAATCCATTAAGAGGAATCAACAAAGGGAATTGATAGATAGGGTGATGGATGCTTAGAGGAACCTTGTTACAGAGTTTTGGCACATGGTCAAGGTGTTTTTCAAGGGGATCTGAGTGCTATAGTTGGCGAGCTGGCGCTTCACGATGAGATGTGGTGTACAAACATAGGGATTGCCTTAAATGGCCTTGATAGCAGGGTGATAGAGTACCGAAGGAGCCGATTAGCCAAACTGTTCACCAAGGAAGAGTTAGAGGAGGCTCGGCATGCCATGGCCAATGACAAGTTTCTAGGCCCCGACGGATTGACAATAGAGTTTTACCACACGTTCTGGTGGGCCCTTAATCAAGATTTAATTGAAATGGCTAATAGAGCCCACAGCTAGAGGGTCACTCTCAGAAGATGTTAATGCTAGGCAGATGAAGCTATTCCCTAAGAGACAAGTAGATTAAAGGTGGCTAATTGGAGGCCAATCACGAAGGCTAAGAGGAGTGATGATTCCATCAAGGAATCAACTATGGAGCTAATTCTTTCTAGATGACACAATATCGTTCTATCAAGAGAATCCGACCAAATGTTAGAAGGGTGCTAGAAGTCAATGTGTTCTTCATAGGGTCAGGGTCAACAAAGTGCAATTGGTCCAATACATTCCTGCTCATGACTAATAGAGGCCCCATCGATGGACTGGATCAGAGCTCTAGAATTTAACTTGGTACAAGAGGGATGATGTTGAGATACCTAGGGGGCTCTTTGGGTCTTGACTTGACTATGCACCAACAATTCAACTAATTCATGGACTCGGGGGGTGCACTACTAAGAAACCCCATGTATCACGTGTGATCAAGGGGTATTTATAAAACCCCTCTAAAATGTTTCCCCCAATAAAACAACCCCACTTTACTTATGAACTAACATATTTTTTTCTAGAGTTGAATTTAAAAACCCCTCCTATTATTGTAATCTTGTTAAATGTTTTTCAAAAGTTTAATTAAAATACCCTCCTTTTGAATGCACATGGTGTACAAAAAACTTGTGAGGTGAACCCCACGAGTTCATGGATAGGCTAAAAGCAAAGTTGAGATCTTGGAACGGTATTTGTCTAGGTTGGAACGATTGTCTCTTGGTCATCCAACACATCTTATTGGCCTCTATTATATATGTTGCTTCGATTTAACACTTTAGAAAAACACAATGGCTAGAAGTGGAAAGCTTGCTTCGAGGCTTTCTCTGGGTGGAAGAGGGTGGGAAAAGAAGAATGTATTACATACCATGGGATCCCATGACGATTCTAAAATCCCAAGGAGGGTTGGGGCTACCAAAGAGCAGGTTTAGGAATACAGCACTGCTTGGAAAATTGCTCCCGCATCTATTTGAGGGCCAAGTCCCGTGGACAAATATTGTGAATTGCTTCATAGAGAAATCAAGGTTGCAAATAAAACAATACAATCAAAAAAATATCTCAAAAAAATTGTGTGCATTTCAGTACATTGAGTACAACAATGGTTCTTCGATGTACGTAAGGTGTAAGCTACAATGGTCTAGTTCTACAACATGAAAGAAAGAGGTGAATGTAATAATTTGGGTATTCATTTCATGTTTCCTTCAAAGCATCATGTTGATGACAAACCGTGCATAGGCTTGACGGCTTTACTATTATGCTTTTGCAGATTACAATGGAAAACTAGTGTATGTTATCAAGTTGGGTGAGTGTGAAGTAGTGAAAGGAGACAAGTTAGAGCAAGTCAACATTACACTTATGAAGAAGGCTTTACAACATGAACAAGATAGAAAAATTATTGAAGATTTTAGCATGCAATCAGAAAAGCATATTTGGTGGATTGTAGCCTTTGAAGTCCCTCTCAAGTCCCTAAAGAGACCCACTCTTACCTGAAGTGGGTCTTTGAACGGTCTCCAATTCCAAGCATTATAGATGCTCATACCAAGGGAGAGTTACTTCATGTTGAAGGGTTTGGATCTTTCAACATTGAGTGGCATATGTATGGAGACTTGAAAACATTGAAGTGCATGGTTGATGGCAGGTACCAATGGAGAAATGGTGTTATGAGTTGTGATCAAGAGAGTGCACCAGATCAAGACAAAGTTGATGAAAGTTGGGATGCAATTTTAAACATCCCACTAGAAAGAGTGCATTTTTATCTCCTGCATGCAGAGATGTGCTTGATCAATAGGTTTCTATACTTACATATAGTGTATGTATGGAATATGAAACCTAAAGAAAGATCTGTAGCTTCTATTGCATAGCTCAAAGCTCTTTTGTCTAGGATGGGATTGCATGGAGGCAACGTCACACTTCAAAATGATCCGCAACTCTTAGGGGCTTCAAGGAATTGTCCATGTAAGTTTCAATGGGCAGTGTGAAGGCACAAATATTCTTTTCTAATCATGGTTAAAAATGGCATGGCACAAAACTTGGGGTTTTTGGAAGGCATTGCGCAAGTGCACCACAAATTGAGAAGCTAATCCTAATGTCAAAAATATGAGAGCACATATTTACCTTAGAGTGATGAATTAAAAGATTGATGCATGTCCCAAAAAATGTGTAGCAAAATAACATTTGTTTTTGTGAAGCCAACTCTCCTTATGTGATACTCCTTAGTATCCTTTTCTCAAAACTGGTAAAGGCTTCTCACAAGTAGCTTATAAATATACTCCAAACAACATCAGTTAAATGATCAAAAGCATAAGACACTCCTCGCCCATCCCAATGTGGGGAACCATAGTAAATGAGTCATGTGCACTCAACATGTACACCCTAGGATCACAAGGGTTCCCAAGGGGGGAGAGAGAGAGAGAGAGAGAGAGAGAGAGAGAGAGAGAGAGAGAGAGAGAGAGAGAGAGAGAGAGAGAGAGTGGACAAAAATACCCCAAGAACATGGCACTCGAAGATCTTAAAAGATTATAACAAGTAATCATTGTATTATATTCCAATAGCACATATATCTTGCAAGTACATCAAGAAATCAAGGTTGAATCTTTCAAGTGTCCAATACTCCACGGTCAGGGTCCACTTACCTACCACCATCTAGAAAAAACCAGTTGTTAGAACAACAAAGTTTTAAATGGGTAGATAGGTAATGCCTGCACACCTCGGCTTGTTATTGCTTTACCTAGGAGAAAGAGACACATCCAGATTCAGAATTGCATATTACATACTAAAAAGGCTGGGGGGACATCGTGAAATGTTGGAGACAGAAGTGCTCACCTACCATATAGGAGGCATTAGGAAGGACAATAATTTTGAAACTCAATTGCCTAGCCTTCCATAAGGAGGGAAAGAATGGCATTAGAAAGGACATTTGTAACAACAGACAGCGACCTAGCATTTCATGGAAGAGGCATAAAAAAGGTTAGCTTTCCAAGTAAAAGGTAAGCGACCCATCCAAACATACAACTGCACATTACATTGTGTCATACCTTAGTGGGTATTATGAATTGTTTAGGCATAGGATGTGCTCACCTTCCATGTAGGAGGTATTAATAAGGATAATTATTTTGAAAAAAAAACTCCTAGCCTTCCATAGAGGAGGCATGATAAATTTTTAAGCCTTCCATGTAGGAGGCATTAGAATGTAAAAGAAGGCAATGATCTAGCCTTCCATAGAGGAGGCATAATTAGCTTTGCAAATAGGAGAAAATAGAAGAAACAATTGTATTGAAACAAAATCATCTAGCCTTCCATAAAGGAGGCATGAAAAGATTATCTCTGTCATTGCGTTAGGAACTCATAATAAAGTATCAAATAACAAGTACTTCCTTACACAAGAAGAAGGGGGGAATAAATTAGATTTAAAAAATATTTATGGCAAGTCCATGTTGCAACGGGGGATGCTTCAAATAAGGTTGGCCAATAGATCATGGAAGAGACAACTCAAGTTAGGTCACGACTAGTGGAATCTCAGTTTAACATTTTCTTAGTTTTTCGAGGAAGATAGGATTGGGTTCTAGAAATTATGTAAGCATGATGCAATATCAATCCTTCTTTTCTAGCTTCCTTCATTTTTTTATTGATGAAGGCAATAAAGGTAGAATCAGTATCAACGAACATATGAGCCATCTTGCAAGGGGCACAAGTACCAGATGCTCACCAGATGTGTCCTAAAAAGGAGACATACATTCGTTAGTACATAGGGTAAGTAAGCATTAAAAAACTATCCATTATCTATGAAGTGCCCACTATACCACTATAAGGAAAATTATAACCCCACAAAAAGCTATCCATTATCTATCTAGGGAAAACTTGCTACTGTAGCATTGTAAAAAATTATAGTGTTGAAGCAAAAGTATGTGAAAAAATTAAAGTGGTAACCAAGAAAAGAAGGTTTGTAAGTACACATAATCGTAGGCCTACAAGCTCTATACATGTGTAACTAAAATCACAAGGATGTCTTGAAAAATTCATACAAACACATCTCTAGTTAACCAACTAAGTACATAAGACATCTCTAATTCACCCAATACGTACATAACATATGGGTTTTAAAATTTTAGAATAAATTGCAAAATATCGTAAACTAATTGAACGGAAAAAAAAATTTGGGGGCATAAGCAATTAATTACCGTCAAGGAAATAAGATGATGTTATTAACTAACTGACTTAATGATTACACTCTTGCCACAATAAACAGGCTAATGTGTAAGTCAACCTAGTCTATAAAGAGAGACTATCCCTTATAAACAAAAGAATTGTACCCTAGCTAGAACGTTAGATAACCATAACTATAAGACTAAGTAAAAAATGTAACACTACATAGAAGATAGGACGTAGTATAATACATAGCGAAGGGAGAGCAGAACATGCGCATAAATCCGTGCAAGCATACGTGTAGGCGGGGTTGAAGGAATTCAGAGGACCAAAACCTCCATTGAGCAGGTAGGAGGCGTCATGCATGAGTGCAAAGCTACCATCAAAAGCATGCAAGGCTACGCACGGCAGGACGGCCGGTGAGGTGCCCATGCTTGAGAAGGATAGAGACTAGAGAAATCCCAATGGCTCGAACTAGCACTACAATCCCACGTTTGGGACACTAATCACCAAGGGCAACATGGCTAGACCCTATGCGTGTACGCGACAAGGGCGGGTAGACGAGGTGACCAGAGGAGTTTGTGTGTGTTGCACAGTAGAAGACGGTACACCCAGGTAAGAAGGAGCATATAGGAGGGTGTAGATAGGTTGGAGATATTGGGAGCAAGCAGGCGGCATCGCGACAGCAAAGATCATGGGAGAGAACACGAACAACCATCGTTCCAATCCATGAAATCTACATAAAAAGCAAGTAAGTAGCCACATGAGTTGAAAGGAATAAGGATGAGAGGCCAATTCATGAAATCAAACAAACCTGAGATTATGCCATAGTGATGGGGAAAGAGTAGGAAGTGGAGGACTAGTTCTGAGGATTGAGTTGAAGAGTAGGGAGGACAGTGACAACTTGAAGGGAGAGGGAGCTCTTTAGAATTAGGTAGCACCACTCTACAATAAATTAGGTCAAGGATAACATCCTCTCCCATCTTTTGATCTATCTGCAAAATCTTAAGGTACAAATCTATCAGTTCTTAGATACCGTCAAAACCCATAGGTTCCTTTCATAAGTCCATAGGGTGGCAAATGATATTGTAGAACCATAAACAAGGGGGAATGAGTAGTGATAGGGGAAGAAAAGAAATCACATGAGTTTTAACTCCCAATTATAAAGACGTTAGAAGAAATTTTTGCTCATTAAATCCACGTTAAGGAATAGATTAGGACTTATCAAAGACATCATAAAAATTTGGATTGGCTAGTGTGTGTAAACTCATGTGTATGTGTGTGAGGGGGTATGAGTGGGATAAAAAGTGTGTGTGTGTGTGTGTGTGTGTGTAAGTAGGAGTGTTGCAGGGCTAGGGGAAGATTTTACATGAGTTTTGGATTTTAACCCTCAATTATGAAAAGATACTTAGAAGCACTATCTACTTTTTAAATTTTCAAGAAGGAAATATTGTCAAAAAGATGTCATAACAAGTTTGGACTGGCTCATGTATATAATTCCAAAAATAATTATTGGAAATGGACTATCAAAGTATCAATAGGTACATTATGTGTTTGCAAAGATTTCCCAGGTCTCACCAATAAAGATTTTCCATGTAAAAAAACTATGTGTGTGCCTGTGTGTGTGTGTGTGTGTGTGTGTGTGTGTGTGTTTGTGTGTGTGTGTGTGTGTATGTGAGGGAGTACAAATAAGATAAATGTGTGTGTGTGTGTGTGTGTGTGTGTGTGTACCCTCCCTGGCCCTGGGAGGATGCCACATGATGGGGGCAGAATACCCATCATGTGGTATCCTACCCTGCACCAAACTAAGATAAGAGTGGGGAAGTGTTAATTTAAGGGCTAGGAAAATTGTTGGTAGCTATGAAGTTGAAAGTAAGTTTTTGGATCTTATGTCAATGAAATCCATTGGCACATTAGAAAAAAAGATAGCTCATTTTGGGGCCCTATAAAAAATTTGCTATTTTCTCTTTTATCTCTCTTCTAAAATGTGGAGAAAGCAATAAAATACGGATATCTATCAGTTCAGGACTACAAGTGTGTCAGTCTAGGGAGGAATAAAAAGTCCTTTCAAATAATTGAGAAGACGCTGCATTAAACTCTCCATATAGATTCCGCATCTCTTTCGATGGCGTTTCGACAGCCTCTCATAAAGAACCCATCACACCATCACTAATTTTTTTTTTTCAAATATTTGAATTGTTACTGCGAAAGATTAGATGAGTTTTATAAAAAGTAGACAAGATGAAGAGCCAACCCTCATGAAATGGTTGCGTGCAACTATGCTGTTGAAGAAGAACCTCAAAAGAAGCAACTACACCATTTGCACATTGACTTAGAAGAATAATACGCACCGCTACAGAAAAGAGGAAAGGTTTCGCTTGTAAATGCGAGAAGAGCAGGCTCCCAACATATCGACTTATGGTGCGATGGACAAAAATTTACCCCAAATGTCCATTGAGGAATTTGAGCCCTCCATTTTCTAATCCAACAATGCTATTGAGGTTTGTGGGTGATGAGGACAATGGAATGTATGGATACATTTCAACTCAACATTCAACTACGGAAATGTACAAGACATTGTATGTTCGAGAAAGAATGGAGAAGGCGCAAGAAATGTCGATATATTCATACTTGAAAGAGCAGCTGCAAAGGGAAATCGAAGAACATTCAAAGACAAAGAATGAGCTACGAAGAGAAAAATGAAGAGAACGGTTCTTGGAGAGAGACAACGAAGCAAGAGAATTCGAAACATTGCGGAGTTGAAAGCTGGCACTAAAGGATGTAAGCGTAGAGTACAGAAAGCAAGGTAGGAGTACATCTTGTTTAGCCATTGTATTTGTATATGTGTGTTTGTCTTGCAAGAAAATCTGTGATATTGCAAAGTGTACTTGTTGCAGGGAAATTTTAGGACCGCAGAAAGAAAACATTGATCCTAATTTAATTACTATCAAACATATGAAGGGTTTAGTCTCCCCTGTTGTTGCAAAGAACATGATGGAGGAAAAGAAGTTTAAGAAGGTAAAACATGAAGTTCTTGAAGACTTTGTATCGCAAAGTAAAGCTGATGTCACAAAAATTCAAGAGGCTCTTGATGTGAGCGGAGTGAGAAAAAAGGGATATGCTTCAATATTTAGAGTTGTGTCATCAACATTAAAAGATCAACAGATAAAACATGTGTTGTTACCAACACCAGCACAAGTTTGGAAGGAACGACGTCATCTCAACCAAGAAATTGATAAGTTCATTGGACAGTATTTTCATATCGAAAGTGTATATGAAGGTGAAAAGGGAAGCACTACATATAATGCTTGGAATAATATTTTTGTAGATCTTGAACAATTGCAAAGACTAACGGTCGAGTTCTACAATATCACATTTGAAGAATGTAAAGGAGTTTTGAAGTTTGTTGTGAAGCTCGATGAGTGTGAAATTGTCAAGGAAAAAACGATAGAGAGTTTCTATCACTTTGATGAATCAAGCACTTGATCAATCGATCACAAACTCTAGCTCAAAGTACTTCAGTGTCCAGATGGAAAAGCACGTATGGTGGTTGGGCTCATTTGAGGTATGTAAACTATTGCCTTCCAAATTATTCTTTGCTCAAAATGTAATAAAATTTATATCATATATCTTGCAAACCTATGGTTTTAAATTACAGGTGAAGACTGAGGACCATGCAGTACTTTATTCGGTATTTCATCAAATAGATATGCCATCAATTATCAAGAGTCAAGTCCAAGGACGCCATCTTCATGTTCTAGGGAAGGGTGATTCTCAAATCGAATGGCATATGGCAGGTGACTTGAAGACAGTGAAGTGTATGTTCAATATAAGCAAAGAGGGTAACTCAAAATATCCTTGCTTGTACTGCAATGAACGATCACCTGTCCTAGATTCTAAATGGTGGAAAAGAGCACCCAACAGAGATAAAGTAGATAAAAATTTCAAAGCAGTTCTTGAGATCCCATTATGCAATGTTCACATTTGTACATTGCATGCATTATGTAGGATCATTGAGAAACTAGTTTTCCTATATATTGAATTTGCATGGAAACTTTGCCCTAAGAGTAGAAGAAAAGAGGCACTACAATCATTAGAAGCAGTGCTATCAAAAATTGGTCTCCATGAAGGAGATGTACATATTACAAAGGATCTTTAAAAATCTACAAATGGAAAAGATGTTCCTATCAAGCCATCTATTGGTGGAGTAAAGACTAGAAGAATTTTGTCTCATCCAGAGAAAAGAAAAATAAATGGTAGTAAAACAACATACATATCAAGTTTAAATTATAACTTGTGAAGAAAAGTACACAATGCTGCCAACATTAGGCAAACAGATTGGCAAGAGATGTCAAGGCATAAGTGTGGAAATGCTTAGATAAGCTTTTTGTTTTTTGTGACCAAGCCACCTTTAGCAAAAATCATCAACAATCATTTGAAGAAGCGGTAAAGAGTTTTGGAAAGGCAATGAAAGAGGCTTGGACAACATGTAACATCACTCATTACATGGTAAGAACAATATCCTGTTTTTGTGCATGTTTTTTTAATAAAGCAAGCAATATTAGTTTTACATATTCTAATTCCCACTTGCCTATGTATCAAAATAGCATAGAATCTACAATCACCTTCCTTTCTTTGTAAAAAAATACGGATGCTCTGCAATTTGGTCCACACAAGGAATGGAGAAATCACACTACATGGCACGAATGCATTCTTTCAACATACACAACATTTTGGAGGAAAACAGAAAGCCAATAGTTTAAAAGAAGTCTTCCAGTGGTTCTATCGAGGAATACTACATCACAGGTTAAGCTAGCTTTCAGATTGGCTCAAAAGGAAAGATAGATTTTGGAGAACTCAAATGTAGCACAAATTGTGCATCAATTGGTGTCATCAAATGTAATATTTTTTTTTTTCAATGAACAAGACTTGGATCTTTCATACATAAGAAGTCATTGTATGCAACCATTGAAATATTTGAAATGTACTACATATATTTCTATTTCAAAATGTACATTTTTTTGGTCACAAATACACATAAACATAACTAAGACATTCTAAAATGACAGTGTTCTCACAATTTAACTCTACTTCTATCTTGTAAAATATACAATGCCATGCACGCTATCCTTCCAATGGTTTGCCAACTTTGCTTGGAATCCTTCTTGTGACTTTGATTGGAGACCTTTTTTTCTTGAGCTGAGGAGCAACCGAACTCTTCTCATCTTGTGCAAGAGTTGTTGTGGTCGCATTTTGCTCTTCATCTATTTTGTCGGGAAGGGCCACCAAAGAAGGCTCTCAATTCCTTATGAGCTTATTCTTTCCATAATCTTCCAAGGAGAGGGCATCCTTTACACCACAAGCTAGTGCCTAGGCAGTATATGTCAAAAGGGAACCAGCTCTTGAGCCTTGCTTTCTAGCATAATACCCAAAAATAATTAAAGTAGACCGCTTCTCTATCAAAATGATCTTATCTGTTTGACATGATATAGGATGACCACCCAGCAAGTCCCAAATCCTTCATATCAAAGGCCTCATGCAACTTGGCCTTTAATGCATCTAGCTCATAACTATTCTTACTAGCCAATAGCATATCATCCACATATAGTGCCAAGAGTATCAAGCTATTATCCTTAGCCCTTTTAGTGTAGAGGCAGTGATCAATTTCACTCCTTCAACCCTAGGACCGAATGAAAGCATCAAACTTCTGATACCATTCTCTAGGAGCTTGCTTAAGACCATAGAGACTCTTCTTCAGCTTGCAAACTAAATGCTCTTTGCCCTTTTCTTCAAAGCCTTCTAGCTGCACCATGTAAATTTCCTCATGCAAATCCCCATGCAAGAAAGTTGTCTTAACATCCATCTGCATAAGCTCCATATCCTCTTCTACCACTAGTCCAAGCATGCATCTAAGTGTGGTCATCTTCACAACCGGAGAGAATATTTCATCAAAGTCCACACCCTTCTCTTGCTTGAACCCTTTAGCGACCAAATGGGCCTTGTACCTAGGCACATCATCATCTGTGACCTTCATCTTGTAGACCCATTTACATGGCAATGCTTTCTTTCCATGTGGCAAAGAAACCAAGTCCCAAGTATTATTCTTCATAAGTGAACTCATCTCTTATTTCATAGCATACTCCCACTTGTATTGATCCTTGCGCATCATAGCCTCTCTATAGCAAGAAGGCTCTCCACAATCAATAAGCATCACATAGTCTACCCCTAGAACGAACCTATCAGGTGGTCCAAACACTCTAGATGATCTTCTCAAGGGCATTTCAGCTTGCTGTCCCACCTTCATATCAGCCACATTTGGCTCATCATTTCCACCAATAGATGATCCATCATCTACCCTTGATTGTATACCTATGGGAGTACTTGATGGTACCATTTCTTGCACATTTAGTGCATGGACAGCTTGTTGTCTATCAACATATGCAGGTGGATTCACATCTTGGAAAGTGATTCTCCTCATTTCCACATCCCTCATGGGTGCCTTATGCATCTTATTCTCATTGAAGGCTACATCATGGCTATGTATGATCTTCTTTGCTTCTGGATCCCAGACGATAGCCCATCTCTGCACTTTCACCATAACCCAAAAAGATGCATTTCCTAGACTTAGGATCTAGCTTCTTTCAAAGCTCTTTTGGCACATGTGCATATGCCTCACACCCAAATATATGCGAATGAGAGTAAGAGGGCTTCTTGCCACTCCATGCTTCTTCAGGAATACCACCATCCAAACTCTTACTAGGTGATCTATTGATCACATGCACTGCAGTCTTCATTGCCTCAGCCCAAAAACCACCAGAAAGACTTGCATTGGAAAGCATGCATTGCAACCTTTCTTGAACGGTACAATTCATATTTTTTGCAATTGGATTTTGCTCTGGAGTACGAGGGGATGTGATCTCCCTCTTAATCCCACGTGTATCACAGAAATGCTGAAAGTCATGAGAGAGATACTCTCCACCATTGTCAGTCCATAGGCATTTAAGCGTTCTACCTGACTGATTCTCAACCAAGGCCAGCCATTTATGAAATACTTGGAACACATCACTCTTCCGAGCTATAGCATAATCCCACACTTTCCTAGTTGCATCATCAATGAATGTCACATAGTATTCATCAGCCCCACCTAATGACCGTGTAGGCATGGGACCACATACGTCTGAATGCACCAAATCAAGCTTTTTAAACTCTTTCTTTCCCCTTCTTTTATGGGCTGATTTAGTCTGCTTCCCATGGAGACAATGCTCATAAAATTCAAAATGAGAGAAACTCAAATGCAGTACATAACCCAAACAGCATAAGAGTTTCATCCATTTTGGCTCATATGGCCCAACCAGCAATGCCATAAAGAAGTGTCTGGCTGCTCGGTTATTGAAACAACATGATCAAACACCCCTGATACATGCAAGAGATACAAAGTCTCACACTTGGCACCCCTGGCCAAAAGCATAGAGCCCTTCTGAATTTTCCAACTCCCAAAACCAAAGATGGTCTGAAAACCAGCATCATCTAGCTGACCTGTTGAAATGAGACTCTTGGTCAGCTTAGGCACATGTCTCACATTTTTCAAAATAAATGCAGACTCATTTTCAAAAGAAAACTTTATGTCACCTATTCCCACTATGTCACATGCATAGTCATTTCCAAGATGCACACAACCTGTCTTTCCATTGTCATAAGTGGAGAACCATTCCCTATGGGGAGTAACATGGAATGAAGCACCAGAATCCAAAATCCAATCCTGGGAATATGCATCATCTAAAGTGGTAAGCAACTCTGCAGAAAAACTAGACATGAAGAGAATGTCATTGTCACTATCATGTGTGACTGCATTGATCTCCTCGATCTTCTCTCTTCCTTCTAATTTGCACCCCAATTTGCATTCTTTTTCTTATCCTTTTGCTCTCTTTTGAATCTTAACAGCTTACTAAACCCAATTTTATCATGATCGACTTATTCTATTCAAACCATGTCATTCTGGTAGTAACCTTAGCATTCAATTGCATCATGTAAACAAATTACTAGACCATACTTAAAAGACTCAAGGCATTAGATTACATATACGGAGCAAGTAACTCCCGAACCATTGTATGTACGATTGAGTACATAAAGCTAGACAATCAATTATGAGTATAAAATATATATACTGTAGAATTGTAAAGCATAGTACCAAGCGAGGAGATCATCATAAAATTATTACTAGGGGAATCCCCAATTGTATCCTCAGGTATACATGAAGAGTCCCCAAGGAAAACTGCAATAGTTTAAATGCAACCAAAGATGACTTTTAAAACATATGAAGTCCATCATATAGGTAGAGAGATCGTAATGATTTTATTTTGGCTTAAATGTTCATGAGTACTACCTCAATGAATTATTACAATTCAAGACCCACACACAAATTAAGTAATGAAAACTCACACTCAACCATAGAATGTCACTGCACACCATTAGAAAGAGACAATCTATACTAAACCAAAGTAAATGTGATAAATTCTCCTTGCATACATCATGTAGACGGCAACCCTTCTTCATGGATGATCTCTCTAATATATCATTCTTCCTTCAAATTAGTGGTACCCTGCAATAAGCATAGAATGAACACTATGCTGTAATTGTGAATATGAGTCATCAGTACGCATATCACAAATAAGGGGCTCCAAGCATTGTATCAATGAATAATATAGGTATTAGCAAGTAGTGCCAGTGTGAAAATTGTGTGTGTGTGTGTGTGTGTGTGTGTGTGTGCGCGCGCGTGCGCGCGTGCGTGAGACTATATGTGCATGCGTGCATATGTGAGTATGTGTGTATGTAAGTGTGAGTGTGAAAAAGCATGTGTGTACGTGTATGTGTGTGCACATGTGTATGTAAGGGTATACATAGATGTGCATGCACGTGTGTGTGCATGCACGTGTGTGTGCATGTGCGTGTGCATGTGCGTGCGAGCATGCATGTGCTTAGATTAAAAAGTCTCATCAATAATTGAGCCATACAATTAATTCCCATCAATTGGCAAAAAAGTAAAAAAAAAGGGGAACAACTAGAGTTTGCAAAAGTTTTGACCAAAATTAAGAATTTTTACTAATATTGAGTTTGACAAACACAATATTGAAAACAAATGTTGAATCCTCAAGCAGTCCAAATTTTGAGGTGAGCGTACACTTACCTACCACCATCCAAACAAACTACGTGTTAGAACAACATAAATACGTTAATGCATGTCTTCCCCGACTTGTCATCACTTTACCTAGGAATATAGATAACCACATGCATTCTTAGATAATTTGGGTAAAAAAGTGTCGAATCCATCTAGTAGTCTAGGCTCCGAGGTCAGGGTCCACTTACCTGCCACCATCCAAGAGAAACTAAGTGTGAGAACAATATAGCTTCTAATGGGTAGACAAGTAATGCCTATGTGCCTCGGCTTGTTATCGCTTTTACCAAAGACCCACACAACCATCCAGATTCAAAATATCAAGATTAAGGTGTTAGAAAAAGACACAAAAAAAAGGGGAGAGAATTTGGGAATTTCCCAAGTCCCAATTTTAAATAGGGTTGAATATTGGACCATGTGGCTAAAATTCCAACCCCTTATTTGAAAGTGGGACTTGTAGGGATTCCTAAATATAGTACTTAGGCGGATTACACTTTCAAGTAAGGGCTTGAGATTTGACCATGTGGCGCCAAACCTTTACCTTTTGGGAATTTCCAAATTCCCTAATATAGTGTTGGTTAGAAAAAAGTGTGCTTACAAGATTTTATGAAATGACTAAATAAAATTTAATCTTAGTAAAAACTTGAGAAATACCCGTGGCTAAACAATTGGTACAAAAAGAGTACCATAAATGGAAGAATTTTAAAAAAGTTTCTTTAAACAATACAAGCCTAAGAGCTAGTTATCATTTATTTATTCTAAACAAGGTTAATGTTTTAGCCATGTTATCAACATAAGAGAGAAAAGCAAACAATACCTAGCAATTTTTTATGCTATAAGTGTAGAAAAAGTCTAAGTGGATAAATGTAAAAATTAATTTGTAATTAGTTAATGGAGCCAATTAGATATTTGAGGAGTTAAGGAAGTAAATAATAATATGTATATAGTGAAAATGAGGGGGGGAAAGTATATTTAATTAGAGAGAGGTTTAGGGAGAAAATAAATATATAGAGGGGGGGCTTTATATATAGGTAGAGAGGGGGTTGGGGAAAATATCTAAACATATAAATAGAGGGGGAGAGGAGGGAGGGGGGAGTTTATATATCCTTAGAGAGGGGGGTTGGGAGAAAAAAATATATCTAGAAAAGAGGGGGAGAGGGGGGTTGACTAAAGAAGTATATATATATTTAGCGAGGGGGCTGGGAGGAAGCAATAATAAATTTAGAGGAAAAAAAGGTGGGGGGAGGGGGGGGTCTAAATAATATATAAACTTGAATTTGAAAAGAAAATACAAAGGTCCAAAATATAAATTTGGAGGAGAAGAAGGGGGTTAAATGGAAAAAGGACATAGGCTGTGTGGACTGTACCTGAGAATCCAAGGCAGGACATGAGTGAGGTGTCCACCGCAGGGACCAGTACCGGGGAGTCTAAGCTGCCTAATACTATAGCACAACGGCTATAGTACCACAGAACGGAGGTTGGGAGGCATAAAGGTGGAGTGCATGGGAGGGTCTATAGGACTAGTTGGAGAATAGAGGAGGTGAGGCTTCTATTATATAGGTAGCATACAGTCGGGTAGTCAGGATTCGGTGGTCAATAGTCCGTAGATATTGTTTTGGGAGTGAGTATTTTTTTGGGGGGCCGGGTAGGCTAGGTGGGTTCAAGCACATGCCAGTATGGAAAAAAAGCGATGGCTATGAAAACAAGGGCCGGTAGAGAGGGGGTTCGTTACTATGGGTAGGATGAGCCCATTTTTATAGGCTTAGAAAAAACATTAGGTAGAATAGGAAAATTTTAATTTAAAAAAACCAAAAAATACGAGCGAGTAAAGCAAGTAGGATAGGTCAAATTTTAATTTAAAAAGGAAAGCAAAAAGAAACGAAATAAATGAAATAAAAAAGGGGTTAAAATCTTAAGTAATAACTTTAAAATTTAAAAGGAAAAAAAAGGGGGGGAACCAAAAATTAGGAAAAAAATTAAAAAATATTTAAAAGAATCATCATGGGATGAGGGAGTTAATTTTGGGGGGAAGGACGGGGGAGATGGGAAAGAAACCAAATATTAGTGAAAAAAATAGAGGACGATTAGAGAAAAAAGATTAAATGAAATTATAACAAATTCTGGAAAATTTATGTATGGGATGAGGGAGTTAATTTTAGGGGGAAGGAAAAAAAGGGGTTTAGTAAGTGTGTGTGTGTGTGTGTGTGTGTGTGTGTGTGTGTGTGTGTGTGTGTGTGTGTGTGTGTGTGTGAGATTGTAAAAGGGCAAGCGGAATGTAAAGGGGGAGAGAAATGTAGGAAGTGTGTGTGTGTGTGTTAGGCCCTATAGGAATCCGCCCTGTGAACAGGTAGTGGTTCTAGACCTAGTATTGCAAGTGAAAAAACTTCTTGCAATTTTTAATACTACATTTAGAATGAAATATGAGAAATACAATAAGGTAGAAACCCTTTAGAAGTTAGAACGTCCAATATGGGGTGACCATGAGCAAGCAAAGCAATGAAGATTTGATCTCATTGGCAGCTACATTGAGGTGTATTCTAGTGTTGGGGACTGTTACCTGCATCCATCCAAGAGAAGGTGATGTTATAATACACGCAACTTCTAGCTTGGGACTACAGGTGTCATAGACCCCAACTGCTTGTTATCGCAATCAAGAATACGACCCAGTAGTCAACCAAGAGATCATAAATTTTGGAAAGAAAATCTTTTGGCTACCCGTGCCACAAGGGTGTTAGATATCAATGCTCCACTCTCGTGTAACTACGCGGGAACCAGCTAACTCTACTTGTAAGCCCCCCATATGAGGAGAAGGCATTTGAGTAGCTCGGTTATCTGGTAGGTCCTGGTTTGAACACCAGATGGGGGCCATGTGTGGCCTGATGGCTGGACGGAGTTGGCACACTGCCAACTAGGTTACATGTAAGTGTGGGAAAAAATCCCATGACTGACCGCATTGAGGGTAGATGGAGCATTTCTCGGGGCAGCCCACTCTCGGGTTCTGGGCCCGTTTGCAGTCCCAGATGATCTGGGATGGTTGTGGGCCGAACGGAGACCATAGGTTAGTTGCTCTATTTTGTGCACCAGTTCTATCATGTGGTCGGTGGCCTATTTAGAGACCGAGGACGGTTTGGGCGATCACCAAATTGGGTCTAATCGACTACGACTGGTGGCTATATAAGAGCGAGCTCGTGAAGCCCATTTCATCACTGGCTACAGCAACCCTGATTCCTTAGCATTCAGCCTCCGTCTTCTACTATTTCCAGCTTGCCATTGAAGCTTCTTTCACAGGAGCGCACGGCTAGGAGGCAGCGCCATCTATTGTATCAGTTCTATAGTAATCAAATTTTTTATTCTCCATACTGTCTGTTTTTCTCTCTTGCATACGAGATCCTGTTATCTGTTGAGCATAGACGTTGTATTGTTTTCTTACATGGTATCAGAGCCTGGACTCTAGTAAGAAGATTTGGTAATGTGTTTCTATTTGCGAGCAGATTGTGAGAGATGGCCCAGCCCGCAAGACTGTGAATCCCACCGTTCGGCGAAAGCGAAAAGTTGGACGGCTCTAACTATCCACTCTGGAAGTTCAAGATGAAGACCATCCTAAGCGCATACGAGCTTTGGGATACTGCTACTGGGGTGGACGTGAGGCCAGTTGCGAGACCGGATCCAACCAATGCAGGACAACATATAGCACCAACTGCGGATGAGATTCTCGTGTGGACAAGAAGAAATGCAGATGTGATGTGTTCTATTGTCTGCAGTGTAAGTGATTCCATCATGGTGTTAATTCAACATGTCACCACAGCGGAGGAGGCATGGACGGTCTTGAAAAATCAGTACGAGACCACAAATCAGACCCAAATTCACAATCTGGAGACTCAACTCGCGAATGAAAAAGTGTCTGAGTCTGAAGTGGTAGAGAAGTTCATCACCAGGGTGAAGAATCTGCGCGACCAGATGACTACGATTGGCATCACCATCACCAGCGAGAACCTAGCATGAAGGTGCATATAGATTCTTTCACCAAAGTACGATGGTCTTGTTACGGCACTGAATACGCAGAACAAAAATCCGTCCCTCAACTTTGAGGATTTTAGTGCAATGCTTTTGGAGGAGGAGATGCGTCAAAAGACGAGGACTGGAGAAGATTTGGCTCTCTACGCTAGATCAAAGAAAGGTAAGGGTAAGGACTCTAGTAACCCATCTTCTTCTTATGATAAAAAGAGAAAGAAGAAGATCAAGTACTTCTATTGCAACAAGGCAGGACACAAGCAGAATGAGTGCCGAAAGAAGATTGCAGATGAGAAGAACGGAGTAAAGAAAGAGTCCAGCAACAGCACGCAGGCAGTACCAGTAGAGCTGTTCATAGCAATTGAGGAGATTTGCACGGAGGCAGTTCATGTACCTGTGGATGAACCTTGGATCATTAACAGTGGTGCATCACGCCACATGACCACTCAGAAGGATTGGTATACCTCTCTACAGCCGATAGGGAATGACATCCTGGTAGCAGTCGGCAATGATGCAAAATGTCCAGCAAAAGGAAAAGGTACGATTGCTCTCAAGTCAGATGGAGTTGTAAAACTGTTGTCCGATGTTCTTTATGTGCTAGATATCAAGAGGAACTTGTTGTCCATTTCTGCGATCATGGATCGGGACCTCAAAGTTCAATTCGATAAGAATGGTGCACAGATTCTGGATCTTCAAGGGAAGGTCATTGGTAAAGGTACATGGCGCAACAACATCTATGAAATCTCAGCTTTCAATGCTCGAGCCGATGTGAAGACCACTAAGCTGTGGCATGAGAGGTTTGGTCATCTAAACCTTAGTTCTTTGAAGGAGATGCATAAAAGTGGAATGATTACAGACCTACCAGAAATTACAGATCTGCCCGATGTATGTGAAGCTTGCATGATGGGCAAGCAGCATCGGCATCCCTTTCCTAAAGAGGCTAACAGGGCGAAGGCTCCTCTAGAGCTCGTTCACATGGACCTCTGCGGAAAGATGGAGATGGAAGCTTTGGGTGGTTCCTACTACTTCATGATGCTGATCGACGACTACAATAGAAGGATATGGATATACTTCCTGAAGACTAAAGACGAGGCTTTTAGTAAGTTCAAGGAATGGCATGTAATGGTCGAGAAAGAATCGGGGAGGAAGGTGAAGAAGTTGAGATCAGACAAAGGTGAAGAGTTCACATCAATTGAATTCGAAAGTTACTGCAAAAGTCACGGGATCAAGAGGCAGAAACCCCCGCCACATACATCACAGCAAAATGGAGTAGCAGAATGCAAGATGCGCATCATCTATGAATTGGGCAGGAGTATGATGAAAGGGAAAGATTTTCCAAAGACTTTTGGGCTGCAGCATGTAACACTGCAGTTTACATTTTGAATCGTAGCTACACGAAGGCTGTGAATGGGATGACTCCACTGCAGGCCTTCTGGTAAGAAATCTTCAGCTGCACATTTCAGAGTTTTTGGATGTGACTGTTTTGTGCATGTTCCGAATGCTAACAGGACCAAATGGGAACCAAAGAGCCTGAAGTGTATTTTCTTAGGCTACAGTGAAAGGGTTACCGTCTCTATAACCCTATTACCAAGAAGATAATAGTAAGTCGTGATGTGGTCTTCTCAGAATAGCCGCATCAATTGGAGGAGGATGCTTCCTTCCTAGACAACCAGGACCAGGATATCCATCCAGTACCACCACCAACAGTAGACCGAACTCCCCCAACGGTGCTTGGGAGGATTCAAGATAAAGAAGATGAAGAAGAGCCTATAGAACCACAACGGCAACGGCCATTCCTGAAGTGGGTAAAGTAGCTTTTGGACGGCAGAGAACCTCCAGCCATTGAGGAGGAACCATCCGAACACCGTCGGTCCAAGAGATTAGAGGAGCAAAGAAGAGCGCAGGAACACTTGGTCAACTATGCTTTGATGACAGAGGTGATCCGTGCTGATGAACCCAAGTGTCTTGAAGAGGCACAGGGTGATGATAGGTGGATGCAGGCTATGCAGTCAGAGTATGGCTCCGTAATGAAGAACAACACTTGGGACCTTGTGGATCGTCCACCAAAACGCAAGGTAATCAGCACCAAGTGGGTGTACAAGACCAAGTACAAGTCCGATGGCACGTTGGATAAGTACAAGGCTTGGCTCGTGGCAAAAGGATTCGCACAGTTACATGGTTTTAATTCTCAGGATACTTTTGCTCCCACATCTTGACTAACCACAATTTGTGGTGTTTTGGCTTTAGCTGCCTAGGGAAGTTGGCCCGTGTTTTAGATGGATGTAAAATCCACCTTTCTGAATGGGGATCTCAAGGAGGAGGTATACGTGGAACAACCACCAAGTTTTGTGATCCGTGGTTCACCCCGGTTCAGAAGGTAAAGTCTGTAAACTAAAGAAGGCACTTTACAGGCTGAAACAGGCCCCACGAGCGTGGTACCAGCGAATTGATGCCTACTTTCTAGAAAACGGGTTCAGGAGGAGCCCATCTGATGCAAACTTGTATATCTTCAGAGAAGGAGGTAGGTGTATGATCGTGCTCCTTTATGTGGATGACCTTGTCATAACAAGGAACTATGAAGAGAAGATCTCGCAGACAAAGCATTTGCTAGGAAGAGAGTTTGAAATGACAGACCTCGGACTGATGCATTTCTGTTTGGGGATTGAAGTTTGGCAAGAGCCAAAATAGATCTTCATTTCACAGCTAAAGTATGCTGGAGAGATACTGAAGGCATTTGGCATGGCTGAGTGCAAGACAGTTGGTACCCCTATGGAGGTTGACGTGAAGCTCTCAAACGAGGATTCATCACCACTAGTGGATGAAGCAAAGTACAAAAGGCTTGTGGGCAGTTTGATTTACTTGTGCAGCACACGGCCAGACATCAGCTTTGCGACTGGTGTACTAAGCAGGTTTTCCAATAAGCCCTGGGAGAACCATTGGAGGGTAGGTATGCGGGTGCTAAAATACATCAAAGGCACACTTGATTATGGCATCACCTATACCAAGGGCAATATCTTGACCGGATTCTGTGGCTCGGATTGGGCAGGAGACGTGGACAACAGGAGATCAGTGACAGGTTATTGTTTTTCACTTGGATCTGCAGCTGTGTCGTGGGTCAGCAAGAAGCAACCCATAGTTGCTCTTTCTTCTACTGAGGCTGAGTACAAATCAGCATGCTTTGCTTCTTGCGAGGCAGTGTGGTTGAGGAGGATTTTAGGGGACATGGGTGCAGTGCAGAATAAGCCTACGCAGTTATCATGTGACAATCAGAGTTGCATGGCGATTGCAAAGAACCCTATATTCCATGCTCGCACAAAACACATTGAGATTCAATATCACTTTTTACGCGAGCTCATCATGGATGGAGAGGTCGACTTGGTGTACTGTCCGACTACAAAGAATGCTACAGACATCTTCACGAAGGCTCTTGGAAGAGACTTGTTGGAGAGGCATCTTCATCAACTTGGGACCGAAAAAGTAAGTTCACTTGCGGGTGGACATTGAGGGGGGTGTTAGATATCAATGCTCCACTCTCATGTAACTATGCAGGAACCAGCTAACTCTACTTGTAAGCCCCCCATATGAGGGGAAGGCATTTGAGTAGCTCGTTATCCAGTAGGTCCTGGTTTGAACACCAAATGGGACCCATGTGTGGCCTGATGGCTAGACGGAGTTGGCACACTACCAACTAGGCTACATGCAAGTGCGGGAAGGCATCCCATGATTGACCGCATTGAGGGTAGACGGAGCATTTCTCGGGGTAGCCCACTCTCGGGTTGCGAGGCCCGTTTGGAGACCGAGATGATCCCAGATGGCTGTGGGCCGAATGGAGACCGTAGGTTAGTTCTCTATTTTGTGCACCAGTTTTATCATTTGGACGGTGGCCTATTTCGGGACCGATCCCCAGTCGGGATCCCCAATCGACCGGTTTGGGTGGACTGGGTCAGTCACCGAATTGGGTCTAACCGACTACGACTGGTGGCTATATAAGAGCAAGCCCGTGAAGCCATTTCATCACTGGCTACAGCAATCCTGATTCCCTAGCATTCAGCCTCCGTCTTCTACTGTTTCCAGCTCGCCATCAAAGCTTCTTTCATAGGAGCACACGGTTGGGAGGCAGCGCCATCTATTGTATCAGTTCTATAGTAATCAAATTTTTTATTCTCCATACTATCTGTTTCTCTCTCTTGCATATGAGATCCTGTTATCTATTGAGCACAGACGTTGTATTGTTTTCTTACAAAGGGATCATGAAGATGCCATCATGTCATGATAGAAAGTATCCCCATCATAGTTTTCATATTACTCTTAACATTGTAATGCTATGAAACGTATGTTAGTAGACCTCGCCATATACATGGATATATAGAGGTATATGATTATACTCTAATGCATATTGAAAAAAGATGGTTAAGCGTAAGTTCCCTTTGAAAACATAACTAGGGAAGCTCGATACCAAACAATTGAGACATAGGTAAAGAAATAATAACACCTATTTCATTAATTTTGGACTTTTTGTGTTGTTTTTGGACGAAGCCCAAAAATCCTTCCCAATTGACAACTTTACTTTGTGAAAATATCCTTCCCAAATCAAAGTTATACTTTCTGAAAATATTCTTCCCAAATCAAAAGTTCACTTTGTGGCACTATCATATTCACATAAAAATATTGTTTTTTCAATCTATACTTTTGCACCAACATGTAAGAATTTGAAATAATCCTATATTAGAAATTCTAGCTATATCTAAGTTATTTGTTAATTTAATTATTTTTAATATTTTTCCTTGACGTTTTTCCTTGACGTGATAAATTTATAAATCCATGAAAGGAGACTTAAATATTTCATGAATATAACATTGTCACCCGCAATATGCACAAAGTTTTTAAAACTTTTAATAAATAGAAAAAAGACATGATGCCATAAGACCCAAGTTTTGTATTGAACCAAAGAGGTATAATAGCAATTATAGCTATTATTATATGATTACATTGAGAGATGTTGCTCTCAGCTAGAGTCTTTATATCCAAAATGATATAGATTGAACATATGTTTACAATTTAAATTGTTGCTCTTAAAGAGCCTCAATTTGTGCCATCTGCATAATTTGACTCCCCATTGTCTTATTGCTCAATGTCACGACAATCCCTTGCCAGGTGCCATCTGCATAATTTGACTCCCACTTGTCTTGCCAAGCCTTGCCCCTTGGGTGCATTGACTCCCCATTGTCTTATTGCTCAATGTGATTGTCCCTTGCCAGGTGCCATCTGCATTAACTCCCTATTGTCTTGCCAAGCCTTGACCCTTGGGTGACATCCAGTGCAAAATACAGGTGCCATCTGCATTAACTCCCACAAGTTGTCTTGCCAATCCTTGCCCCTTGGGTGCATTGACTCCCCATTGTCTTATTGCTCAATGTGATAGTCCCTTGGACTTCAATACAAATCTTTAATCATGGACATTCTTCATTTGTGCTGTCTCCTTCTACTTCCTCCATGGCGAGCATCCTTAAAAATTCGTGTATATGCAAAATAGTTTGCTGTGGTATTTTTATTTTTCCTTCTACCTCATATCCCATGCGCTTCTTTGATTTCTTTGCCCTTGAATGCCAAAACACTATGATTGTCTCCGTCGAAACTTGAGAGACCGCTTCATCATTTGGGACCCACTCCTTCATTATACAATTAGTATACAATGTGTTGTTATCCATATTCTCCTTCCTACCCTTTGGCTCATACCATACCACTGTAAATGTTGTAGCTCTCCTTGGTCATCTCTTTGCACATCAACTACTTTTGCAACCCAAAACTTCACATTCTCATATTCATCATTCGATGGCCGAACCACAACAAAAAAATCGACCTCTATATCTACTTGTGGCATAAACTCTCTCTTCTTCAGTCCACAATATGGACGTGGGAGTAATGATACAAATTCATTTTCAAAGACTAGAGCTGGGCACAAATCGTTATGAACATTTGGCCAAAACATATTGCATTCTTCCTTGACATCCTTTGAGCCTCGCATTCTCTTAAGGTCCTTTATTAAATTTTGTGTCTTGTTAATTACAGTGGTAGTGTGTTCTCTCCAAGTAGGCTTCGAATCAGGATATCTCCGGAGCATTTCCTCTTTGTATGCAATAAATGCTTTTAATCCTTCTATTTCACAGTTAGACCTCTCATTGAATTCTTGTATAGGAGCCCATGTTGGATACCTTTCCTTGCTGGGAATTGAAGTTAAGAGACTGTAAGGTTCTTCAGGTTCCCATTTTGTATCATGAGAATACTGTTGCAATTGCATTACAGGTTTTTCATCTTTTAAAAAAAAACAAAAGTAGTGTGGATTGGTATGACTTGTCAATGCATCACCACCCGTTTGTATGAAAGGTAGAATGAAGCTCTTCCAATCATACATTCTTTCGAGCCTCTCACATACTGTACTTTCCTTATGACCACCAACTTGCCTGCCACATCTTCTTACCAAGTCATCTATTGTCTATTGTCTATTGTCTTACCAAGTCAACTTGCCTGCCACATCTTCTTACCAAGTCATCTATTGTCTCCACATCCTTGCATTTAAGCTCCCTTGAGACTGTGCTAAAAACCTTATCGATATCCTCATGTGTATGCCCAACATACAAAAATCCACATTCGACCTCATTGAAGATTCGATGAGCAACTAGCATGGAGCAGAATGCAAACATGAGTACATTCTTATTTTCTCGCCAGCAATTATCAGCTTGTATTCTCAAAGTCAGTGGTAGGCGACCTTTTTCTGCATGTATATTCGAATTGCCTTCATAATAGATGTTACAACTTGATTGCTATCATGTAGATGCAAGGAATCAATCCATATATCTGCAAAGAACTTAATTCCATGCACTAACACTCCACATAGATGTGTCTTTAGAAAGTGCTTTCCTTGTAATTTAGGTGGAGTGGCAACAAAACGAGGCAATGTTGTTGTATTCTGATCCATGCCATCTACAATAAGGCACATGTAGTCATCGGGATGCGAAATAGCTTGCTCCTTCCAAAATGCATATTTTTGTCTGGAATGTTGAATAAGGTCATGATGAGATTTTCGGTTTTTTTTGTATAATTCCCTTTGATTTGGACATGTTGCACTCTCAATCACTCGCTTTAAATCATCACAGACATTGCACCTTGACATTTTTTGCCTCCTTGGGATTTTAACATATCCAAAGTTCTTCTTCCAAAGAGTATACAAAGTATGAGAAGAAGCTACGGCATCCCCTCTTTGCCTTTGCTTTTCTGCAATAGAGTCAAATACTTCGAGCTTTGTCAAGCCCATTGGAAGGTGCATTTCAGTGATCGCGTCACCGTTAGGGAGTTTGGTAGATATATGGGGTTGAGGTAAAGCATTTTCATGTATGAAGTCTTGCAAAATTGCTGCTACCCTGACAGTTGAGATTCTTGATTTGGACCTGGACCTTCCTCTATTACCGTGAATGCTAAATTTGTTGCCGCCCTTTGCCTTGGTGACTAAATCCCAATATGTACCATGGGATAATCCAGTAATATTGCGATATGCCTTATTGCAAATCCTTTTTCCATTTACGAGAGGTTTTATTTTTTGTCTTGAACTTAGCCTTTTATTGCCATTCTGAAGAAAGCAAGAGAGACTTGTGAGAAGGTATTCATTTCTTTCGCTTCCTCTTCTTTGCCACACGTGTCCTCTACATTCCCTAATGTCTGCAAGATCAATGAAGCGCATACATCTTCGCTTGCAACATAGATATCCCAATGCATTTAACATGTTCTCCTCCATTACTCTCTTCCTCTTTGGTTGCTTTTGTGGATCTGCCTGGATTCGCTTTCTCTTCATGCATATGTATGACCGTTTTCGTTCCTCGTGCACGTTGTTATCTGTATTTATGCACTTCTTCTCCTCACATTTGTTTGTAACCAAGCATCCATGATTGGTCGTTGCATCCTTGTCCATATCACAATCAAAGTTAAATATTGAATAATCCTCTATTGATCTCATCCTCGTTTTTAACATACTCTTAGGACCATTCAATGAATTCAATATTCTACGAGAGTATTGAGAACCTTGAAACTCTTCCACTCCTGAGAGAACATCACTCATTCTGACATCTTGCATGGCTTTCACAAATCCACAAGCTTGATTGACACCAGGTTTGTTAATATGCATGAACTCATCCACACTTGACAAGACATCGCTATTGAAACCTTTGCCCTTCTCACTGTGCAAGAATTCATCCACCCCAGATAAGGCTTCGCTTCTAAAATCATTTTGTTTCTCGGAACCAATGAACTCATCCACTCCAGATAAGATGTCACTTCTATAATTGAGTATATTGAAATCATCCACATTTGAAGTGATAGAGCCTGGCACATGGGCACGCTTTTTAGGTCCTCCTTTGATATTGTAGTATACCTTGTCTTTATCATTGAAAACCACGTGCCTCTTTCTCATGTTTAAAAATTGCATGCTCCGTCTCATATTCTTGCCTACCTCATAGTAGGGATCACATAAGGATGTTATGTTATCAACCATACCATCATCAGTGACTTTTAGAATCCTCATCTGTGCAAATGACCATTGCTCCACTTGTTCAAATCCCAATACTTCACCTTCTGCTACAGTCTTATTTGCAAATCATCTCATTTGTAAAATGTCCCCTATAGTAAAATCCAAGGTGGTGCACTTTGTATTCTTGATAATGTCTGTTGCATAAGTCTCATCTTTGTCCCATGCTATAAATGATTTGTTGGATGTATTGTAGGGCATAACATCTCCAAGTGTTTCCATATCTCCACATTTATACTTTAGCCCAACATGTGCGCTAAGAATCTTTGATACAGTAACTACCACCTTATCTTCGCCAAGTCTTCGAAAGTGGCAAACTGAATTGGGATCACTATCATGGATTGTAGCAAATGCAACTACTTCTCTTTTGCTACATAAAATCACATCCATCCCTGGAACAAAATCTATAGCCATCTCCTTTGTGAGAGTCCTTTGCAAGCAAGCTGCAGTAGCAACAATTACATAAATATTAGTCTCTTTTTAATAATCTACTCATTTATTATAATTTTTAATTAGTACTTAATTTATTGGTGGGAGAAGTTATCCGATCAAGTACTCATCATATGGACACACCAAGTTATCCTTTGCATGGTCGATCGAGCATTAAATACTATTTTTGCTCTAGTGTCATGCGCCTCCGTTAAAAAACACGAGCCTGCTAGGTATGTTATCCAATCAAGCACTTATGGGATGGGTGTGCCACTTTGCATGTAAGTCAATTCCACCTAGTTGAAGGTGTGTGAAAATTATTGTGCCCATCGGATATGCTTTGCATTGTCGATCAAGCATAAAACACCGTTTTTGCCTTAGTGTCATGCACAACCATGAAAAAACACGGTCCTAAGTGTGTTAATCAAACAAGTACTTATTGGATGGGGGCTCCACTTTTCACGCAAGTCCGTTTCAACTAGGTTGAGATGCGTGCAAAGTATTGTCACCATTGGATATGCTTTGCATGGTCGATTACGCATTATACAACGTTCTTCCCGTAGTGATATGCACATCTGCAAAAAAACACGCCCTTAGGTATGTTATCTAACCAAGTACTTATCGGATGGGTGTGCCTCTTTGACAAAATTTCAATACCACCTAGGCTAAGGCGTAGGAAAAGTATTGTTCCCATCGGATATGCTTTGCAACGCCGATCGAGCATTAAATACTATTTTTTCTCTAGTGTCATGCACATCCGTAAAAAAAACACGCTGCTAGGTGTGTTATCCGATCAAGTACTTATGCGATGGGAATGCCACTTTGCATGTAAGTCAATTCCACCTGGTTGAAGGTGTGTGCAAATTATTGTGCCCATAGGATATGCTTTGCATTGTGGATCAAGCATAATACACCGTTTTTGCCTTAGTGTCATGCACAACCATATAAAAACACGGTCCTAGGTGTGTTATTCAAACAAGTACTTATCGGATCGGGGATCCACTTTGCACACAAGTCCGTTTCAACTATGTTGAGGTGTGTGCAAAGTATTGTCACCATCGGATATGCTTTGCATGGTCGATCATGCATTATACACCATTTTTTCCCGAGTGGTATGCACATCCGTAAAAAAACATGCCCTTAGGTGTGTTATCTGACCAAGTACTTATCGGATGGGTGTGCCTCTTTGAGAACATTCCAATACCACCTAGGTTGAGGCATACAAAAAGTGTTGTGCCCATCAGATATCCTTTGCATGATCGATCGAGCAATAAATACTATTTTTGCTCTAGTGTCATGCACATCCGTAAAAAAACACGCTGCTAGGTATGTTATCCAATCAAGCACTTATGGGATGCGAGTGCCACTTTGCATGTAAGTCAATTCCATGTAGTTGAAGGTGTGTGCAAAGTATTTTGCCCATCGGATATGCTTTGCATTGTCGATCAAGCATAAAACGACGTTTTTGCCTTAGTGTCATGCACAACCATGAAAAAACACGGTCCTAGGTTTGTTAATCAAACAAGTACTTATCGGATGGGGGCTCCACTTTGCACGCAAGTCCGTTTCAACTACAAAAAGTGTTGTGCCCATCGGATATCCTTTGCATGGTCGATCGAGCATTAAATACTATTTTTGATCTACTGTCATGCACATCCGTAAAAAAACACGCTGCTAGGTATGTTATCCGTTCAAGCACTTATGGGATGGGAGTGCCACTTTGCATGTAAGTCAATTCCACCTAGTTGAAGGTGTGTACAAAGTATTGTGCCCATCACATATGCTTTGCATTGTCGATCAAGCATAAAACACCATTTTTGCCTTAGTGTCATGCACAACCATGAAAAAACACGGTCCTAAGTGTGTTAATCAAACAAGTACTTATCTGATCGCAAAAAAACATGCCCTTAGGTATGTTATCTGACCAAGTACTTATCGGATGGGTGTGCCTCTTTGAGAACATTTCAATACCACCTAGGTTAAGGTATAGCAAAAGTATTGTGCCCATCGGATATGCATTGCATGGTCGATCGAGCATTAAATACCATTTTTGCCTTAGTGTCATGCACATCCGTAAAAAAACACGCTGCTAGGTATGTTATCCGATCAAGCACTTATGCGTTGGGAATGCCACTTTGCATGTAATTCAATTCCACCTAGTTGAAGGTGTGTGCAAAGTATTGTGCCCATCGGATATGCTTTGCATTGTCGATCAAGCATAAAACACCATTTTTGCCTTAGTGTCATGCACAACCATATAAAAACACGGTCCTAGGTGTGTTATTCAAACAACTACTTATCGGATGGGAGATCCACTTTGCACGCAAGTCCATTTCAACTACATTGAGGTGCGTGCAAAGTATAGTCACCATCGGATATGCTTTGCATGGTGGATCACGCATTATACACCATTTTTTCCCTAGTGATATGCACATCCGCAAGAAAACATGCCCTTAGATGTGTTATCTGACCAAGTACTTATCGGATGGGTGTGCCTCTTTGAGAACATTCCAATACCACCTAGGTTGAGGCATACAAAAAGTGTTGTGCCCATCGGATATCCTTTGCATGGTCGATCGAGCATTAAATACTATTTTTGCTCGTGTCATGCACATCCGTAAAAAACACGCTGCTAGGTATGTTATCCGATCAAGAACTTATAGGATGGGCGTGCCACTTTGCATGTAAGCCCGTTTTTGCCTTAGTGTCATGCACAACCATGAAAAAACACGGTCCTAAGTGTGTTAATCAAACAAGTACTTATCGGATGGGGGCTCCAGTTTGCACGCAAGTCTGTTTCAACTAGGTTGAGATGCGTGCAAAGTATTGTCACCATCGGATATGCTCTGCATGGTTGATTACGCATTATACAACGTTTTTCCCGTAGTGATATGCACATCCGCAAAAAAACATGCCCTTAGGTATGTTATCTACCAAGTACTTATCGGATGGGTGTGCCTCTTTGAGAACATTTCAATACCACCTAGGTTAAGGTGTAGGAAAAGTATTGTGCCCATCGGATATGCTTTGCATGGTCGAGCAAGTATTAAATACCATTTTTGCCTTAGTGTCATGCACATACGTAAAAAAAGACGTTGCTAGGTGTGTTATCCGATCAAGTACTTATGCGATGGGAATGCCACTTTGCATGTAAGTCAATTCCACCTAGTTGAAGGTGTGTGCAAAGTATTGTGCCCATCGGATATGCTTTGCATTGTAGATCAAGCATAAAACACCATTTTTTGCCTTTGTGTCATGCACAACCATATAAAAACACGGCCGTAGGTGTGTTATTCAAATAAGTACTTATCGGATGGGGGCTCCACTTTGCACGCAAGTCCGTTTCAGCTATGTTGAGGTGCATGCAAAGTATTGTCACCATCGGATATGCTTTGCATGGTTGATCATGCATTATACACCATTTTTTCCCTAGTGATATGGACATCCGCAAAAAAACACGCCATTAGGTGTGTTATCTGACCAAGTACTTATCGGATGGGTGTGCCTCATTGAGAACATTCCAATACCACCTAGGTTGAGGTGTACGAAAATTGTTGTGCCCATCGAGAATCCTTTGCATGGTCGATCGAGCATTAAATACTATTTTTCCTCTAGTGTCATGCACATCCGTTAAAAAACACGCTACTAGGTACGTTATCCAATCAAGAACTTATGGGATGAGCGTGCCACTTTGCATGTACGTCAATTCCACCTAGTTTAAGGTGTGTGCAAAGTATTGTGCCCATCGGATATGCTTTGCATTGTCGATCAAGCATAAAACACCGTTTCTGCCTTAGTGTCATGCACAACCATAAAAAAACACGGTCCTAGGTGTGTTATTCAAACAAGTACTTATCGGATGGGCGCTCCACTTTGCACACAAGTCCGTTTCAACTAGGTTGAGGTGTGTGCAAAGTATTGTCACAATATGATATGCTTTGCATGGTCGATCACGCATTATACACCATTTTTTCCCGAGTGATATGCACATCCGCAAAAAAACACGCCCTTAGGTGTGTTATCTGACCAAGTACTTATCGGATGGGTGTGCCTCTTTGAGAACATTCCAATACCACCTAGGTAAAGGCGTACGAAAATTTTTGTGCCCATCGGATATCCTTTGCATGATCGATCGAGCAATAAATACTATTTTTGCTCTAGTGTCATGCACATCCGTAAAAAAACACGCTGCTAGGTATGTTATCCGATCAAGCACTTATGGAATGGGCGTGCCACTTTGCATGTAAGTCAATTCCACCTAGTTGAAGGTGTGTGCAAAGTATTGTGCCCATCGGATATGCTTTGCATTGTTGATCAAGCATAAAACACCGTTTTTGCTTTAGTGTCATGCACAACCATGAAAAAACACGGTCCTAAGTGTGTTAATCAAACAAGTACTTATCGGATAAGGGCACTAGTTTGCACACAAATCCGTTTCAACTAGGTTGAGATGCATGCAAAGTATTTCCACCATCGCATATGCTCTGCATGGTCGATTACGCATTATACAACGTTTTTCCTGTAGTGATATGCACATCCGCAAAAAAGCATGCCCTTAGGTATGTTATCTGACCAAGTACTTATCGGATGGGTGTGCCTCTTTAAGAACATTTCAATACCACCTAGGTTAAGGTATAGCAAAAGTATTGTGCCCATTGGATATGCTTTGCATGGTCGATCGAGCATTAAATACCATTTTTTCCTTAGTGTCATGCACATCCGTAAAAAAACACACTGCTAGGTGTGTTATCCGATCAAGCACTTATGGGATGGGCGTGCCACTTTGCATGTAAGTCAATTCCACCTAGTTTAAGGTGTGTGCAAAGTATTGTGCCCATCGGATATGCTTTGCATTGTCGATCAAGCATAAAACATCGTTTTTGCCTTAGTGTCATGCACAACCATGAAAAAACACGGTCCTAGGTGTGTTATTCAAACAAGTACTTATTGGATGGGGGCTCTACTTTGCACGCAAGTCCATTTCAACTACGTTGAGGTTCATGCAAAGTATTGTCACCATCAGATATGATTTGCATGGTCGATCACGCATTATACACCGTTTTTTCCCTAGTGATATGCACATCCGCAAAAAAACACGCCCTTAAGTGTGTTATCTGACCAAGTACTTATCGGATGGGTGTGCCTCTTTGAGAAAATTTCAATACCACCTAGGTTGCGGTGTAGGAAAAGTGTTTTTCCCATCGGATATCATTTGCATGGTCGATCGAGCATTAAATACTATTTTTGCTCTAGTGTCATGCACATCCGTGAAAAAAACACGCTGCTAGGTATGTTATCCGATCAAGCACTTATGGGATGGGTGTGCCACTTTGCATGTAAGTCAATTCCACCTAGTTGAAGGTGTGTGCAAAGTATTGTGCCCATCGGATATGCTTTGCATTGTCAATCAAGCATAAAACACCGTTTTTGCCTTAGTGTCATGCACAACCATGAAAAAACACAGTCCTAAGTGTGTTAATCAAACAAGTACTTATCGGATGGGGGCTCCAGTTTGCACACAAGTCTGTTTCAACTAGGTTGAGATGCGTGCAAAGTATTGTCACCATCGGATATGCTCTGCATGGTCAATTACGCATTATACAATGTTTTTCCTGTAGTGATATGCACATCCGCAAAAAAACATGCCCTTAGGTATGTTATCTGACCAAGTACTTATCGGATGGGTGTGCCTCTTTGAGAACATTTCAATACTACCTAGGTCTTAAGGTATACGAAAAGTATTGTGCCCATCGGATATGCTTTGCATGGTCGATCGAGCATTAAATACCATTTTTTCCTTAGTGTCATGCACATCCGTAAAAAAACACGCTGCTAGTGTGTTATCCGATCAAGTACTTACGCGATGGGAATGCCACTTTGCATGTAAGTCAATTCCACCTAGTTGAAGGTGTGTGCAAAGTATTGTGCCCATCGGATATGTTTTGCATTGTCGATCAAGCATAAAACACCGTTTTTTGCCTTTGTGTCATGCACAACCATATAAAATTACAGCCGTAGGCGTGTTATTCAAATAAGTGCTTATCGGATGGGGGCTCCACTTTGCACGCAAATTTGTTTCAACTACATTGAGGTGCGTGCAAAGTATTGTCACCATCGGATATGCTTTGCATGGTCGATCACGCATTATACACCATTTTTTCCCTAGTGATATGGACATCCGCAAAAAAACACGCCCTTAGGTGTGTTATCTGACCAAGTACTTATCGGATGGGTGTGCCTCTTTGAGAACATTTCAATACCACCTAGGTTGAGGTGTACGAAAAGTGTTGTGCCCATCGGATATCCTTTGCATGGTTGATCGAGCATTAAATACTATTTTTGCTCTAGTGTCATGCACATCCGTAAAAAAACACGCTGCTAGGTATGTTATCCGATCAAGCACTTATGGGATGGGCGTGCCACTTTGCATGTAAGTCAATTTCACCTATTTGAAGGTGTGTGCAAAGTATTGTGCCCATCGGATATGCTTTGCATTGTCGAGCAAGCATTAAACACTGTTTTGGCCTTAGTGTCATGCACAACCGTCAAAAAACGCGGTCCTAGATGTGTTATTCGACTAAGTACTTATGGGATGGGCACGCCACTTTGCATGTAAGTCAATAATACCTAGGTTTAGATGTGTACAAAGTATTGTGATGATCGCATATGCGTTGCATTGTTGATTAAGCATAAATCAGCGTTTTTGCCTTAGTGTCATGGACAACAACCAATAAAAAACATGGTCCTAGGTGTGATATTCTAAAAAGTACTTATTGAATGGGCGTTACACTTTGCATGGAATACCATACCACCTCTTTTGAGGCACGTGCAAAGTATTGTGCCCATCGGATATGGTTTACATGGTAGATTGAGTATTAAATACCGTTTTTGGCCTTGGTGTCATGTACAACCCTCAAAAAACATGATCGTAGGTGTATTTTTCAAACAAGTACTTATCGGATGGGGATGCCACTTTGCACACAAGTCAATGCTGCCTAGGTTGAGGAACGTGCAAAGTCTTGTGTCCATTGGATATGCTTTGCATAGTCGATCTCACATTATACACCATTTTGTTCCTAGTGTTATGCACAATCATCATAAAATACGTTTGGAGGTGTGTTATCCAAACAAGTACTTATGGGATGGGTGCACCACTTTGTATGCAAGTCAATACGACCTAGTTTGAGGCGTGTACAAAGTTTTGTGCCCATCAGAGAAATGTAGATGCAATAATATTAAAAAATTCTCGGTATGTGTATGTGTGTGTGTGTGTGGCAAACAATTTTGATACAACAAAGTAAACACCTAGTGCACAAATTATGCACTTCATACCTTGAGTAAATAAGCTTGTTGATGAGGATAAATATGCCCTTGAATAAAAGCACAGTTGTTGTATGACCACAATAGGATCGCCATTTTGCCCACATGTAAGTTTGCAAATAGTATAAAAAATCATATAATAATATATTAATAGTTTGCAAATGTGTATAGCAAGTGAGTAATGGGAAGTGGAAGTGGGAGTGAGGAGGGAGGAGTGAAATGGGAGAGGGAAGTAATAGGGTGTATGATAATAAGTATAAAAAATAGTATAATAATATATTAATAGTTTTCAAATGGCAAGTGAGTAATGGGAAGTGGAAGTGAGAGTGGGGAGGGAAGAATGGAATGGGAGAGGGGAAGGTAATAGGGGAGTAGGATAATAAGGGAGTGAAATGAGTGAGGGGAGTTAATAGGGGATGAAAAAGAGGAGGGTGACATGGGGAAATATGGGATTTTGGGAAATGGGAGGAGTATGGGACGTGGTGGAAATGTGGGATGGGAGTGGTGGCAATGGGGGAGGAAGAAGAAATGGATGGGGGGAGGGCTAATGGAAGATTGGGATGAGGGATGGGGGTCCAATGGGAGAGGGGGAGTAATGGGAGCCAATGGGAAAGGGGATAAATGAAAAGCCAATAGGAGAGAGGGGAGGAATGGGAAGCCAATAGGAGAGGAGGAGGAAAACCTAATTTTTCTTATATATAGTCTTCCTTCTTCATTCATTCTCCCCTCATTTCATTCATTGAAGCAAGAAAGCAAGGACGATCAAGAAAGCAAGGAAGGAAGAGCAAGAAAGCAAGAAAGAGCAAACTTACAAACTTTTTCCACGTACTTGCAAATTTTTTTATTAATTCTTTATCTAGATTTTTTTTTTTAATTTGAAGAGAGAGGAACTAGAGAGAGAAAGGTTCCTGCCAGGAAGGGAGGAGAAGGAGAGGATGGAGGGGCGGGAGGGAAGGGAGGAGGAGGGGAGGGAGAGGCGGGGGCGGGGTTGAGGGGAGGAGGGGGGAAAGGAGGGGGGAAGGGGGGCGGGGGGGAAGGGGGGGGGCTGGGATAGCCTCCCCTGGAGGGGGGAAGGGGAAGGGGGGGCGCGGTCGCCACCCCCTGGAGGGGAGGAAGGGGGTGGGAGGGGGGCGGGGGGGGGAAGGGGGGCGGGGGGGAAGGGGGGGGTGGAGGGGGGGATGGGGGGGTGGAGGGGGAAGGAGGTGGGAGAGGGGCGGGGGGCTGGCGGGAGGTGGGGGAAGGGGGGAGGGGGGCGAAGGGGGGAGGGGGGGCTGGCAGCCGCGGGCCACGACCGCCAGCCCTGTGGAGGGGGGGAAGGGGGCGGGGGGCTGGCGGGGGGCTAGCGAGGGGGGGCGGGCCCCGTGGAGGGGGGGAAGGGGGGCGAGGGGCTGGCGGGGGGCTAGCGAGGGGGGGAGGGGGGTGGGGGGCTAGCGAGGGGGGGGAAGGGGGGAGGGGGGGCTGGCGGCCACGGCCGCCAGCCCCGTGGAAGGGGGGAAGGGTGGACGAGGGGACCTGGCAGCCGCGGCCGCCAGCCCCGTGGAGGGGGGGAAGGAGGGAGGGGGGAATGGGGGAGGGGTCCACGGGGGGGAAGGGGGGCGGGGCGCTGGCGAGGGGAGGGAAGGGGGAAGGGGGGCGCCTGGCGGCCATGGCCGTGAGCCCCGTGGAGGGGGGGAAGGGTGGAGGGGGGGTGGAGGGGGGGAAGGGGGGAGGGGGGAGGGGGGAAGGGGGGCGGGGGGAAGGGGGGGGCTGGCAGCCACGGCCGCCAGAGGGGGGATGGGGGGGTGGAGGGGGAAGGGGGTGGGGGGCTGGCGGGGCCTGGCGGCCGCCTCATGGAGGGGGGGAGGGGGGCAGGGGGGAAGGGGGGGGGGACTGGCGGCCAGAGGGGGGATGGGGGGGTGGAGGGGGAAGGGGGTGGGAGGGGGGCGGGGGGCTGGCGGGGGGGGGGAAGGGGGGAGGGGGGAGGGGGGGAGGGGGGAAGGGGAGGCTGGCGGGAGGGGGGAGGGGGGAGGGGGGGGCTGGCTCCCCCCTCCAGGGGGAAGGGGGGATGGGGGATGGAGGGGGAAGGGGGTGGGAGGGAGGGCTGGCGGCCGCGGTCGCCAGAAGGGGAGGGGGGGGAGGGGTCGAGGGGGGAGAGGGGGGGCAGAGGGGGGGAGGCCCCCCTGGACGGGGGGAAGGGGGGGGGGAAGGGGGGGAAGGGGAGGGGGGGAGCGGGAGGGGAGGGGAGGGGAGGGGGGGAGGGGTCGAAGGGGGCAGAGGGAGGGAGGGGTTCTGGTGGCGGAGGGAGGGGAGGGGAGGGGAGGAGGGGAGGGTGGGGTCAAGGGAGGGAGGGAGGAGGGGGAGAGGGGAGCGGAAGGAGAGAGAGGAGAGAGAGAGGGAGAGAGAGAAAGGGAGAGGAGAGGAGGGAGCCGAAGGAGAGAGAGGGGAGAGGAGGGAGGGGAGTGAGAGAGAGAGTGAGGGGAGGGAGAGAGAGAGAGTGTGTGTGTGTGTGTGTGTGTGTGTGTGAGGAAGAGAGAAACAAGGGAGTAGAGGGAGAGAGGTCGAATTCTTACAAGAGCGACAAATAAGATTTGACTTAGGAAAAGAATGAAAGGGACTTACTAGAAGAAAGTATCAAGAAGAATATTGAACACAAATTTGAATTCTTACAACTAAGAGTAGAACTATCACGAGCAAGAGCGACAAATAAGATTCTTGCTCAAATAAGATTACTATCACAAGCAAGAGCGACAAATAAGATTTGACTTACTATCACGAGCAAGAGCGACAAATAAGATTTGACTTACGAGAAGAATGAAAGGGACTTACGAGAAGAAAGTATCAAGAAGAATGTTGAACACAAATTTGAATTCAAAAGGAACGTACGAGAAGAAAGTATGAGAAGAATGTTGAACACAAATTTGAATTCAAATTTATAATGAATTCAAATTTCCCTCTCTTTTTTGAAAATTCAAATTTATGCGTAGGAGGAGTGCGCTAGTTTTTCTTATATATACTCTTCTTTCCATTCATTCATTCTCACTCTCTCCTCATTTCATTGGAGCAACCAAGAGCTGAAGAGAAAGGATAAGCGGAGCCTTACTTTTTTCACTTTTTCCAAGTACTTGCATTCTTTTTCATTCGTCTTGTAATTCTTTTTCTTTACTTACAATTCTTTTTCAATTAGTTTCTTGTTAAATTTTTTGAGTTCTATTTCTTAAAATTCGTCTTGTAATTCTTTTTCTTTACTTACAATTCTTTTTCAATTAGTTTATTGTTAAAGTTTTTGAGGAGGGGGTCTTTTAGAAGGCATTACAATTCTTTTTAAATTGGTTTCTTATTTGAGTTTTTGAGTTCTATTTTAATTAGTTTCTTATTTATATTTGAGTTTGTAAATTTGAGAAATGAGAGAATAGGGAGGGAGAGAAAGAGAGCGGAGAGAGGAGAGAGGGAAAGAGAGAAATTAAGAGAGAGAAGAGGGGCTCTTGGCGGCCGTGGCCACCAAAGGGAGAGAGAGAATAGAAATGAGAGAGAGAATGAGAAATGAGAGGAGTAGGGAGGGAGAGAAAGAGAGAGAGGAGAGAGGGAGAGAGAGAGAGAGATTCACAGAGAGAAGAGGGGCTCCTTAAATGAGAGAGAAGAGTAGGGAGGGAAAGAAAGAGAGAGGAGAGAGGGGGAGAGAGATTAAGAGAGAGAAGAGGGTCTTTTAGCAACCGTGGCTGGTTGAGGGAGGGAGAGAGTAGAGAGAGAGAGGGAGAGAGAGAGAAAGAGAGAGAGGGAGAGAGCGAGAAAGAGAGAGAGAGGGAAAGAGAGAGAGGGAGAGAGAGAGAGAAAGAGAGAGAGGGAGAGAGAGATATGTTTATCAGAATGAAACGTGGCGAGAGGAGAGAGGGAAAGAGAGAAATTAAGAGAGAGAAGAGGGGCTCTTCGGGGCCGTGGCCGCCAAAGGGAGAGAGAAGAGTAGGGAGGGAGAGAGACAAGAGATTAAGAGAGAGAAGAGGGGCTCCTTAAATGAGAGAGAAGAGTAGGGAGGGAAAGAAAGAGAGAGCTGAGACGTGGCCGCCAAAGGAAGAGAGAGAATGAGAAATGAGAGAGAAGAGTAGGGAGGGAGAGAAAGAGAGAGAGGGAGATAGAGAATGAGAAATGAGAGAGAAGAGTAGGGAGGGAGAGAAAGAGAGAGAGGGAGAGAGAGAATGAGAAATGAGAGAGAAGAGTAGGGAGGGAGAGAAAGAGAGAGGAAGAGAGACAAGAGATTAAGAGAGAGAAGAGGGGCTCCTTAAAAGAGAGAGAAGAGTAGGGAGGGAAAGAAAGAGAGAGCTGAGAGAGGGAGAGAGAGAAGAGAGTCTCCTCGCAGCAATGAGAGAGAAGAGTATGGAGGGAAAGAAAGAGAGGGAGGGAGAGGGAGAGAGAGAGAGAGAAGAGAAGAGGGAGACTTAGGGAGAGAGAAAGAGAGAGAGGGAGAGAGAGAGAGAGAGAGAGAGAGAGAGAGAGAAAGAGAGAGAGGGAGAGAGAGGGAATGAAACGTCTCTGCTAGAAGAGTAGGGAGGGAAAGAAAGAGAGGGAGGGAGAGGGAGAGAGAGAGAGAGAAGAGAAGAGGGAGACTTAGGGAGAGAGAAAGAGAGAGAGGGAGAGAGAGAGAGAGAGAGAGAGAGAAAGAGAGAGAGGGAGAGAGAGGGAGGAATGAAACTTCTGTGCTAGAGGGAGGGAGAGAGTAGGGAGGGAGAGGGAGAGAGAGAGAGAGAAGAGAGGAGGGAGACTTAGGGAGAGAGAAAGAGAGAGAGGGAGAGAGGGAGAGAGAGAGAGAGAGAGAGAGAGAGAGAGAGAGAGAGAAGAGAGGAGGGAGACTTAGGGAGAGAGAGATAAAGAGAGAGAATCGTAGTGACTATTTCCCTTGTGGCAATATGGGGCATAAAGTGTACCTCAAGCACGCATAATTATGTTGAACTTGGACTTACGTGGGACTAGTGAGATCTAATCTAGGGTGGATCCTAAGTGCACACATGATGAAGAGCTAGACTAAATAGCATAGACTCAAGTTCAATTGATTACATTGTACTCAAAGAGAGACTCGAGAGCTTGCATATGTTATTGCATGAAACTGACCTCCTTTTTATAGGAGTGTAATACATACTTGCATTTCTTGTTCTCATGATGGTTAAATCTTCCTTTCCATGTGGTAGCATGCTCTTGCTTCACTCCTTTACTATCTCTTGCCTCTATTCTATGCTGATTTGGGGTCATATAACCTCCTATTTTAGCTCATCTTATGGAAAGTTCAAATAATGACACCATTGTCGACACATGAAAGAGAGGAACAAAGTAATAGAGGGACCACCTATATCCAAAATGGGCCAAAATTGTGGATCAAATTTGTCCCATGTTTGGTGGAATTTCCCCAAATTTAGACCCACGGTGAGGTTATGGCTCGAACCAAGGTAGGAGATAACAATGAGAGCCTAAATTTATATAAGTGAGAACGAAATTAGTGAGGAATTTTTCGTACGACAACTCATGCCCTCACTAAGTTTCATGTTCTTTGGCCCCCTAAAATTCCCTCTTTCATCTTTACCCTATGGAAAATACAACTAGACACTAGGATTCATATATGCACAAAAGATGAAAAGTAAATAAAGGAGGATCCCCTATGTATCCAAATGGTCCCAAACTAAACATGGAGGTTGGAAATACTATGTTCAATGCACCTATAGAATTGAGTGTTGGATTTGCCCCATGTCTTTTGGAATAAGCGAAAGTTTTGGGCATAAGGTGATGTTATGGGCTCAAAAGATGGTAAGGAGCTAGCCATGTAGACCCACATTTATCCAAATGGGAGCAAACTTTGTGACCGAGTCTTAAACCTATCATCACCCCTTGCCTTGCCAAGTGTTATGGATTACGTGGTATCAATTGTTGATCCCCTCTTTACGGTACTCACCTTGTAGTCATGCAAGGGAGAGGGGGGGAAAGAGGGAGGGAGGAGAAGGGACAAAGAGGGGGAGATGGAGAGAGAAGGTCCCCCCTTTGTGACAGTAGGAGGAAAGGAGGGAGGTGTAAAGGAGGGAGGGAGAGGGGGGGAATTTCAAACTTTGAAATTTATGAGGAAGGGAGGAAGAACCAATTTGTCTTCTCCCTCAACTTCAAAATCCAGATTCCCCTCTTTTATCCTTGCATTCCCTCCTCTAATTTCTAATTTCTCCCTCATCTCCTCCTTGTGTCACAATCCCTACCCTCATATTTCCTCTTCTAATCTTTCCTCTTCCTCTCTCCAGTCTCACATCTCCCTTCTCTCCTCCTACCTTTTCTTTTCTTCTTCCTACTCATTATCATAGCTCCTCTCCTCCTACTACCTTTTCTTTCCTTCTTCCTATTCAATATCGCCTCCTTACTCCTCCCTTCTCTCTACTTCCTCTCCTCTTTCTCCTTTCGATCCCATTGAACCTCTCCCTTGTCCATTTCTCACTTCCTCTCCTCCTTCTGTCCATCTCTCCATTTCCTCTCCTCTCTCATCCATGTGCCCTAATTTCACAACACCCTCCCACTCCCTCTCTCTCTATTGCACAACCATAGCCATACAAGAGGCACACAAGGGGGTACATAGGATAAAGGCCAAGGGGGGGGCAAGGGGAAGGAGGATTCTCCTTTTGTCCCCCTCTTTCCAAGTCTTCCCTATCTCCTCCTTCCTCCTTCTGGTGCTGCTCTTCTAGCCATAATTTAATTAATATATTAGTATTTTCTAAACTAATTTTATCATAATATGGCATTCACTATTTTAAAATCATACTAAAACTATCATTATGATGCATACACAAGCGTTGTCCAAATAGGATGTTGCTTTTCCTCCACCATATCTCCTTTGATGATTGGGCACATACACCACATGATTTTTTTGACAAGCTCCATGTGGTGCATCTATTGTAAAAGTGTTTAAGCAATTATACTTCATGAAGTATTTTCAACATGGTACTTTTGCACAATCATGCTATTTTCACAAACTTATGCTTTTAATATAAAAATTTAAAGAGATTAATGTCAACTATTAATGATATTTAACAAGCATTAGTATGACGTAAACATTACAATAGTACACTAAAGGCAAGTTAACAAAAATAATACAACTAAAACTAGCTGTTGAGCAGTATACAAGTTATGCTTGTTAGTTATTTTTTAGATTAATTAGTTACTATTAATATGAGCTAGTGTATTATTAACCCTCAATGAAAGAAAATATTTGATGGCATGAATTTTATAAACTTGAATTGGACCTAGGAAGCTTTCACATCACCAAATGCTCATATCATATTTATAATCTCAACCAAAGATACACAAAACACATCGCAAGACATCAACATCAAACGGATATGTAATATGCAAGCCCCATGAACTATGAGGATGTAACATTCTACAAGTATTGGATTTGACAAAAGTGTAAGTTCAAAAGGAAACTACTCATGGGAAGGAAATGAGCACCTTTAGACTTTCAAGTATTTGCATTCATTGTACTAATTGCATTGATCACGTCAACAAACTATTACTTTAAAGAGCTCACACCTAAGTTTGGCATTGAGTTACTAATGTCAACGATGATTTCGAGCTACACATGCTTACGAACAAGGAGACATCAATTAATAATATTATCCTTCATTAAGTCCTCTACAAAGACTTAATGAGTTGTTACAGATGCTAGTTACACAAATGCAATCCTAACACAAATCATCAAAGTCGAATTGCTAAATGCCGTGGAGCATGCAATTCTAACAAAGAAATAACAAGGTCCAAAATAATATACAACTATCAAGTTCGGAATATATTTTTGGAATAATACAATATTTTGATCATTGTAAAGCATCTAATTAAAGGTACTTTAAAGAAAAACCATTTTTGGAAGAGTCTTCCAATTTCAAAGTTTTCCTACAATGGCTCTCTCATGTTTATTCGGAATGTTCTTCTTTCAACATGAGGTAAAAAAACTTTTATAATTGGTATGACCCTACGAAGCTTGGGATTGTTTGGTGTCACATCTCACTACAAACCATTTTGAGTAGGCTAAAGCATGGTTTGATTTAATCCCCTTTTGCATTTTAGAGTCCACTCACAAATCCACAAAGAATAATATTTAGCATGACTATATGCTTAACGCTAGCTTTTTTCCCTTTTCCTTATAAGATATATATGGATGCCATGCTAAACACATTAGATGCCTCCTAAAGTGGTCACCAACCCATCCCACCAATGAGATGAATATTGAGACCAATACCTTGCATAAAGAGCATGTAGACCTCTCTCATTGGCAACATTGGTTTAAAACGTGTGTAAGCTTTTGAAAGTACCCTCCATACATCTCACCAACAAGATAATTAAAAAGACTATTACCTAAATGTATTGTAGAGATACATGCAGAGGTGCATGTATACATAGTACCTTAACATGGAGGCTCAACTACATTCCATTCTGCAAGATCCATTATGCAATCCTGAGTAGTCGCAAAAGCGTTTACCCGCATCATACATTGGTGAGCTATCTCCTTCACCCAAGGAGGATTTATCAACACAAGGTTTGAAACTAACCTCCATACATCTCACCAACAAGATAATTAAAAAGACTATTACCTAAATGTATTACCTAAATGTATTGTAGAGATACATGCAGAGGTGCATGTATACATAGTACCTTGACATGGAGGCTCAACTACATTCCATTCTGCAAGATCCATTATGCAATCCTGAGTAGTCGCAAAAACGTTTACCCGCATCATACATTGGTGAGCTATCTCCTTTTCCCAAGGAGGATCTATCAACACAAGGTTTGGTCGAGCAAGGAAAACTCAATGCTTACCAAGAGTTCACTAACTACACTAGCCCAATGATTTGGGAAAAATCAAGAGGACCACATTATAGAATGACAAAGCATGAGTTTGCAACAAGTCTCTCATGAGTTCTTGATGATAACACACAAATTGAACCAAATGCCTCATAAATGCTTTACTCATTTTGTTCATGGAGAGAGAGAGAGAGCATTTCCTCACATCCTACTGCAAATGCTTTCATAACAGTTGATACGTTTAACACTAAACGTTTCTCTGTATTTCCCGAAGTAAAATGTATGTTTGGCTCCCTCAACTTCTTTCAGCATCCTTCCTATCAAACAGTGTTGGAGATATTAAAAAGCCGCACAATCACACTGCATGTATGTCTAGCTCCCAAAACAGCATTAACGAAACGTATCTTGAAACAAACTGCTTCAAGCAAAAACATTCCCATCCATCCACTTTCGTGGACACCCTCTGTAAAAGAATTGTAACACCTTCCATCTTCAATGCAGCATCAAACACAAAAAACAAAAGAGCAAGGTGAGGAAAAAGTGAGAAACAAATTTCCCAATATACACATACCATGCGACCATGCTAATGGGTCTTTGAAACTCAAAATTTCCTCCATAATTGGGACGGCCAAAACAACATGCACAAAGAGGAAATGGACTCCTAACATTCAGCAGAAAATAAGTCAAGCAATCATTGATTGTTGGAAAGGCAGGCAAACCAACAATGCAAAAGAAAAGCATGTAATATGGATGAAACAGAAACGACAAAAAAAACCCGCGTAATTAACTGCTCTCGTCACCCATCAACCATCAGTCTCAACACAAACCAACCGAAGGATTTTGTCTTAATTCAAGGGTAAGGGGGCATAGTAAGCCACAAATCAATGATTTCAGATTTTGAGCTTGAATAAAGATATAACTGTCAAGAATGTATCCAATCTTACAAATTGATATATCCGTTTGTAAGACTAGAATATATCCAATCTTGCAAATTCAGAATGTTCTTCAAAACAAAGGTAAGAAACAACAGAACAATGAGGGAGAAAGACATAAAGAGAGAGAAAAAGAGGGAGGAAGGCAAAGACGCCCTAAACACATTCTGTGATAGTTCAATTAAAAAGAGAAGGGGCTTAGAATGAGAGAAGCATCCAGTCCTCAGAGAGCTTTTCTGTCTGCCTACGTTTACAGCTTCCTTTTACGTTTACAGCTTCCTTTATTTACGTCTGTTATTTTGGCTCTTGGCTCTTGGCCCTTTCGGATACCTTTGTATCTCTATTGCCTTCCTAAAAAACTGTGGACAAGATCGCCGCCCAAAATGTAGCAACTTGAAAGTCGATACAGTTGTTTATTATTGAGTTTGTTACGCTATCAGAATCATTTGAGTTCTAGTAACAAAACGAAACAACTTGTGCAACGGACACTAAACTCTGATTATTGATGTTTTTGACAAAGCAAAGGCACTGATTTTGTGATCCAGCACGAAATAGAAGCAAGATACACGGTCGTATCAGTACCCAGGTGTATACACAATGCCCTCGTTGAAAAAAACCACCTCAGGGGCGATCGAGCCCATTTGTTGAGGTAGATCTCCATTGCTCCATCGGGCTTAGCTTTCATGGTTATTGCTCAAAATTCCCCGAGGCCAGGAGAAAGACCAATACGGTCAGTCTTCTGTGCTTTTTTTGATCTACCAGTGTTGAAGAGAAGCCACTACACAAATCCTGCACTAACAAAACCCAATAGAATCGATTGCACTTCAAATTACCTACTGTACACTCAAAACATCTCCACATGTGCAGATCCCAGCACCTCTACACACTTGCCAACATCGATTAAGTTATCTGACTTTCACGAGATTTTGCATACCCAGTGGCCTAATAATTGTGAATACAAAACTCGTCATACACGGCCCTTCTTCTTCCATGCCCTTTCCTAGATAGGTTGAACACCATAGCCATACTCCACAATCAGAATTTCAGTCTCTAGGAACGCCCAGACAGCAAGCCTTGTAGTTCTTTTCTGCGCCTCTCTACCTCCTGCATAGATTGGGTATCTCTTTAGGACAAGTTTCGTTTACATTTCGGAATGAATACAAACCCTGAGTGGATGCTCAACCCAGAGAACGAAACTCAATATCTAACCTCGAGATCCCTAGCAGCTTGTACCCGCCACTGCGCTTTTTGCAGTCGCGTGCGTTTCAAATGACCAATGCAGAGCAATCCCTGTAGTATTTATGTGTTAAGGCTTGGTTCCCTTCCAAATGAGCATCTGCTTGCTTTGTGCAAGAAAAGGAGCAAGCGACGTTACCGTGACAATGTAGACGACACCGCAGGCCAGAAGCAAGTAGCTTGAGACCTCCTGCAGAATAACAATCGCACTCCCCTCTGCCTCTTGATCCGCAAGCGCCCTTGTCATAATTGCAACACTGCAAACGCTTGACCATATCATCAAATGACCTCTCTCTCTCTCTCTCTCTCTCTCTCTCTCTCTCTCTCACACACACACACACACACCCCCGAAAGTCGAGTCTGTCTACAAGAAACGTGTGAAGTCGCACGGCAGAAGCTTACAAGACTTGCAGCATCCCTCTCCCAGCCCAGTATTCAAGGATCTGCCATCACAATAGGGCGTGCAGTTGTAAGATCGAACACAAATATGATTGTACAATTCTTCAAATCCACGTTTAAAGTATCGAAACCTCCAAACGGCATTCCAGAGGGGAATCGAAAACATTTGCGAAGAGCTCTTACTTTCCAGAAATTGAATATTCGCTGCCATTCCGTCTCAGCAACAGCGACGAACAACGCAATGACCACGGCGTAGCAACGCAAAATGCCACTGAAAACCTGTCGATGCAAAACACTCATTGCCTAATCACTCGCAGAAACGATGCCATGGCCTACTTCATTGCACATTTCAGAGTACTCACGTCTTGCCCGCTGCGAAAGGACTGCACTGCAGAGAAGACATTGACGGCAACGCAAAGAAGGGCGCTTATGGCTGTGAGGACGCTGAAGCAACGGCAGATGACAAGGAAAGGGTCGCTGCGGTTGAGATATTCGTGGACATCCAGTTCAGGAGGGGGTTCTTCTTCGGGAGCCAGCTCCGGATCATGCCCCATAGTTGCTGATGAGATGACGAAACGCTGCGCAAGCAGGATTGCAAGTCTAAAAGCGTGGGAGAAAACGGAAGAATGGGAGAGCTTTGATTGCTTCCACAGAAATTGTGTTTCCCTTCCTCCAGAACCTATCTGTCCGTCTCTTGCGATTTGAATAAAACGTTGTCCGCTAGCAGGATTCTTCCCGTTTGCTTCGTCGAAACCCTTGCTGATCACAATGGCAAGCCTTTGGTATCAAAATGCTGAACAACTTCTTGTTGGAGGCTTCTCTAGCCTTCCCTTTCTAACTCTGATGATTCCTCTCCCCGTTAAGCAACAAATCTATGTGCTGCACGGGTGCTGCAATTCTGCTGGAGGATTATGTTCCGCCGGGTAAATCCATGCTGCTATCTTAACGCCGGGTCTCGGATGCGTCTCTAACTTTACTCCGATGATTCCCCTCGCCGGTAAGCAACTAGCCTATCGAAATTAGGATGAATTCAAGCTTCGGTTACCGTAATCTGCAAGAGTGCGGCGGTGTCGGCAGAACCGGAACAAGGCAGCCAGAATAGGGGAAGCCGCAGCGGTAATCCCGATCTTGAACAGCGACACCTGGAGAAAGGCCAAAGTAAGGAAGCAGGGAGGGGAGGAAGAGTGAATGCAATGAGGAGGGATACTAGGAGGCGGCGAGGAGGGGTAAGATCGCCATAGCCGGGGCAAGAAGATGAACCAGGAGCAGCAGCAACAAAAAGGGGGAGCAAAAAAGAAGTGTAAACTTTTTAGAAGACAAGAGAGAAGCAAGAAACTCGTTTGAATTTCAACAAGGGTCGCACGATTACATCTCCGCCGTTCATCTTTCACCTTGCTTTTTTCTCCACCGTTCATCTTCACCAGTATTTCCTTTCCACGTGGCAATCTTCCTTGATGACATGGCATCCCCTCATTGCTGAGCTGGTGCCCCTAGAGTTCTTCAAAGCTTCTTTTTAAAACTCTCTCGCCCGGTCACACCTCTTCTTCTCTCCTCCCAGAACCCGAAAAAGCACAGCCCCAGTCTAATGGGTGATAACATGGAATCCCCAACTCACGGCGAGCAGGCCCGCCTCGTAGTAGAATGTGTGTGTGAGTGCGGTGTGGGTGTGTGTTCGACCACGAGCCAAGCCCACTCGTCCGGGACCGGGTGAGGTTAGAGTGATGGTGAGGGGTTGGGGGGAACATGGGATCCCCATCCCATCACCACTCTTTTCATTCCTGCTGTCCATGCACCTTAGAAGTAATTTTGTCCCTTACATCCAAATTTGCTACTTAACATTGTTCTAGTGCACTTCTGTTCTCTCTCTCTCTCTCTCTCTCTCTCTCTCTCTCTCCAAAAAAGACGTGACAAGGGGATTCAATCAATTGACCTTTTTCAGGATTTTTCTTTCTTTTGTTGTTTGCTGTGTCTCGCATGCACACTTGCTATGTATTTGTGTGTTGTGGTTTGGGGGGAGCCCATCACCACCTTGAGATTACTCAAGCCTTTTAATAATCTAACCTATCCCACTAACTACATTGCCTCAGGAGGTCGACCTCACCCTTTGGATTAGATGGGATCAAGATTAGATGGGATAAGAACTATCTATGTGTGCGTGTGTGCCCGCTTGTCTTTCTAATTAACTAATTAGCCTTAGTCATCTGAGTTATGGAATTAATAAAGGAGCTTCTTTACCATAACCAAATATCTTTCCCATGCTTTAGTATGGAGCTCATTTTCTTTAGTTTCTTTAATTGATTCATGTCTTGTTATGGAGTGTGTTGTGCTAGTTGGCACATTGTCACAATTTTAAAATATTGAATGTAGGTGTGGTCCTCTAAAATACTTGAAACTACAACATAGATATGTTTGATTGCTACAAACCTTTCCACATTGTCCTAGAAATAACATTAAAATACATGGTTTTCCAAAACGAAAGGCATTGTAAGTAAGTTGATGATTCTAGGCCTATGTAAGGTTAACAACCTAGCTCAATGTAACCCACGTCTTTTGGGGCTGGGGGTTGATGCTCCATTGGCTCCACATCTTTTGGGGCCGGGGGTTCATGCTCCATCGGTTCCACCCAATTTTAATGTTCTTCGACTTCACTTGCTCCTTCTAATGGGGCAATACTAGTAATCCTACGAGTTGATGTGGTGATATCTTTGTTGGAGGCCTACCTCTCTCCAAGGACATGTAAGCCAAAGGTGAATTTGTAAGAGTGGATATTCTTTTAAGGTGTGGCATTTTATATGAGTGAAGCAACGGGAAGAAGTTTTAGATAAAGGGTGATAGCTCTCTCCTTTTTTTTTCAAAAAAGGGAATTTTTTATTAGGGAATGGTTATTCCCTAATACACAGACCTTTTACAAAAATTGGCCTACTAAGGCAAGTAGCGAGGGTACACTTGTCATCCCATCAAATTTCCACATGGACTTCAAGGAGGGATCGGCTTATTAGCGGATCCTTGTTATTGGCTGCCCAACTTAGGTCCCGGAGGTTCGAACTGACAAGGTCAAGATGGTGGTTTCTCGAAATCCGAGGGATTTTTGCTAGAAGACCTACTTGTTCCTAACATCCCAAATGGCCATGATCACGACGGCTTGCAAGTATGGGCAGCAAGCTGCTAGGGTTGAAGGGAGTCCCGCCGTGTTGCTCGTTATATGCTGAATTCCTAAGAAAAAAGGTGCCACGTTTTTTACTCAACGAATCACCAATTCTAGGTGCCTCCAAACCTCTCTAGCCACTACACACTTCCAAAAAACAAGCAATGTACTGTCTCCACCAATCTGCCATACAGCAGGCATGCAAGGTTGACATGCATATATTTGGCTAGCTTCCCCCTCATCGGCAAAGAGAGAGAGAGAGAGAGTTAGGATTTTCTAAAGAAGGAAACTAGCTTAATTTCTCTGAGCTGAGCTTTCCACACTATGCTTCTTTTTAGTATATCCCAAACAACCACCGTGCTGGTTTATTAAATTATTTATGTAAATCCCAAATGGTAAATCCCATGTTTGTTTTTAGTATATCCCAACAACCACCGCGCTGGTTTCCCCTAACTAATCCACACATCTTACTAAATCCATTTATCTTGTAATATTAGAAGCAAACCACCGCGCTAGTGGCTGTTAATATCCTAGTGCAACCAACCACCACGCTGGCGATAACTTATCGTGCACTACTACTGTGCTATCAGTACACTACTGCCGTGCTATCCTAAAATTTGTTGCACAATGCTATACTAAAACAATCCCCTTTAGACTATTTATCATTTCGTTAACCGTCAAATTTCATCCCATGCTTGTTTTTAGTATATCCCAACAACCACTGCGTTGGTTTCCCATAATGAATCCACACATCCTACAAATCCATTCATCTTGTAATATTAGAAGCAAACCACCGTGCTGGTGGCTGTTAATATCCTAGTGCAACCAACCACTGCGCTGGCGATAACTTATCCTCCTATACTACTGCCGTGCTACCCCTACACTACTGTCGTGCTATCCTAAAATTTATTGCACAGTGCTATACTAAAACAGTGCCCTTTAGACTGTTTATCATTTTGTTAACCGTTAAATTTCATCCCATGCTTGTTTTTAGTATATCCCAACAACCACCGCGCTGGTTTCCCATAACGAATCCACACATTCTACAAATCCATTCATCTTGTAATAATAGAAGCAAACCACCGCGCTGGTGGCCATTAATATCCTAACGCAACCAACCACCGCGCTATCGATAACTTATCCTGCATTACTACCGTGCTATCCCTATACTATTGCCGTGCTATCCTAAAATTTGTTGCACAGTGCTATACTAAAACAGTGCCCTTTAGACTGCTTATCATTAACCGTCAAATTTCAACCACCGGGCTATTTAAAATATTTAAGTACTAACATGGAAGTAGGTCGATACAAAATCAGGTATTATGAGCACCATGAGAAAGTCCACAAGTCCAAGAAATGTCTGCAAGATTTTTATTTTTTCAAAATACGACGACATTTTACGGCACAAGAAAATTACAGCCTCTCTATAGCAAGCATCTCCCAGCTCTTTAGGCCAGTCTAATGCACAATGGTAGACCTCTTCACACACTCAGATTACACACTGTTTGCTTGACTCTGCCGACTTGTACGCCCATAGTAACTCCTCCTTTCGTTGGGGGTCCTCTTCATCCTGGTCTTTGCACTCTATACATCTTCGCGCCTCTATCATGTCTTGCCAAAAGAAACCTACATCATGAGCTTGACGAGTACCTTAAAGGAGCAAGAAAAACAATAGCCAGGGAAATTAATATTCAACGTCTCTGCCGACTCCAAGTAATACACCCACCATCGAAGCATGTCCTCCTTGCAACTATTTTCCTCCTTCTTCAGGTCTGTTTTTGCGAGGATGCCATCCAACATCGTTTTCAGATAGAACAAAAGCATTCCAAATTTATTTGGGTGTGCCATATATTCATTGTAGGTGGATCGGCAGTAGGTGGATCTGTGTACAGAGTTTGGATCAGTGTACAGAGTTTTGGGGCTAGATTTCATAATGGGCTCTTAGTTGTGTTTGCACTGCACTTAAATAGGGAGAGAGTTCATTGAGCCCGACCTTCTCAATCTTTAGTCTCATGTTACTTTGGTAATCGAAATCTTTGAGTTCACTGAGCCCGACCTTCTCATTCTTCAATCTCATGTTAGTTGTCTAATTGAAATCTTTCATCTTACATTAGTTGTTTAATTGAAATCTTTCTTCTCACATTAGTTGACTAATCGAAATCTTTCAGTCTCACATTAGTGATCTAATCAAAATCTTTCATCTCACATTACTTGTCAAATCGAAATCTTTCGTCTCATTATTATCACGACGCTGGCATGGATCAAAGGACACTATCTAGTCACATAGTTGAGAAAACATTGCCCAAGTAAACTCTGGATAAGATTAACAATTCAATAGATTACACACAGATTGCATAGATTACATCTCTTTCCTTCATATTACATCTCAAGGACTCCTTGTTGAGCTCCCTGCTTGGCCCTTCTTGCTCCTTTTCAAAATGGGGCTAGTTCCTTCCTGCAAGGACCTGGCCCCTCCCTTCATGCCGCTTCCTCTTTCCTTGATTTGAGCTTCCTGGTTGTAGGCTCGGCCCTTCTTGCTCCTTTCCTAAAGGGGGCTGGTTCCTCCCTTCAAGCTCCTTTTCCTCGCAGTCAGGCTCGGTATTGGCCTTCTTCAATTTGAGCTTCTTGTCTTTTGTATCTTTTGCCCAAAGGGCAAATTGAGCTACAACATCTACTTTCTCGTCGTAGATAGATGTAGTAGGCAGGCACATTTGATTTGTCCATGACTTGGGCAATGGCAAATGGCATTCTCTACATAGTGATTTTGTATGCACAAACATCTCAAAGAAAAAAACGTGCACAGGGTGGTAGCACGCAGGCCATCGGATATAGCAGTCATCTATGGTGGGGGTATGGCTGACCATGCATTTCGGACCGTGTTGCATAGCAGGATAGGCATCCGATTTAACTATTGCGGCCGTCAATACCACAGTCTTTCTATGTACATGACAAAGTTGCTTCTTGATTCCTTCCTCCCTAATCCTAAGGCTGCTGATGTTCTCCTGCATCTCCTCCACTTTTTGCTCACTTTGTGCAACAGCTTCATCAGCATTTGTTGAAGCTACTTAAATTGCTCAAAAACATCTTCATGGGCCGTTTCCAAGACTTCTACTCTAGTTTGGAAATCTCTCAGGACGACAGAGTGCTTTTCATAACTATCGAAAGCCACGGCAAGCTTGTGCACAGCCCTATCGTAATCTTCTTGCAAGGTCTTGTATCTTACTCTTTGGACTTCCAACAGTGTTTCGAAAAAACAACCCTCACCGTGGCTGTTGCAACTTGCTCCACCGTGGTTGCTCTCTGCATCCTTCCTGGCCTGGAGAGCTGCCTCGTTGTCTTCTCTACCCCGGCTGCTCTCTGCCCCATCCTTCCTAGCCTTGAAGCTCTCTCGCAATTCCTGCATCACCTTTCTGGTTTCTGCATTCTCCCTTTTCAGCTCCTCCATCATTTGGTCTTTTTCAATGTTCAATGTGATCTGCATGTTTCAGAGCCGTTTGTAAAGAACCTCCTTTTCGGCTCTCTGATCTTCAAGATTCTTTTGCATCTTTTCTAGCTCCTTGTCCGCCATGTCCCCGTCATTTCTCACTTCTTCGAGCCTATCTCGGAGCTACTTCATGCGCTTCTCTGCTTCTTCTCTTCTATGCCTTTCCATGTCGACCATTTTTGTAGCGGCCTCAGCTTGCTCTTGTGCCTGCAAGACCATCGCTTGTGTCTCCTCTACCTTGGCTTCTGCACCTTCCCTGAGACTTTTCTCAAGTTGCGTTGCCTTTGCTGCTCAGTGGCTTTCTCTTGTAGAAAAGTCACCTTCTGAGAAATCTGCTTATCGTATTGCTCAAAAATCCCTTTGAGGGTAGATGCCATCAGGTGCATTGCAACTCTAGCGGACTGAGATGACAATTGGGATTTGCCATCCCAGAACTTGCAGGTTCCTCTCGTATCAGTAAAGAAGTGAATGGTCTACTTCAACACATCTTGAAGGTATGTTGGCAAGCTCGAAATCTTGACTCCACCATCTTTACTAATCTGATCGTTGGAGTATACATCTAGAATATCCTGTCTCTTCCACTGCTTCTCAAAAAGTGTGCTTGCAAATTGCCTCCAAAAATTCCTAGAGCATTTTCAATCATGCTTTCCTTGATGGTAATCTTCTGACCTTGACAGACTAGTTGCCCCTCCTTCACGTGCACCTCTTGTACCAACTTGGTGAAGTTTTGGAGAGCATACAAATTGGGCTTTTGAAGAGAGAGAGAGGAGGTCCCATATGTCATGGGGCTCTCACACTGTGCTACAGAGGGGGAGGAAAGATTGTGTGAGGAGCTCCCGGACTGTGCAGGGTCCATTACAAGAGGGGATAGAAGTTGCAGGAAAAGTGCAAGGGAGATAGAAATGGTCAAGAGGGATAGAAGATGAAATAGTGAAAGAAATGGAACAGTGGAGGCTTGAGTTTGCAGTTCGATTGCAAGGGAGAAAGAAATGGTCAAGAGGGATAGAAGATGAAACAATGAAGGAAATGGAGTAGTGGAGGCTTGAGTTTGCAATCCGATTGCAAGGGAGAACGAAACGGTCGAGAGGGATAGAAGAAGAAACGGTTAAGGGAGAGGGATAGAAGACGGAACAGTCGAGAGGGATAGAAGACGAAATGGTTAAGGGAATGGAATAACGGTATGTAGCTCGACTACACTGTCAAGGTTTGCATGCATGATTACTACGAGTGCAGTAAATTACCAGTCACTAGGCTTGCATGCTCAGGAGAGTACTAGAGTGCATGGTAATGAGAGAGGTTAGAGGTGATTAGGCTTCATGATTTACTTTTATGGGAATTATTGGCCGGTGGTGGTGGCTGTCATCAGCCACGTTAAAATTACTAGCCACCACCGCTCACCCACCACCGAGCTTAAGCATGCATGATCATTACAAGTGCAGTAAAAATTACCAGTCATCGGGCTCGCATGCTCAGTAGAGTACTAGAGTGCATGGTAATGAGTGATTACAGCCACGTCTGTCATAGCTACGATTCCACCGGGCTACCAGTAGAGCACCGGTCACCCTCCATCAGGCTTAAGCATGCATGATCACTACGAGTGCAGTAAAAATTACCAGTCACCGGGCTTGCATGCTCAGTAGAGAACTAGAGTGCATGGTAATGAGTAATTAGAGATTCATGATTTGCCTTTGTGGGAATTACTGCCCAGTGGTGGTAGCTCTCATCAGCCACATCTGTCTTGGCTAAGATTCCACCGGGCTGGCAGTTAATTGCTAGCCATCGGAGTGGCCTGCTCACCCACCACATGGCGTCTGCTTCATGATTACCAGCTCGTTTGAGGTGGTGCCTAAGATTCCACCGCGGTGGCCTGCAATTAATATGGATGGAACCCTGGGCTCCAGCCCCCACACTGGCTCGAACTTTATAATATATATAAGATGCGTGGCATTTGGCATTTTACTACGTTGCTCTCATCCTCACCCGTGCTCTACTACTTTGCTCCACACGCTTTGCTACTTTGCTCCACACCCCTCCTCTAGCTCTTTTTCGCCCCTACTCTACTTTTCTCCACGCTCCCTCCTCCAACTCTCGTCACTCATATGCTCCCCTGCTCATCTGCTGCTCACCCACTCATCTTCACCATGCGTACTACCCCCCCCCCCTCTCGATGCTTTGTGATCCCAATGTTATCTTCTTCTCATATAAGGTGATTGCGTTGCACTCACCTGGAGTAGAAATGCTAGTACTAGTGGAGACCCTTCGTTCACAGTCGATTCCCCACACATCTGCATGTCACCACCTTAGATGACATGCTCACAGAGAGCCTCTTTATGGTTGTGGTGTATGGGTTCCCCCTAGGTGTCGACATAGGCCTCAGTATTCCACCTTAGCTGACATGCTCACAGAGGGCCTCTTTATGGTTGTGGTGTATGGGTTCCCCCTAGGTGTCGACATAGGCCTCAATATTTTTAGAGCAGAGTACTCTCGACTTGTTGGGGGGGCCATAATCTGAGTCCTGACAATGTGCATGGTCTTCGGCCTCTCCATCGTATCCTCCTTTGGCTCCCTAAAATTTTTTAATGCAACAAGCTAGACTGGCGGAAAACTGAGTTGTACAAATTCCCTCTTGCTCAGACAAGGCTCTCAGCAATGGTTGGATGTAATCTTTTGGCCTCTAAGGCTCTCAACAATATTTTGGCTAACTGGATGTAATGTTTTGGTCTCTAAGGCTCTCAGCAATTGCTGAGTTTTTATTACATTTATGTAATCTCTTTTTGTTCAATTTGAGGCTCTCAGTATGCACTGTTGTTAGCTTTTATATTTGAATGGTTATGGTCACTAGCTGTAATCTTTTGGCCGTTAAGGCTCTCAGCAATTTCCAAGTTTTTATAAATGTAAGATCCTCTGTTCAATTTTTGGTTGGTATAAGTTGTTGATTTTTATATAACGTGTTATTGGACGTAGGTGTACATTGTAATCTCTTTTACTCAATTTTCACTCGATAAATTATACTTCGATGTGGAAAGAAAGAAGCACGCATTGTTTTGTCTTGGATCAGTCACTTAAATGATTGCTTTGCAGGGGAGAAATTCTTTAAAAAAGATAAGATTAAGTGTGTTGCAAATCATTTAGCGGAGAGTGCTGCACTTTGGTGGAATATCACTAAGCACAGTAAAAGGCGACCAAAATCTTGGAAGTCATTTCAAAAGCTCATCAAGAGAGATTTTCTTTCCTCACATTTCAAAGCAAAAGTCAGACAATAGTGGGTTCTTTCAGGGAATTCGATAAGGAAACTATTTCCACATACACTGATAGGTTTTGGCAAATGTTGATCCACTTACAGTCCTTAGAGAAAGTTAATGAGCGAGATCAACGCAGGAAGTATGTGGCAGGTCTAAAATCTAAGTTGAGAGCCGAGATTAACATGTTTCATCCTCGTTCTCTGAAATTTGTGATTTCTCTTGCAATGAATTGTGAGAGGAAGAATGGGATCCCAAAGGAAGGAAAAATTTTGGAATGGCCTGTACCCTTCCATAAGAAAAAGAGGTTTGATAAGAAGCCCTTCTTTAAATCTAAAAATGGTTTTGTTCCACAGAAGACAGATTCTTCTTCGAAGCCGAACGGTGGAAATTTTTTGAAGAAAGAAATAAGGTGTTTCAGGTGCAATAAGGTGGGACAGATAGCCACCGAATGTCCCAAAAGAAAGAAGACCCCAACAGCGAAAGTGCACATGATCGACGATGAAGCAACCAAGCAAGAGGGAGGTAAGTATAACTGTCATGCTCTTCTGAAAATGAAAGGTTTCATTAATGGAAAAGAGGTTGTTATTCTATATGCCGATGGTAGTACACATGATTTCATTTCAGAAAGAGCCTTAGCAAAGCTAAACCTAGAGTCTTTCCCATCCAACTATAAGGTCGAAACTGCTTTTACCAAGACAAAGTACAATTGCACTAGAGAAGTAAAGAATCTTGAAATTTCAATCAAACCATACAAGGATAAATGAGACTTTCTAGTGGCACCCTTACAGGGAGTGGATATCATCTTAGGAATGCCATGGAGACATCAATATAATCCTAAGATAGATTATGATTCACACCAGATGTGGATTGAGAAGGACAGACAAGAAATATGTTTGAAAAGCTCTATGAAACCTGAGATCAGTCCTTTACTCAACCACACACAAGCCGAAAGAGCAATTAGGAAACGTGAGAAGACACATCTGATTTTGGTGAATACGGTAACGGCTACTCAGCCAAACACTAAGCCTACACACCAAAAGTTTCTTTCTCAATTTTTTGATTGTTTCTTAGAGGATTTACCGCCTGGAATACCATGTTCTTGACCTGAAGATCATAGGATAGAAATCCTACCGAGCAATACTCCACCTTGCAAAGCTCCGTATAGAGTCAACCAGCTAGAGCAAAAGGAAATTCAAAAGCATGTGAAGGAACTGATAGAGAGAGGATTGATAAGACCCAGCAGTTCTCCTTATGGAGCACCTGTCTTATTAGTCAAAAAGAAAAATGGAACCTATCGAACGTGCATAGACTATCGTGCACTAAACAAAATCACAGTGAAGAACAAATATCCAATCCCTAGGATTGATGATCTTTTGGACAAATTGAAAGGGGGCAAGGTCTTCAGTAAGATAGATCTCAGATCTGGCTATCATCAAGTTCGTATGGTAGAAGAGGATATATACAAGACTACCTTTAGAACTCAAACATGACATTATGAGTTCCTAGTTATGCCTTTTGGGCTAACTAATGCTCCAGCTACTTTTAGTAGAATGATGAACCGAATCTTTCTTAAACACCAAGATTGTGTGGTAGTATTTTTTGATGATATTCTGGTGTTTAGCAAAGACACTGAGGAGCATAAGGAACATCTGAAGCTAGTCTTTTCACTCTTGAAAGAAAATCAATTGTACATAAATCCTGAAAAGAGTAGTTTCTTTCAAGATCAGATAGAGTATTTGGGTCACATTGTATCCGCCGATGGGATTTGAGTGGACCAAAAGAAGATTGAATGCATAGTCACATGGCCTAAACCTCGAGATATTCATGAATTAAGATCATTCTTGGGATTATGTAGCATTTACAAAAAGTTTGTTCAGAATTTTGCATACATTGCACATCCATTGACAGACCTTCTTAGAAAAGCTAAGCATTTCTTATGGACTGAGCGTCAAGATAAATCTTTTATAGCTTTGAAAGAAGCTCTCACGCAAGCTCCTGTGTTGCAACTACCCGATTTCTCTAGACCATTCTTTATAGTTGTAACCGATGCTAGTGGATATGGAATTGGAGCCGTATTTATGCAAGATGGACATCCAATAGCATATGAGAGCCGAAAATTAAAACCAACGGAATGCAATTATAGTACATATGATAAAGAATTAACCGCTGTTGTGCATGCCTTACGAATGTGGAAACATTATTTGATGGGAGCTGAGTTTCTTATCAAAATCGATCAGCAAAGTATCAAGCATTTGTTGACTCAGCCACTAATATCCGTCAATAGGCACATAAAGTGGGCATCCTTTATACAGAGTTTTCAGCCCATGATTCAATACAACCTAAAAAATAAAATGTAGTTGTTGATGCTCTTAGTAGAAAGCCAAGTATTAATCACATCACTGCTATAGAGACCCAGCCTTTCAAAGGAATGAAGAATTCTTATCAAGGGGATCCAGACTTTTCTGATATATGGAACAAATTAGAGAATAATAATTGGAATCCTATGTTGGACTATTCAATGATGGATACCTCTTTTATCAAAAGAAATTATGCATCACTCGACCCTTTAGACAAATTATAATGGAGGAAATGCACCAACCACCATATATGGGACATAGGGGAGTGACCGCCACTTTACAAGTGATAGCAAGAGAATTTCATTGGCCTACTATAAGAAAAGATGTGGCTAAGTTTGTAGCCGAATGCATCACTTGCCAGAAGATCAAGAGTTACAAAGGAAAGACCCCAGGATTGCTGATGCCTTTGCCTATTCCTACGCAACCTTGGGAACAAATATCTATGGATTTCATAATAGGTTTTCCTACTACAGCGAATCAAAATGATATGATCTAGACGATAGTAGATCACTTTAGTAAGCAAGCTTATTTCATCCCATGCAAGAAGACTTTAACAGCTCAGCAAGCTGCACATTTATTCATCAAGCATATCTTTGTTCATCATGGCTTGCCAAAGATTATAGTGTTTGATCGAGATTCGAAGTTTTGCAATAATTTCTGGACTGCATTATTTCATAATCTAGGCACTTAGTTAGATTTCTCATCAGCTTTTCATCTAGAATCGAATGGACAAACTGAAGTAACAAATAGTACTATTCTGGATATGATAAGAGCTTATGCGGGAAGTCGACCAAAGACTTGGGACAAATATCTTCATCTTTTACAGTTTGCCTATAATAATACTCCTCATTCAGCAACTGGAAGAGCACCCATTGAGATTATCTATGGGAAGGTTTTACCTATTCCTATCACAAGATTGACCCATAGAGTGGAGGCAGCAGATGCATTTACCCATGACTATCAAAATATTCTCAAAGAGGTTCGAGAAGCCATTGCAATCGCGCAAGAGAAGTACACAAAACAAGCTAATAAGAAATGGAAACACATGCTTTTTAAAGAAGGTGATTATGTACTTCTTTGGATTGAGAAAAGAAGATTGAAGAGTGTTGAGAAATGGCCTAGTAATCAAGATGTCCCCTCGTTTTTATGGACCTTTCAAGGTGATTCAGAAAATCAATGATCTAGCTTATAGGCTTGAATTACCTGATAATTGGAAAATACATAATGCTTTTCATATCAGCCTCTTAAAGCCCTTCAAAGGACCTTTACCTATTCATCCTATTTATGAAGAGGCTCCATTGATTGTTGATGAAGAGAAATTATAGAACCTGAATGCATTATTGATCATCAACAGACCTCGACCCGAAAAGGAAATGTCTATACTAAATACTTGCTCAAATTTAAGAATCATCCAAGAGATGATGCTCAGTGGATGCCTGAGCGATTCTTTTGAACTTTTCCAGACCTCTGATAATGGAAATGAGAGAGAGGGAGAGAGAGAGAGGAGTGCACATGATATAGCTACCTGTACACTAAGTGTATTGACAATGAACATGAAGATATACATGTGAACCCCTTAGGGTTAGGGTTAGGGTTTGCCCCTATGCCCTATGTGGATAGTGCAATTTACACTATCTTTAACACCCCCTCTTAAATTGCACTAGGTAAGTAGAGGGTGCATGTACAAGACCTTTTTGTGGATTTCATTTGTGCGTATGTGAGCACAGTGACTACGAAGCGGAAGCAAGTACAATGAGTACAACTTATGTGGTCCTGTACAAGGTGTGGATTTCCCCCTCTTAAGTTGTGGGTCATCCTTCACCTTTGGGAATAAAACCCAGAAGATAGGCCGAAAGGAAGAGGAAGGAAATATGGAGAAAGTCAAGTCCACCTGGATCAAAGACTGGTCGATCAAAAGATGACTGCGTGAATGTCTGCATGTATGGCTGTGTACTGAACATGTCATGAGTCATCGTGGACTATGCAGCTGCTCTAAAGAAGAGGCATCCGGATGTGAGGCTAGTCGATGTAGCTATGGAGATGTGATCCGGTAGGTTGTGACATATGAGGTTGTCACCAACCCAAAAGAACTGACAGCAATGTGTGAGGTATGCTGCAGTAGAAGTATAATCTCTGTCGAATGATGCGGGGTCGAAGAAGACTGCATAGTCGATGTGGACAGAGTGATCCAGGGGCTGAAAATCTGGGGCTGAAGGTGCAGGTATGATACACTGCTCTGCTGAAGAAGAAGCCCATAAAACTGACAAGGTATGGAAACATGTCAAACCTGTATGCTCAACTGTCATGAGCTGAAGGTCGTATGCTGTGTGCATGGCTAAACATCCATCGGCATGGGATGTAGCATCTGTCATAGGCTCATCGAGAAGGAGCTGACAGTGTAAAGGCCTAGAAGCCTGGAATACAACTGAGAATGCATAAAATGTCCCTGAAGCGAATGAGGTGCCGAATGCTGATGTAGGGACTGATCTATAATCTTGGATCCAACCACTGATCTGCATCAAGTATGGACAAAATACGACAGCCATAAGTGCATGATGAAACACTGAGTCTCCCCAGGTTGCGCTATGGCTGAACCTGATGATGTCTATTGCACTGGAGCAGGACCGTACTGATGCATAAGTATCCTCATACTGAGGAATGATCTGCTGATCGAAAGTGGTGGTCATAACTGGATCCAAGGATGCAATGCGGCATGAGTGAGTCGATGCTGAAATGTCTTGAAGACTGATCTGCTGATCTGAACTGCTGAAGGGAACTGAGCCCAAGGTATGCTCTATGTCAGAGGTGAAAGCATCAGTGATGGATGCTAGAATGGAATCACCTGAAGAGCTGAATGCGTTGGGGCATATATCTCTGCATGCGGCAGAAGATGTGAATGCCTCGTGCTGAGGACTTACCTGCTGAATAATTGCATGATCATAGGTGAACTCCTGCTGAGTATCTATATCTGTGGCAAAGGATGGAGTCAGATCCATGCATGAGGGTGATGGCTGTACATCACTGAAATTAGACTGAGCTGATGTAGATGGGACTGCCTCGTATTGAGGACTTACCGTCAAATATGCCTCGTGCTAAGGGCTTACTATCGAATGTGCCTCATGCTGAGGGCTTACCAAGAAGTGTGCCTCATGCTGAGGGCTTACCGAGGAATGTGCATGATCAAAAACTGCGGGCTGATCCATGCTAACATCTGAAGCATCTGCAACTACATCTGATCTGTCAAGGCCAATGAGGCTAGAGTCTGCATCATAGATTGGTACATACCCTGTGGCAATGAATGGTCGAATTAGGTTCTCTTTCCACTCACGAATCTCGTCCGGAGTCATGACTGGTGTATCATCAACGAAGTGATGTGGATAACTCCATGATGGAGGCGGTTTGGTGCTCTGTGCAAGAGGCTTACCCGTGTGCTACCCGTGTGCCGGTGAGAGTGTCTACCCATGAGAACACTGTAAAGGAGCTGCCACTGGGGGGCTTACGCTAAACTGTCAGAACCAAGTCATGGTGGAAGAACTGCAATGTACCAAGAATCAAGCTTGGAATCAAATGATGATAGCTGAGTGTCGGGAGTAGCCAAGAGGCTATACAAGGCTGATGTATGTGTGTGGAAACCAATGCCAAAAATAGTCAACAAATGTGACTGTACATGGGTGGCATGTGTGCATGCAAAGGTGCAACAATCCTGACTCCGAGGAGGAAGATCACTCTGCCAAGTGTCACACTGAGTGATGAAGTGCCAAATGCCAAGAGGACTGAACTGGTGTCAGATGTGTGAAAGTGAATACCGATGATAGATCCGATGGGACTGACGCCGCTGGGAACTAATCGGGTAATGTGGCAATGGCTAACTTGGCTTGGTGGAGTTGGATCTCCTCTATGGCGATGATAGTCTATAGCTAGACTACACGTCGATGCGATAAATGCAGCAAATGAATTTTATCTTGATTCATTTTAAGTGTTGGGTATGCTGCAAAGGATCAGGAGGTGGTTTCGATGATGAGGATTGAATGTTGCTGACCTGTGGAAAACTCAGAATGCAAATTTGAGGTGCTCACTACATAGAGCACAAGCTGGCGATCATTTTTGCTTTTTGGATCACCTCCAAATTCCCCCTGGATCAAAAGTTATGGCTCCCGGAAGGATGGCCAAATTTTGATCCAAGGAGGGGGTCCAAATTGATGATCAGGCCTATGGTGATGTGGCAGACTGAGAGTCACATGTAGAATACAACTGCACCTATAAAGAGGCAATTGTGCCTGGCTGGCACTCTGTGTGCTGAGGTGGCACATGGGTGACTGCTGCTGAGGTGTCCCCTGCTGATGTGGCAGGCTGACATGTCACTGCTGAAGTGGCAGGCTGACATGATGACATGGCACCTGTGGATAAGGCTGCCATGTGGCATAAAAGTAACTGCCCCTCCTCACTCATGGTTAATTGAACCAAACCATGGTTAACTCTGACCACTGTTCAAACCCAGGGTCACAAGGACCTAACCCAGGTTGAACCTTACATGCCACGTGGCAATCTTACGTAATCTGCCACATGGCAGATTCTAAGCCAACCCTAGCCGTGGGTCAGGATAAGGTGGGCCGGAATCACGAAGATGCCAACAGAATCTTTGTAAGATTTCGTCAATGGACCAATGTCCGTCGTCTTCTCCGTTGAGAAGATTTTGAGGAGCCACCGAGCGTAGGTCGTTTTTGTTGCAGAGCATGGCGTGGAGGCGGGTCTCGTTGAAGTCGTTGGAGCACCAAGCTACAAGCTGTGTCGATTGAATGAGCTAGGGAGCCGAGGAAGCTGGACTGTAGAGCCGTATGAGAAGTTACTGAAGCATGGGCGCCGTGTCATTTGGGTCTGTTGAGCGCTGCTGTAGTCGCTTGGTTGTAGCTGTGAGGAGTTGAGTTGAGTGTGGCGTTGGGTGCAGAAGCTCCTGGGCTTTCGAGTTGGAGGAGGACGTTTCTGCTAAGGCAACCTTTTGGTCGGGGGAGCTCGCTGCGCTCTTGTTGTTGGAAGCGGCTCTTAGAATTTGCTAGAGAGTCGACTGGTGGGCTGCTTTGCATGGGTGCTCAGTCCGTTTATTGGAGAAGCTTGGCAGTGCTGTGGATGTAGAAGCTCGGTTGGGCCATAGGAGTTGTGCTTGGCTGCTTCTTGTCGCTTGTGAGGCTTAGTTGACCGTGGAGACTAGCCTTTGGAGTAGACCGGGGCTCGCTAGAGCTTGGAGGCCATAGTGGCGCGTGGAGTAGCCCGTGAGCAGGAGGATGGAGAGTTGTTGGGGCTGGAGCCGAGCTGTTGAAGCTTGAATGGGCAGAGGCGCTTGAGCAGTTGAGCATGGAAGTAGCTGCGCTACTCGCTGGTCGTCTTTGGAAGGCTTTGAAGCTCACTGGTTGTGAGAGATCTCTGCTGCCCTCTATTGGTTGTAGCTAAAACACAGGACCAAAGAACCTTGCACCAGAACCTTTCTCTCTCACAAAACCTTACAAGATCTCTCAAAGAAATCTATGAAGTTTCAGAACAGCATAACTTGACCTCCATAAAGCGGAATGGAGAGATTTTAGATCCAAAATGGAGAGGAGAAGGGGCTCTATGATGAGAGCTAGCTGAGAGATGAAGATGCCTCATGAAAGAGGGCTTGTTGCCTTGACGGAACAAGGGCTTGTGCCTTGATGGAGCAAGGGCTTGACTCTCTCTTGACGAAAATCTCTCTCAATGGAAGATGCCTCACGCAAGGAGGGCTTGACACTCATGAAGGGAGTGGAGCACCATTGGCTCTGATACCATGATAACGGAAATGAGAGAGAGGGAGAGACAGAGAGGAGTGCACACGATATAGCTACCTGTACACTAAGTGTATTGACAATGAACATGAAGATATACATGTGAACCCCTTAGGGTTAGGGTTAGGGTTTGCCCCTATGACCTATGTGGATAGTGCAATTTACACTATCTTTAACAACCTCGTTAGTTCCTATAATCAAACATGCAACTGAGGTCAGTTGCAATCCAAGCAAGAGGGATGCTACGAAAATTATATTTCTGGTATATCTTGTTTTGGACATTATTATTTTAGTCAAGTGTGACTATGGCAAAGTACCCCATAGGAGCGCACCGAACGCAGTGGGGCTCCTAGTGGATACTTTGTGTGTTTAGTTGGGGACGCCTGACTAGCTTGTATTTTGCCATGCTAGATGGTCGGTATTGTGGGTGATTCCATGTTAATACTGATGTCGCTAGTGTTATTGGTGTTGTGCTTGATTATTGTGCTTTGAGCACGGTTATGTTGGGATCGGTTGATTTGGTGATTTGTTCAATCGATTGTTAATAACTAATGTAATTGGCGGCTTGAGTACAGGTGATGGAACCCATAGTGAGGATTGGAGTTAGTGCGAGGGTACCGATCGAGGTGTCGCACATTGCATTATATATGGCCATGGGCCAATTTTGTATTTGCTTTATTATTGCAAGTTTGAGAAATATATTTTGTAGTGGACATAATTCATTTTTGGGCCTTAAGATGGCCATGTAAAGCAAATCCCTCATTTTGGAAGAGAGGGATAATTTTGGCTCCTTGGTGCTTTTATGAAATATCATAAATACTTTAGATGAGGAAGCGTGAGCCACTCATCTAGGGGGGGAGATTGTACCCAGTCTATTGTCGTTTTCATGGTGTGATTGTGCTTTTCTTCTCCGATTGATTAAGTGGTGAATTTGTGTTGAAGAGAATTACCTTTTGGTTTCATGGTCTCTCTAAGACAACCTTGAATTCCAGTGGGTGATGACAGGTCGTTAGGCCAGAGACTGCAACCTATGATTTGCATGGGTTGCAGGCAAAGATGCGGCAAAAGGATACACGATGATAGGTGGTTAGCTGTGCTGCGGAGGTGTTCAAAATGATAGATTGCGTTTAATTATTACTCTAAGAACCAGTGCGGTGGTCTCTCCAAGCCAACCTTCAATTTTAATGATCTACATGTGTGCGGTGCCCAGTGACAGGTGGCAAAGTTGCAGCAAAAGTCTGTGCGATGATAAGTGGTCAGGCGGCTTAGGGCAGAGACTGCACTGCGCAAAGCAGTGCAGAGATGCCATGTGTCGAGCTATGTGGTGTTTAGAACAAAGAGATTGCATCTTATTATTATGCTAGTGCACCTTCATGATGTCGGGAAAATTTTCGACAAGAGCGCAGGTCCGTGAAAAATTCAAATACCCCAAAAGCACATCGTGTCGCGGTCCCAAAATGGCCTCGAAAATAGTTTGGCGATTGGCTACACCCAAGCAAACGTTGACCCAGGTGCCATATGAGACCCTAAAATCTCATAATGAAAGGGTTCCTACCTTAACAAAGTTTTGTGATGCAATGCTTTGAACACTAATTACTTGGACAAAAATTTGTCAAGAATGGAGTTTATTCTAGTATAGATTAGGTTTGTCATGGTTAGCTTTGAATAGGCTACATGCATGCCTCATAAGTCTTTGACGTTTCAAAGGTCTTGCTAAGTAGGCTTATGGGCTTCTCATTCTATTCCACAAGCAAGATGTTAGAATCAAAAACTACAAGAAATTGGGATTGAAGGAAGTGTGACCTGCACCTTCTTTAAAACTTCAAGCGGAGCCACAGATGATAGGGCTAGATAGATTGTATAAATTTATTGAGAAATACTGACATCAATTCGAATGTACTCGTTTTTGGGTATTGATTTACAGATTTTTTTGAGCAAAGATAAAAATTATTATATCTTATAGTTTAGATATAAGATTCTCCAAGAAGAAAACCTTGAAGCTAGAAAAGGAGAAGGTATTGTGAGTAAATATTACGTTTTTATTTTTAAATTTAATTATTTATTTGCAAAGGGAGACAAATCGCTTCTTATAAAGATAGGAGGAGTGTTGGCCCTCCTTGCCATGGAAGAATGGACTTGATGTTAATAAGATAGTGGGTAGGCAAGATTTCACATTGACACACACACACACACACACACACACACACACACACACACAAGCCAGCGTGACATGCATTGTTCTAACGAAACCTTCCTTCCTAGCATAACATGTATTGTTCTAACAAAACATTATGTTGGATGGTGGTAGGTTGGTATCTCTCCTTCAATTCATATGACTGATCTCACAAGGTTTGGCGATTATATCTAGGGTATTTATATCAACAACGTTATTTTGATTGATATCTTTATTGATGTAAATTTCTTAAAAGACATGAATAGAAAAAGAAAATTTCCATACATCCAGATGTTTGCATGACTAAATAAAGTATTGTACAACTATACAAAACAATGCTTTGTAGCTGCTTTGCGTTGAATCAATACACTAAAATAATGAAAGGCATTGTATTGAAATGGTTTGCATATGTTTATTAAAACCCACACACAACTTATAGACTTCATAAAGTCATCCTCTAATGGTCAGTAAAACAAATGATTTTTTTGAAAAAATCATAAACAAACCTTAAAACTAAATCAAAATGACATGTAGGCAGTACTATGGGTGGCATGGGGATTTGATATCTTTGGGGTATGATACACCTTTATTGGGCCCTTCTGAGATGTATAAGCATTCATACTCATCATTCTAGAACTAGAATTTCATAAGAAAGACCCTGAATCACCTCTATTGCTACTGGCTCAGTTAGCAATAAAAGATTGGTGCAAACTATGGCACCTAAATCACACGGGTAAAAAACATACTATTTGAAAACATCTCTATTTGTTCTCATACTATTTGTCCATGGAATGTTAGAAAACATCTCTATAAAGAAGTTGTTGAAAATGTGGTACAAAAATCCAATGTGAATTTTGACATGAACATATGGGATAATGCTGGCTTTGGATGGAAATTCACATAGCATGTACAACAAAAGATATATAAACCAAACAAAACATTTTGTGAATTTTGTATCAATGAAAAAACAAAATGTGCATGTGAATTACGACTAAGGCCATACATAGAGAAGGAGTTTGGTCACGTAGCAACATGTGACTTAAAACTAATTCAAGACATAAGACTTCGAGAAATGATTAGAAAAGGAGTGAATCATATCCCACCAAGACCAAATAACTTACAAGAAGTGCAAAAGTCATATGTCCAAGCCTTGCTAGTGAGGATATTATCAAAATCCTCAATGTTGACCTTGATCAGATATACAAAAACACGAATTCTCATAGAAAATCAAGTCGCCTCACTAGACATATTGACAAAAAAGAAAGTACAAATAGAAGAGCTAATCAAAGGTTTATATCCTTGCTACATGGATAAGGCACAAAACAATGTAGATTGTGTATGTAAAAAATCAATACAATAGTTAGCTCTCGAAAGGTTAGAAGAAGAAGACTTCAGATGCAGCATAAAAACAATAGAGGAAATATCTAGGAACATGTGTGAGATACAATAATTGAGATATATACATATCAAGGTGGTATCACAATCCATTCAATACATAACCACATCATATAAGGCACACAAAAAATCCTTTAGGTGGATAATGAATGCCCATAATTGCTATTTCTCTCAAACGGAAGTCCTGATAACCTCACTTCTAAAATCATGCCTAAATCCACTACAAGAAGCTTGTAAAGACTTGCAACCTGAAATATTCTTACGGAGTGGATCAAGATGTTGCAATTATTGGATGACAGATACTTCTGAATTTGCACTAAATCTGCCCAAGCATATTTATAGTGTCATATCTACGGATATAACAAAATGCTATGAGGCAATTCCATTAATGGGAGAAAATGGGCTACAAGAAGTATTGGAGAATGTTATTACACTAACATTCAAAACAAAAAAGAAAAAGTGCATACTTCTGCCAAGTGACACAAATAAACCAATAAAGGGATATGGATAGGCAAATTTGATAAAGTGAGCCTGAAAAAGAGAAATAGGACATTATAAATATAACAAACTAGCTCACTAAAAAAGAAAAATAGGACATTATAAATATAACAAACTGGCTCACTGAAAACATGTTCATATGATTGGGAGATAAAGTACGTAAGCAAGTAAGAGGAATAACAATGGGATTCTCTTTCTCACCAATATGGTGTACCCTCTACCTCTTTTATTTTGAATTCACATTCTTAAAAGACTGATGAGGCTTGGAAGATGGGATTTGATAAATCTTTTCCAACATTCATTTAGATTCATTGATGATATATGTCTAATCAATGTATCAAATGCAATGGTGTTCTTAAACAAATCAACAAATCTATCCAAGGATAACCCTTCTAGATATATCCACAACAAACTTTGTGGATATCAAACTAGAAACAAAAAACTTTGCCCAAAATAAGAAATGACAAATATTTGGAACTCAAACAACATTCCTAAATACATAATTATGTGTCATGTTTGTTAGCTTCGAAACATATTTTATTACGAAGTATGACAAAAGAAACAATTTACCATTTTAAAATAATAAAATTGATATGGAAACAATCAAATCGACCGAGCTGATATTCATATAAGGTCATAATACCACAAATTCAACCACTTCTCTGCATATGTAATGACAAAAGAGATGCGGCAAAAAAAAAAAACTAATAATAGAATTCCATACAAATGGTTTTCAAATATTAGGACTGATAAAAATAGTGAAAAAATAACTCTTGAAGAAATTTACAATGGCCAGATGCAATCCACAAAAAAAAAAAAGAAATACTAGGTAAGCAAATAGGTGCTCATCAGGCTAGCCACAAACTAGGTAGCCAATAATGACACCTAATGTGGTTCAGTTTTATGAAGTAACTCAACACATGTAAAATAATTGAAATAGCATGTTACGAGGGACGGATACACACACACATGCATGCACGTACGCATGCACACACACACACACACGCACACTCACGTACACACACACAAGCCAAAATCAAACTAGAAAGGACATACCAACATACTATACTAGCTTCAAAATGATATGCAGAAAAAATGTGGAGACTGCAATGCACCTACAAAAGACCATGACCGATTGTGTGTCATGGGGTGTGAAGGATCAGACTCCACCCTATGAATTTTTGCAAAGTTCAACAAACTTTCATGCTTACTATGTCACGGTGAATGACATATAATTTTCACATGACATCCGCTGTGAACAATTTTGCATTCCACAAACAATTTACGTGGAGAACTTATATCTACTTAAATTTTTAGGAAGTTAAAACTACAAAACATATGTCATTTCCATATTACTATGCCACTCTATGCTCTTGTGATAAGTGTTTTGGCTGGCTTTCTAATAAAGTGGGATTTCTAAAGTCGATTCCCTTTCTGGGTTCTTATTGGTTAATGTATGGTGATCCTTATTGGGAGTGACAAGTCTAGCTGCATCCCCATTTCATTCTTAGGGGTCAACTTTTTTATTTTCTCTGTTGATTTTAGAGTTGTTTCATTAGCGGTTTGTATGTGGTTTTTGTTTGGAGGCTGTACATGTTACCACCATCGAGGTATTTAATTTCTCGTGCTTTCTAAGAGTAGGGTTCTAGCAAAAATTATTATTGATATGCACTAGTGGTGTCTCTGTCTCTTCCAAGGGTATTGGTCACCTACAGTTACATCATTGCTCATTGTAGCATAGGTGTTCACAAGTGTAGCATAGGTCCACGGGCCATATTCCGGTGAGAGGTGTAGGTTAAAGTGTGGAAAGCAGATCTCATGCACACATGGGTGAGAAAGAGGGCTTGATCACGATGATGGATGGAGGCTCTCACGTCCACGGGAGTTGAAGGGTTTCGAAGGGGGCGACAGGGTTCAAAAGGGGGATAGGGATGAGGGATTTGTCTAGGAGTTCCAGGGTTCAGTGAGGGTTGCAAGGTTTAGGAGGAGCCCACGATTGAGGAGTGGAAAGCTAGTCTCCTTCGTGACTTTAAGGGGTTGAGGAGTAGGGACAAGTGAGGAGAAAGGAGGAGGGGGGAGGAGGAAGGAGGAGGAGGAAGGAGGGGGGACTACAAGGGTAGGGAGTGTAAGGGTAATTGCTTGCTAGAACATGATAGTGTACGAAAGCATGGACGCAATGGATATCAATCACATGAACATAATAGTGAGCTTGAACACTGAACCCCAAATACTGGTAGCTTCATTTCATTGAGAGATATTTATACATGTTGGTCTCTACACAATTCGTAGGTACCTCCAGGGTGGGACCTCTTTTGTAGGGGACATCTTGGACAAGGGTCCCTCCACTTTTTGGGGGGACTTCTTGGGTCTCTACATAAAATGGGGGAGCCTCATGAGTCCCTTACAAATTGGGGGAACCTTATGAGTCCCTACACAAAGTAGGGGACCTTTTGAGTCTCTTCACAAAGTGAGAGGACCTCAAAAAGTGTACGCCTTTAGTCTTTATCTCTCTAGTTTAAGTCTTTCTCTCTCTAGATCCTAATTTTGCAGGTATGATTAGACCTTTTCTAGAGAGGATTTTGGCTATCCTCATCCTTATCATAGCATCTTTCAAGCTCAAGATATTACAAGTGGAGCTTTGTTGCTAGTCTACACACATAATGATCTCATTGTCATTGCTCTTGACTACACTTCCAACCCTTATTGCCATAGGGTTGACAACTCCCTCGGACCAATTTGACTACTTGTCCTCGGGTTATGGTTGAGTCTACAAATGATGTGCTGCTGCGGTAGCTTTTACCATGGTAAAGATGGTGTCGGTGATAGATGGATAAAGCTTATTGTCGATCTTTTCCGTGTAATCCACAAGCACCGCAGATTGTTTGCTTAGTCTTTTAGAAGCTAGTGTCAACCATTTCTTCAAACACACATATCGCCCTTGAAGAGATATGGCTCTTTGAAAGAGGCGACTGGTTGTTTAAGCATCTATCTATTGATTTGGATTGAAATTGAGCATGAGTAAATGGTCATCAATGGTGAGGGACACCTCCAAGACTACTAATAAAACTTCATTGTATTTGGTGCTCTCCTTGAGTATTTTTTAATAACTACCTCGCATCTATGATGCATGCTTGTCCAAGACTTTGATGAGTGTTTCTTGGCTAGTCCATTTGACCTTGGAGTATCTATTGATTAGTGGCCAATTGCGAGGAGCATCTTCCTTATCTGGATCATGCTTATTGCCATCCCATCGGTAGCGATGGGGTATTGCATCAAATGTGGGATGTGTTCAAAATGAATATGGAGCTTGTAAATACTCAAGGAGGTACTTTTCTTTGAGCAATTTTGGTCTACGCCAAGTAGGTTGTGGCTCCAATTTGTTGCTTATGTCTGGAGTGATTTGCGCTTGGTGAATGTGCATGGAAATCCCAAAGAGATTCCATCCTCCTCTTGAGTGCATATTTGGGTATTGCTTCCAAAAATCACCTATGGGATTACTAGGAATGGTGGGAATCCTATCTTTATCCTTATTCAACTCTCTTGTGGGTGTTCGATTTGGATTATGCAATTTGTGAAGCTCATTGATAGAATCATTGATGGTTTCCATTGGAAACTCAATTGAGATATGAGGAATATGTGGTCTTGGGGGGAGAGGAAGAGGTAATGGGGGACAAACATGAGGTGGGAGGAAGTAGTGAATTAGAGAAGGGGGAAGCAGGGATGTTGGTGGAAAGTGGAGGAAGAGTAGGGCAAATGGATTTAGCGACTTGAGAGTCCTCAAGGGAAGAGTTTTCAAGCCTTGGGAAAAGTTAGGTCTTACTGGATGGTAGGAGCTAGATTATTGGATTAGAAGGTAGTGTTGAGAGGCATGGCAAGGAATATGGGTTAGCATGGATTTCAAGAAAGGTACAGAGGATGTTATCAAAGTGAGGGAGGGATGTGAGAAGATTAGAAAAGAGAGTGGCAAGATAGGGGAGATTAGATTGAAGGTAGCCACATATTCCTCAGGCAGATCTTTGTCACTTTTGGAAGGCATTGTCAGCTTCAATGTAGGGATTTTCCTTGGAATTATATCTGAGGGAAGTTGATGGCGATTGTTGCTGTAAGGTAGGATTTTGGCTTCTACACAAAGAGGAGGACTTCCCATCAAGCATTCACATAGAAGTATCACATCAGGCTTTAACCGTATGAGATTCGCATGCACTGAGAGACATAAATTCTCTTGTCCTCATCCATCTTCTAGCATAGATCCTAGAGAGTCTTTGTTCTCACTGGCCTGGTCCAATCAATACTGCATGTAGCATCTTGAGTTGCAAGTTTTTCCACTGAATGCATACTCTTCCTTCGAGGTGATCCTCTTGCTTGAGGACTACAACAAGATCATCTTGATATAATGCAGTGATGCCCTATAGCAACAGATCTTGTGCTGACTCTTCCGCATCGTCATCAAGAGTTGAAGTTCCAATTTGGAAATTATTGCACTTTTTTTAATACTTACCCAGTGTTGAGGTGTAGGCAACTTTAGACCATTGAATTGTTGAGCTGCTTTTGACTGTCTTGGCAATTGATCATTAAGCACGCGGAGTTGGAGAATCTCTCTTGTTCTTGAGCATTCAAATTTTCTTTGACATTCACAATTGTCTCCCTTGATGCCATGCATTCCTTCTCTAGTGCTTGGATTTGATGTTTATCTTCTTTGAAGCTTTTTTGCAACTCATTGTTTATGTCTATTATGGCATGAATCTGATCATCTTTAAGTAGCAGAATTTCGTTTAACTGCACCATTTCTTTTTTCAAATCATCACAAGAGACTTGCATTTGGGAGAGGGATAGCTCAACCTCTTCCTTTTTACTCAAGGCATCAGATAGCTGTAGGTGTTTTTCTTGGAGAAAATTTGTAGCTTGTAATGCATCCTTTCTACTTTCTACTAGAGCATTTTGTACAAGGAGCTGTTGTTGCATTTGCTCTACCATGCTTTCCTTGAGCTGGGATCATTTGTCTTTTCATTTCTCATTGCTGTTCATCTGCTGCCATGCTAGAAAATAATTCTGACCATTGTTGCAATTGATGACTGTGATGCTGTATGATTTGGAATGTGCTGTTGCCTTGCTTGTATTGATAATATATTTGGCTCCCATGCACCCATGTGGTATCCTGATCTTTTTCCTGAATGGCAGCCTATTTTTGTAGAGTGTCAATAGAGATGATTTGTGGCTGTGTCCCTAGAGCCGTTGAGCCATCAACATTGTTGACTTGTGATTCTTGAAGAAGAAAACTATCTGGACCAGTTGTACAGTAAGGTGTGTTTTCCTCGTGGGTTTTTTCCCTTTAGTCAATCTACTCTAAACTGAGTTGAAAATTTTCTAGAATTCGTTCGGATTGTTGTCCATCCATGTCACCCAGGTTGAGAGCGGATGGGGATTGTAGTCCCCATTCCAGAGATACTATCAAAGTTTCAAAGTCTTCTATTTCTTGTGTTGAGAGGGGTGTAGAAGCTTCCTCTTACTGTATTGCAAACCAAATTATAATGGGGCTAGTAGATGGGAAATGTAGCTTTTGCCATGATGGGTGGTGGATACATAATTTGTTAGCAGCAGCAAGGATATGTGTTGAGTCCAATCTTGTAGTTTTTCCCTGCCAAGGAGTGTAAGAGTTTTTACTAATATGTAATTTTTTCTCACTCCTGTATGATTGAGAATGTGAGCCACAAACTTGGCTACCTCTTTGCATATTGGATCCAGAATCACATCATGGCGGATTCCCCCGCTTTGTGACTTGGTGTTAGGTGGCAATCAATCTTGAATTTTTTAGAACCTTACATCCAAATGTTTTATTGGATATTCTCTTGTGCCTCTGGGAATGAGAAAGCTTCCTGCATTGTTGATCTACTGAGGTAGATCTGTAAAGGCTTTTCATTATACGTTACTATGCCATACTTAAGCTTCTCCAACTCTTTTCTTTGATATGATGTTATGAATTGAATGATGTATTCTGTAATAGCAAGTGTTGGCAAGAAGGATTGTAGCTTCTCAAAAAAATTCCCTAGACCCTTGGCCTACAAGAACTTGCATGCATTGGCTGACATGTTGAATGTTGAGACTCGTGGCCATACAAGCTGTATTGTTCTCTCTATTGTTAGCTCCTTGTTGGCTTGGGCATCAAGCTATTCTGTGCCTACATCCTGCATAGTTGATGGCTCTGGCTCTATCCTGACTCCAAGGTCCCTAAGGTCTGTGGCATATCTCCTTGGCATGTTGCATTAATTTTCTCATCACTGTTGTCACTATCCACAGAACCACCAACCATGGTTGTTTTGCTGTTAACCTCTTGGTTGGTGATCTTGGATCCTATCCTTCTTCAGGTTAGTGATTTGGGGAGGGCTGTTGAGGTTGAGGTTTGGGTCGTTTGGCTTGGTGTCGCTTTGTCGATGGCATTGCAGGCCTTTTCCCCATCTTAGTGAGTTGTCTTCAGCCTGGCATTTCACACATAAATTAGGTCCTAGTTTGACAGTGCCAATAATGCCACGTGGTAAGAGAGCCATGTGTTGGGATATCTCAACGTGTATGCCCCAGGCACACCTTGGTTTCTATGTGTGTGTGCTAGAGGCACAGTTAGGTGCCCATAAGCACTGTTAGGTGGTGGTAGAAGCCACATAGGATGATTGAGAGAATCTAGGAGTAGATTGAGGAGATGATTGTGGAGCTCAGAGGTCATCAGTGATGTCAGTGATCATGTAAGAGGTGCCTACTTAAGGACCTCACCTTTCTTCATTCCATAAGAAAGAATTCTCAGTTTGTGTTCACTCCAATGTGACACCTTGTGCTAGCTGTATCCTTGACATAGCCTGAGGCATTCCCTTGAGGGGGGGTATGTTGGGATATCTCAAGGTGTATGCCCCAGGCACACCTTGGTTTCTATGTGTGTGTGCTAGAGGCACAGTTAGGTGCCCATAAGCACTGTTAGGTGGTGGTAGAAGCCACATAGGATGATTGAGAGAATCTAGGAGCAGATTGAGGAGATGATTGTGGAGCTCAGAGGTCATCAGTGATGTCAGTGATCATGTAAGAGGTGCCTACTTAAGGACCTCACCTTTCTTCATTCCATAAGAAAGAATTCTCAGTTTGTGTTCACTCCATGCTTTCCTTTCAGTTTACCAACACCATGTGCCAACAAGCATGTTTCTTTTGTGAGTGGCTGAGAGACACACAACTTTCTCTATGGCCTGCATTGTTTCTTCCTTCATACAAAATGCTTAATTGTGGCCTTTAAGTGAGTGCATTTGACTTGTGAATTCTGCAACTAATTTCGACCTTTGTAGCCCAAAAATGGCAAAAAATATGCGATTGATGAGTCAAAATTAGTGCCTATATGGTGGCGACTACCGAGGCCCAAATGATGGCCAAACCAAAAAAGTTCTTTGATGTAGATCTTTGCATGGGTGAAATCTAGGTTTAAACGGGATTGTATTTGGCCTCCAAACGACCAAGATACAGGCCCTTGAAGAAGGGGCAAAATGGGCAATTTTTTGATAAAGGTCGTTCCTCTTCTTTCTTTTTCACTATAAGGGTTGGTTAATCTAACCTAACCTAATGTTCCTAACTACCTTTGAGTTGCCCTCTTTTGTTTTTTTAAAGTTGAGAAAGGATTGGTTAGACTAACCTAACCTAATGTAGTTAGTTGTAATGAACTAAGGTTAGTTTCTATCCTATCTCTCTATAATCTCTCTCTTTCTTCTCTCTCCTTACTCTCTCTCTCTCTCTCTCTCTCTCTCTCTCACTTCCTATCTCTCTCTCTCCACTCTCTTGCTCACACACTTTGGCGAAATGGGGCTAGGCGGCTGGGGTGGTGGCGGAATGATTTGACAGTGGCGATGACACAATGGTGTGGCGCCCCAAGGTGCTCAACACTCGCAAGAAGCTGGGCGCCAGAGGGCGACTGCACGCCCGATGGGGATGGTGCCCAGAAGGTGGCCCGTGCTTAAGGGTGGCAAATGCATGCTCAAGGACGGTGGCTGCACGCTCGAGGGTTTTGTGGGAGGGATTGAGAGGGGGGTGTGGGAGGGGGTAGAGGGAGGAGAGAGGTGAGTTAGAAAGAGAGGCGAGGGTAGAGAGAGGTTAGAGACGGGGGGTGTAGAAGGAGAGTAGAGAGAGGTGACATGGGAGGGGGGGAAATAGAATGGATGAGAGGTGAGGAGAGAGGGAAAAAGGGGGAGGGGCGGTGGTGGGGGGGTGGAGAAATGAAATCCCAAGAATATCTCCACATAACCTGGACCATGAACTCTCCCTGAGTAGCTTAAGTACACCTTGTCCATGATTACCTTCCAGATTTGAAGAAGCACCCACAGTCCTTTGAAGAAGGCAATCTTACATTTCTTAACACACATGAAGAGTAGATTCTCTCTACAGCCTCACTTCAGCCTCATGTTTACAAGTTCTAGCTCTGGGTTTGACATTCCCTGCCCCTTGCGCCGAAAAAAAAAAAAACCAACTTACGAGGGGGCACATCTGCATGTGACAAACATCTAGGCATCTTGAAAAGTGTGATTAGGGTTTGCTTGGCCCCTTCTCTCTCTCTTTCTCTCTCTCTCTGTCTTTCAAATGGCAACAAGCTCGACGTAACCTATGGCTATGGTGAGCAGGGATGAATCAGAAAATATTAACTCTCTCCCTCTCACATGGCCTCAAGCTCAGCTATGGCTATGGCCGCCAGGGATGAATCAGGAGATTGCAAGAGACCATTGCTACACTGAGCTTCTTCCTCCCACCTTAAGCAGATGGAGACTTCCAATTCCTCACGGAGGATCTAAAAAAGTTGCAATGGAGACAGTGAGAGCCATGGCGACAGCAATCGAGCAAGCTGGCGACGACAGCAGAGGGCTCACCTCTCATGCCGATGGCTTTTCAGCGAGCGATTGCATTGCTCGCTGATTCGTATCCTTGCTTGGCTCGGATTTCTGATTTGCCGCACTTGTTTCCTTCGTCTTGAAATGGGGAGGGCGAGGTGTCTCTCATCCTTGTCTCTGCTGTCCTCCGGCCGGGCGCTTTCCTCTGGTGAGACGTTGCTTGTAGAGAATCGTATTCTGCATCGTGATACTGCCGCTTCAAGCACTTATTTTCAAAGGAATACGCATTTGCTCCCACAACTTGAGCCGACTTTCCGTCATCAGTGTCCTTCGACTGCTTCCACTTCTTTCTCCGCTTATGTGGATGATAAATGGCCTTATTTTGCTCGACGACTAGGTGATTCTAGATACAGAAGCAAGAGTTACGTTGAGGGTGCACTACATCCGACATGCCCGGCAGCCAGAGCCTTTTCGACAGAAACTGATTCTGAGACTGACTGGTCAGAGTCCGAAGACACTCAACCGCAGGACGAAGGATCAGAAGCTGAGGACAGAGAAGCGCGGCCTGGTTCTGACTCTGATTCAGTGGAAACCGACGAAGAGCTTGATTTGGAAGCTGAGTCCCTGCGTCAGATGCAGCCCGACCGCACAGTTAGGCGTCCTTCAGTGACCTGGGGGATTCTCCTTAAACAAGAGAATCGGGAAATTGCTGGAGAAACAGTCATACAGTATCTAAAGGGCGAAGGAATCAACACGTCCGAGCTAATGGAGGTTGAAATTCCAACAGCCGTCGAAGTCATGAAGGAGCGTTTAGAATTTCTTCGGAGACTTGGTCTGGATAACGATGCTATCAATAACTATCCTTTCATGCTGGGTTGCAGCGTTCAAAAGAATATGGTTCCTGTGCTGAAGTATCTAAATAAATTAGGCATGGCCAAACATTTTGTGCCAGGATTTTTACGGAAATATCCAATGATCCTGCATGCCAGTGTTGTCATCGACATACTACCGGTCATATATTTCTTGCAGGGTCTGGATATCGACCCTATTGATATTCCTAACGTATTGATGCGATATCCCGACCTTTTGGCTTTCAAACAGGACGGCACAATGAGTACATCGGTAGCCTACCTTGTCAGTATCGGCGTAAAAATGAGACATATAGGCGGCATACTGACAGAATATCCCGAAATTATGGGTATGAGAGTAGCCAGCGTGATTAAACCAAAGGTGGATTACCTTATCAGCTTAGGACTACCACAAACAATCGTTGCCAGAATACTGGAGAGACGGCCGCAATTGTTAGGGTATGATCTGGTACACAGGATGCAATACAATGTGGATTTACTTCTGAAGGCTGGAGTGAAGCAGACGGCTATTCCAGGGGTTATAGCACAGTGCCCGGAGGTCCTTGGCCGAACTTTTGATAACAAGCTGCAATCAAAGATCCAGTGGCTTGGGCAACAGTTGCAGGTGGATTCTGATGGGCTCGCAACTGTCATCGAAAAAATGCCACAGGTGCTGTTTCTAAGGGATAGTGTGGCCTTGGGCAGGGTCAAATTTCTTAAAAGTGTGCATTTCTCTGTGAAAGATATGCGAGCAATGGTCTTGAGCTGCCCTCAAATACTGGTTTTAAGCATTGATGAAAGTTTGAAGCCGAATGTGACATTTTTGATTCGAGAAATGAAGAGAGATCTGAAGGAGGTTGTTGCTTTTCCTCAATACCTAACCTACAGTCTAGAGACCAGGATTCGACCACGATATAAACTTGTTGCAGATATGGGTATGAAGTGCAGTTTAGAATGGCTTCTTAACTGCAGTGATGGGGAGTTTCAGAAAAGGCTGGATGCTGGCATTGTAGATAGTGAAGATATAGGACCTGTCTTTATCATGGGTGGTCATTTACCAGGCAGATGTGAGGAAGAGGAAGAAAAATGGCACAGAATAAACATCTAAATGCATTAGCCCAAGCAGCAAAGCAAGAACGGTTTGATGCTTTGTCCTTTTGTGTCAGGGTTTGTCATTTGAAGTATTCTTTATATACGATTTTGGCTGTTATACTTGCTGTGTACTCCACAGATCTGTGCTTGTATTTCTTAACGCATTCATGTACACATGGAGTGATCTATCTGCTAGTGTTGTGTGAACTTGGGATAAGTCTTACGCTGTTGGAGTTGACTATAGCAAGCAGTCCTCTATTCTCTGACACTGTTCACAGTCTCAGATCTGAGTGTCCTTGAAAGAGTTTATTGTGCACATGTCACGTTGGATCTACTTGTGTACTTCCTATTGGTTCAGATTTCTTCCTTTGGTTAATATTCTTCTGCTGCGTAGGGTAGGTTTCGGTAGTCCTGCCATTGACATGTGGCAGTCCAATAAGCTGCTACTTTCATGCTGCCTTATAGCCAGCCATGTAAGCATGTGTCTGCTGCCCATATGCCACTGTTTGTGCTAACCACATGGCGGCCCATTCTTCCATCTAGATCTGCCCATGTGAGCCATGCTTTATGCCCACATGGCAGCCTCCCATGTCCCTCCTCCATCCTATACTGTTTGTGCTAACCACATGGCGGCCCATTCTTCCATCTAGATCTGCCCATGTGAGCCATGCTTTATGCCCACATGGCAGCCTCCCATGTCCCTCCCCCATGCCCATGTGAGCCATGCTTTATGCCCACATGACTAGAGCAAGCAGTCCTCTATTCTCTGACACTGTTCACAGTCTCAGATCTGGGTGTCCTTGAAAGAGTTTATTGTGCACATGTCACACGTTGGATCTACTTGTGTACTTCCTATTGGTTCAGATTTCTTCCTTTGGTTAATATTCTTCTGCTGCGTAGGGTAGGTTATCGGTTGTCCTGCCATTGACATGTGGCAGTCCAATAAGCTGTTACTTTCATGCTGCCTTATAGCCAGCCATGTAAGCATGTGTCTGCTGCTCATATGTCACTGTTTGTGCTAACCACATGGCGGCCCATTCTTCCATCTAGATCTGCCCATGTGAGCCATGCTTTATGCCCACATGGCAGCCTCCCATGTCCCTCCTCCATCCTATACAAGTGTCATGTCCATTTGCACCCCTAAGATGCAAACTTACAGGTGGGATAATGAACCCTTTACTCAAACAGGAGGCATTGCATGATTTATATAAATTGTCAAACAGGGCCTTTTGGTGTCCTCTGGTGTTTATGTCTGTGTTTGCAGGGTAGGAATTATATAAGAGCCTTATCAAAAGCAAGGCATATCCATTGTTGCATGACAAGTGGACGTAAGCTAGATATTTACCTTGGGAATGACCTTGTTGACTTGTATACAAATTGTGGATGCTCGCAAATTGTATAGATATGCCTCCCTGAGCAAAATGTTCTCACGTGAATTTTGATGATTGCAGGATATGTTACTAAGTACGGACATGCTGAGGAAGCTTTTAGATTGTTTTGGCCAATGGAAAGGGAAGATGTACCTCTAGATGGGGTCACATTCTTGAGCTTTCTGAAGGCATGTACAAGAGTAGGAGCCTTGGAGCAGGGCAGGCAACGTTATTATCAGATGAGAGTGATAATAACGTTATTATCAGGCAACGTTATTATCAGATAAAGAGAGATGAGAGTGTGGGAAATGCTCTTATTGACTTGTATTCAAAATCTAGGAGTTTAGGGTGCTCGTCAGGTGTTTGATGGAATCTCTAAGCAAGACTCGGAAGCATGGAGAATACTGGCCTTATCTTCAATGTGGAATCTTATGAATGTGTATCTTCAATCTGGAAGCATGGAGAATACTGGCCTACTATTTGACAGTACAACTAATGTGATTTGGTGTTCTGGAACTCTCATAATCACAAGATATTCAAAACATGAGCATAGCAAGGAGGCTGAAGTTAGTTTGTACAAGGTTCCTGTGAGAAACGCAGCGCGGAGCGATGGAGAGAAAACATCAAACACTTGCAAGAGAGGACCAGAGAACAAGAGAGACTGCACAGGACCTTGGGAAAAACCTCAACTGCTGGAGAAAAACCCTCCACTGGTGGCTGCACTAGTGTGCATTGAGGTGGAAAACAAAGAGGGGAGGCCCCCTATTTATAGGGTCACCCCCTGCTTAGAAAACCGACCAGAGAGGGAGGGAAATAGCTGACCAGGGGGTCGACCTTGGGTCAGGTCAGGCAGACCAGCAGGTCAGGCCTCATGGCCTTGGTTAGGACCTGTATACCCGCCAAGCAAGGCACCACCGAGGTGCCTGCTTAGAAAACCGACCTGAGGGGGAGGGAAATAGCCGACCAGGGGGGTTGACCTTGGGTCGGGTCAGGCTGACCACCAGGTTGGGCCTTGTATACTTGCCAAGTAAGGCACCACCTAGGTGCTACGTGTGCGTCGTGGTGGCAGCCTGGTAACGGGCCCAAAGTGGGCTCATGTGCCCCCGCAACAAGCCCGTATGGCCTTGCGTTGTCCTGCAGCAGCCGTGGACTGGTGGCTAGTAGATATGGGCTCCGTATGCCTATGCTCCTGCTCCGTACAGGTCGGGTGCATGGATAGCTATCAAGGTGATCCCCCTTTGCCTCTCCTGGGTGGGCAAACCCACAAGCAAGGTTCTCACTCTCCCTCACATGGGCAGGCAGACCCACAACCAAGGCCCTCAATGAGATAGGAGATGAAGCTCTTGGATCATGAATCATCCGGAGAGAGCTGGAATGATTGCTAAGCAATTGTTGTGCCAAGGGCTTGGTGAAGAGGTTCGCCTTGGTTGTCCTCCGTCTTGCAATACGTCAATTGGATTACGTCGTCAAGAACCTTCTCTCGGACATAGTGGTATTGGATACAACTCTGATCGTCATTGTGGATGACGGTCGGGGCTGACTGTGGAAACCCAATCTCTCTAAGAAGGCGATAGAGCCAAACGGCCTCAAGAGTAGCGGAACATACAGCACGATTTTTTGCTCAGTAGACGAGAGAGCAATTGTCGGTTGCCTCTTATTGCTCCAAGTGATGGCTGTCGAGCCGAGAGTGAAATGGTACCCAGTGGTGGAACGGCGAGTGCTGGAATCACACCCCCAGTCGGAGTCACTCCAACCTAAAAGTTGGATCCTGGAATGTTGTTTGGATTGATAGAACAACCCACGATTGCGAGACCCTTGAAGATATTGAAGAATTCGAAGACCAGCATCCCGATGAGTTTTCTTAGGTGTCTGCATGAAAGAGTTGAGAAGACCAACGAAGTAACATGGATCTATTCGGATATTGAGGAGCCAAATTAGAGATCCAATCAACTTACGGTACTTGATGGCATCCACAGGATCATTGGGATCATACTTGGTCAAATTGATATTGGGGTCCACTGGTGAGAAAATGGCACGACAGTCAGACATATGAAATGCCTCCAGAAGCTCGAGTATAACGTTTTTGTGACACAAAGTAACCCTCCGGTCCCTGTGAAATCTCCAGTCCCAAGAAGAAGTGTAGAAGACCAAGATCTGGGATGCAACCCCATATCAATTTCGGTCTCAGCAATCTGGGCAGCATGACTTCCTGTAATGGACAGATCATTGACATACAGGATGATGAGGGAAAGAAGTCTTCCTTGATGGTAAATGTACAGGTTGGGATCAACACGAGAGTGGTGGAAATGCTTGCGAACAAAGAACTCAGCAATCTTTTGATTCCACGCTCGAGGAGCCTGCTTAAGGCCATACAACACTTTCCGGATCCTGTAAACCATTCCTTAGGCTTGGAAAACCTCGGCAGTTGCTCTACATAGATCTCTTCCTTTAAACCACCATTGAGAAATGCAGATTTAACATCCATATGATAGATGCATTAGGAAAGAAGGGTACTCATTTTGGGGTCTCTAAGAAATTCACTATTTACCTATTTTTGTTGCACTCAAAATATGGGAAATGCCATAAAATATGGATACTTACAGCAAAAATGTTAGTCTAGTACTTAGGCTTCACATTAAATGCATATATAAGATCCTTGATTTTTTGTGCAGAATTTGATGATTCTGACATCACCAGTGCGTCCAGAGTGGGCCAAAGCCCCCTAATCGACCTTGGAGACATCGAAAATTGACGCTTGGAGGTCCAGAAAAGGGACTAAAAGGCGGTTTGGCCAGTTGGCAGACACCGAAAACGATGCCACTCGGAGGCTCGAAAAAAGGGCAAAAATGTTCGAAATGGGGGATCTGCACTCAAACGCGATTTGGCACAATTGGCCAAATCGCGTTTGAGTGCAAATCCCCCATTCTAGGCATTTTTGCTTTTTTCGAGCCTCTGGGCGTCGGTTTTCGGTGTCTCCAAGGTCGATTTGGAAGTTTTAGATGCGTTGGCGATGTCAAAATCATCAAATTCTGCACAAAAAATCATCTTTTGAAGACCACGTATGTTAAACATAATAAAAGAAAAAGATTTTGAATATGACTTATTTTATCTTTTTACATGGTTTTTCGTATTTTTCCAATGTTACGTTGGCCCTTTTTTGATTGGTGGAGAGCCTATTTTTCTAAAACCTAAAAGGCCCCAAAATGAGTTCCCTTTTTTCCTAATGGGCCACTACTCATGAGCTGCAACTGCTAGGACTGTACGAAGAGTGGCCATCTTGGCAGTAGGAGAAAACGTGTCATCATAATTAATCCCAGGGTGTTGAGAGTATCCTTTGGCCACAAGTCGGGGTTTGTGCTTATCCATAGTGCCATCGGAGGATATTTGGTCTCATAGACCCATTTGACACCAATAACGGAACGTTGTTGCAGACGAGGTACTAGCTCCTAGGTGCCATTCCGCTCAATGGAATACAAGTCCTGTTCCATGGCTTGCTTCCATTGGGGCTGAGAGAGGGCATCCCGGACATCCGAAGGCTCACTACTATCGTCGTCCTCGGGTGTTGGAAGAAGGGGTGGGGTATGATCAATGACAAAAGGTGGAAGTTGCTCATAAAAAATAACATCCCTGTTGAGAATAATATCTTTCCTGGAAGGGTCATACAATCGATAGCCTGTAGATTGGGAATTATATCCGACAAAGATTGTCTGAGTGGACTTTACATCTAACTTCCCCCTCTGCTTCTTGGGAATGTGGACAAAGGCATCACATCCAAATATGCAAAAATAGGAAATGTTAGGCTTCTCGCCAAAATAGGTTTCAAAAGGAGTGACCTTGGGGACAACCGACGTCGGAGAGCGATTCAGGATGTGAATTGCTGTGGCAAATCGAGACATCTCTACCACGGTACGATTCCTGCGTTCAACAATGCTTGCTTTAGAAGCTGTGCCGGTGTTGGCAAACTCCCGTCAAATGCCTTTTGTCACACAAAACTCCTCAAATGGATGAGAACAGAATTCACCACCTTTGTCTAACAAAAGAGCTTTGACATGAAAGTTAGATTCATTCTCAACTAAGGCACACCACTCCCGGAAGCGAGAATATGCCAAAGATTTTAGGGGCAAGAAGTATATCCACATAAATCGACTAAAGTCATCCACAAGTAGCATGAAGTAGAGAGCCCCACCAAGATTGGCAACAGACATGGGTCCACAGAGATCAACATGGACCAACTCTAACGGGAAGGAAGCCCGCCATGAGGCCTGCTTCGGGAACACATCTCAATGTTGCTTGCCTTGAATACATGAAAGTCACTGTCCATGCTTGTTGCCCACATCTGGTAGTTCGAGGACCATTTGCTCTCCAGCAGCACGCCGGAGAGCATCAGCATTCAAGTGACCAAATCGAAAATGCGAGAGATCTCCTTGACGAGATGACGTGATTGTGGAGAGTGCTGACAAGGTGTAAATGCCATGACTAGCTGTACCAGTCTGGATCACCTGAACAATAGCCTTATCTTGAGCTTCCACATAATTTTCATCAAAGAGTATTGTGGTGCCAAGGCAGCAAGTCTCATAGACAGACAACAGATTGAACCCAAGAGAAGGAAAGAATAGAACTTGGGAGGAGTGCATCCCTCCTTTTCCATTGGGATGATGTCGAGGCCCTCACCACGAACTTTGATAGTTGAGCTATCACCAATATAGACATCACCATCGGAGATCACAAAATCCTTCAACCCCGATGCAAAAGGACTCATATCCCGGGATGCCCCGCTATCAATGATCCAAGTCCGGACATTTGAGGCCTAGAGAGATAGAACCCCCTCTCCAACAGAGGATGCAAGAGAATCAAGCATTTCAATATGCACAAAAGTGGGAGTGATAGTAGCAAAGGAAGATCTTGACCCTCTGGAGGAATTGAAGCCTTTGTTGTTAGCCCGATGCGGACACTGCCTCCAGTAATGTCCTTTCTCGCCGCAATGTACACAAGACCTTTCGACCTTCAATGCTTCTTTCTCAGCTACGGTCCTTGTAGCAGGGAACGTCGTCCTTGAGACTTGCCCGTTGCGGGGCTGCCAGGGCATCGGAGCCATTGCCATGGGTTGAACTTTGAAACTGGTCCTCTTGATCTAGCACATAGGCACTAATTCCTCCGAGGTGAGAGAACTCATCTTGCCACTCGTAATCAGGGAAGAATAAAAAGCAAAGTACGGGGATGTGAGATGGGACAACAAAGTAATGGCCATATCTTTAGATGAGATATCCATACGTGCCTGAAGTATCTCCTATTGGAATTCTTGAAGCTTATTGATATGTTCCCTCATAGAAGATGACTTAGCAGGATCTTATATCTGCATCTGAATCTCAAGGGAGACCCTTTTCATAGGAGTAGTCCGGTTATAGAGGGAAGCCAAATGCTCCTAGATACGCTTTGATGCTGTCATGTGCTTTACATGATTATGACCTGAGGGGTACAGTTCAAGAAAATGAACAATCAGACCCTGACATTGACACGGTCCCAGATATGGGCCAGATTCACTGCTGTCCTACTGATCCAGAATGCCCAAAATTTCATCAAGAGGATCTGGCCTTGTGACACCTACCAGGATGAAGTCTGCCAAGTCATAAGACTGCAATATTGACTCCTTCATAACACGCCACACGCCATAATTGTTCCCATCCTCAACAGGGAACGTGGGCAGAACATGAATCTTCACCTTGTTTTCTGCCAATTCTTGTAGGGAAGCCATAGACTAAAGGTGAGAGAGACGGAGAAGATCAGGAGAGGAAGAGCAATGAAGGAAGAAGGAAGGAAGGAGAGAGGGCAGACATGTACGGCAGCCCTTGTTGGGGGCTAGATCTCTCAGACACAGAGTGGGCTTGGGTAGAGCGATTACAGATCCTCTTGCTCTCATGGATGATCCGAGGCAAGCCGTCCATGCCACGTCATATCATTCAGGTTGAGTTTGGCACGTCTCCACTCCAGTTAGATGTGGCATTCCATACCATTACGTATCTACACCGCGTCAGACAGTAAGGGTCCAGTACATTAAAGCGACACAGGTTGCCATGGCTGGCTTTGTCTTCGGATGAGAGAGATTGGTATGCCCAGACACATAGGTGGTTTGAGAGATTGGGGATTCACATAGATAGACTGCCTCCCTTCCAGTACATCTTAGACGCTCCATCTATCCCGCTAGGATACCATGAGGTCAACTAGGTCATTCGAGAGGATCTACTACAATTGCACACATTTAGGACATGGTTGGAGCTGAGGGAGCTTCTAGTGAAGCTCGATTTTTACAGAGACCACTGCTTGTGCATCTTTGAGGAGGGCTTGATTGTCCCACTAGAGTATACTCAGATCCATTTGCCACACTCACGGAGGATCTCTATCGGATAGTTTCGAGTCTCATTACACCGACTCCACATCGAGAGTGGACGAGTTGAGGGGATACCCAAGGAGAGACACCTATGCACATTATGTGATTGATATGAGGTGGAGTCCAAATGCCCTGTGTACTACAAGATCTGCAGTCGATACCATTGCCTTTTACCCTTGGAAGCTCTTGAGCTTGATTGGGAGATTCAACATTCTTAGGATTAGTGGATTGGGCTGTCACTCCAATCCGAGAGGTCTCTCCATCCATAGAGTAGGATTGCCCGTAATAGTGTCACGATGGGCATCTTGATCTCAGTGGACAAGAATGAGGCTAACCCTGCGCTGTCTCGAGGACCGGTGATAGGTTCCCTGCCTATTGATTTTGACTCTTCTAAGCCATATAAGGACATGTTTTCATCCTCCTTTAGTTGCTGTAAGGTGGGGTCTTCTTTAAACATCTGCTCCATTAGGGTAGATCCCTCTATTAAAGGGCATGACATACCTTCTTCTTCTACCCTTTCAGGTTTGCAAGGCTTTTGAGTCTTGAGTGGTTATCTCATATATTGGATGAATTGTATCAGCCCTCTTGCTTGCCTTGGGCCTCTACTCACATTCCTCTTGGCACTTGCGTACCAATTTATATGCCTCGGTGAGACATTGTTTCTCCACACATTGGGTTGGGATATTCACAATGACCCTTAGTTGTTGTGTCTTGGCCATGGGCTGAAGCCCTTATTGTTGCCTCATTTGCCTCATGCAGGTGCTTGTTGATACTACCATTTTATAAGGTACCACCAGAGGAGGAGGATGTGAGAGTGCTCTCAATGGAAGCAACAACGGAAGAAGGAGAGACAGAGAGAGAGAGAGAGAGAGAGAGAGAGAGAGAGAGAGAGAGCCACAAGTTTTGGTGGGTGCAGAACCACCCTAATCTTCTTTTTCATTCATTTATATATGTGTTTGAGTATTGTACATAACCGGGGTAAAGGCACAGTGACCTTTAACCCCCACAACCTCCCACTTAAAGGACAATGTGCCTTTAAGGGAGAACAACCAGTGAGCATACTATCCAATGCCCATCAATACACGACAATACTCAAACCGCTGACTAGGTAGACTCTTCGTCAGCATATCTACAGGGTTATCATCTGTATGAACCTTGACAAGCTCTATGCGCTTGTCCTCAAGTACCTCCTTGATGAAATGGTACTTGACCTCAATGTGTTTGGTCTTTGCATGAAAGACCGGATTCCGTGCTAGCTGAATAGCACTCATGGAATCACTATGCAATGTCCGTACACCTGTATGAATGCCCAAATCTCCCACTAGCCGATCAAGCCATATAGCCTCCTTGCAACCCTGTGTGGCTGCAACATACTCAGCCTCTGTGGTAGACAAAGCAACGCACTTCTGTGCGCGAGACATTCGCGACACTGCACCACCTGCAAAGGTGAACACATAACCAGAAGTGGATCTCCTACTATCCACATGCCCTGCATAGTCTGAATATGTGTACCCAAGTACACGCATGTCTCCTCTACCAAAGCAGATGCACATCTCCTTGGTACCCTTCATGTACCTCATGATGCACTTAACTGGCTCCCAATGCCTCTTTCCTGGATTAGCCATATACCGGCTAACAACTCCCACTGCAAATGCAATGTCTGGTCTAGTAGCTATCATAGCATACATAAGACTCCCAACTGCTGATGCATAAGGAACCTTGGCCATCATGGCCCTCTCCTCATCTGATTTGGGACTATCTGTATGACTCAGTTTCACATATGGAGGCAATGGAGTACTCACTGCCTTCCCCCCCTCCATATTGAAACGCTGCAATACTTTTGTAACATACTCTTTTTGTGAAAGCCAAAGGAGTTTCCTACTCCGATCATGCGTGATGCGCATACCAAGAATATGACCTGCAAATCCCAAATCCTTCATATCAAAGGCTTTAATGCATCTAGCTCATAAGTATTCTTGCTAGCCAATAGCATATCATCCACATATAGTGCCAAGATTATCAGGCTATTATCCTTAGCCCTTTTAGTGTAGAGGCAGTGATCAATTTCACTCCTTCTAAAACCCTGGGACCGAATGAAAGCATCAAACTTGTGATAAGTATTCTTGCTAGCCAATAGCATATCATCCACATATAGTGCCAAGATTATCAGGCTATTATCCTTAGCCCTTTTAGTGTAGAGGCAGTGATCAATTTCACTCCTTCTAAAACCCTGGGACCGAATGAAAGCATCAAACTTGTGATACCATTCTCTAGGCGCTTGCTTAAGACCATAGAGACTCTTCTTCAGCTTGCAAACTAAATGCTCTTTGCCCTTTTCTTCAAAGCCTTCCGGCTGCACCATGTAAATTTCCTCATGCAAATCCCCATGCAAGAAAGGTGTCTTGACATCCATCTGCATAAGCTCCATATCCTCTACTGCCACTAGTCCAAGCATGCATCTAAGTGTGGTCATCTTCACAACCGGAGAGAATATCTCATCAAAGTCCACACCCTTCTCTTGCTTGAACCCTTTAGCAACCAAACGGGCCTTGTACCTAGGCACATCATCACCTGTGACCTTCATTTTGTAGACCCATTTACATGGCAATGCTTTCTTTCCATGTGGCAAAGAAACCAAGTCCCAAGTCTTATTCTTCATAAGTGAACTCATCTCTGATTGCATAGCATACTCCCACTTGCGTTGATCCTCGCGCATCATAGCCTCTTTGTAGCAAGAAGGCTCCCCGCAATCAGTAAGCATCACATAGTCTACCCCTAGGATAAACTTATCAGGCGGTCTAGACACTCTAGAAGATCTTCTCAAGGGCATTTCAGCTTGCTGTTCCACCTGCATATCAGCCACATTTGGTTCATCATTTCCACCAATAGATGATCCATCATCTACCCTTGATTGTATACCTGTGGGAGTACTTGGTGGTACCATTTCTTGCACATTTGGTGCATGGACAGCTTGCTGTCTATCAACATATACAGGTGGATTCACATCCTGGAAAGTGATTCTCCTCATTTCCACATCCCTCATGGGTGCCTTATGCATCTTCTTCTCATTGAAGACCACGTCATGGCTGCGTATGATCTTCTTTGCTTCTGGATCCCAGAGACGATAGCCCATCTCTCCACTTTCACCATAACCCAGAAAGATGCATTTCCTAGACTTAAGATCTAGCTTCTTTCGAAGCTCTTTTGGCACATGTGCATATGCCTCACACCCAAATATACGCAAGTGAGAGTAAGAGGGCTTCTTGCCACTCCATGCCTCTTCAGGAATACCACCATCCAAACTCTTACTAGGTGATCTATTGATCACATGCACTGCAGTCTTCATTGCCTCAGCCCAAAAACCACCAGAAAGACTTGCATTGGAAAGCATGCATTGCAACCTTTCTTGAATGGTACGGTTCATCTTTTCTACAACTGGATTTTGCTCTGGAGTACGAGGGGATGTGATCTCCCTCTTAATCCCACGTGTATCACAGAAATGCTGAAAGTCATGAGAGAGATACTCTCCACCATTGTCAGTCCGTAGGCATTTAAGCGTTCTACCTGACTGATTCTCAACCAAGGCCAGCCATTTTTGAAATACCTGAAACACATCACTCTTCCGAGCTATAGCATAAGCCCACACTTTCCTAGTTGCATCATTAATGAATGTCACATAGTATTCAGCCCCGCCTAATGACCGTGTAGGCATGGGACCACATACGTCTGAATGCACCAAATCAAGCTTTTCAAACTCTTTCTTTCCCCTTCTTTTATGGGCTGATTTAGTCTGCTTCCCATAGAGACAGTGCTCACAAAATTCAAAATCAGAGAAACTCAAAGGCGGTACATAACCCAAACGGCATAAGGGTTTCATTCCATTCTGGCTCATGTGCCGCAACCTGCAATGCCACAAAGAAGTGCTTGGCTGCTCGGTTATTGCAACAACATGATCAAATACCCCTGATACATGTAAGGGATACAAAGTCCCACACTTGGCACCCCTGGCCAAAAGCATAGAGCCCTTCTGAATTTTCCAACTCTGAAAGCCAAAAGTGGTGTGAAAACCAGCATCATCTAGGTGACCCACTGAAATAAGACTCTTGGTCAGCTTAGGCACATGTCTCACATGTTTCAAAACAAATGCAGACCCATTTGCAAAAGAAAACTTTATGTCACCTGCTCCCACTATGTCACATGCATAGTCATTTCCAAGATGCACACGACCTGTCTTTCCACTGTCATAAGTGGAGAACCATTCCCTATGGGGAGTATTATGGAATGAAGCGCCAGAATCCAAAATCCAATCCTGGGAATATGCATCATCTGAAGTGGTAAGCAACTCTGCAGATAAACTAGACATGAAGAGAACATCATTGTCACTATCATGTGTGACTGCATTGATCTCCTCGATCTTCACTTTTCCTTTGTCCTCCCTTGGACTCTCTTCCTTTTGATTTGCACCCCAATTTGCATTCTTTTTCTTATCCTTTTGCTCTCTTTTTAGCTTGTAGCAATCCTTTTTCATATGGCCCTTCTTGCCACAGTGGTAACACTCAATGTTCCGTGCCCTGGATTTGCTACGTGACTTCCCTCTTTCTTGGGACTTCCCCCTGAACTGTGATCTGCCCCTTTGCACATTTAAGGCTACATTCTGCTTGTTGCCATCCATAGACTTCCGTCTAATCTCCTCGGCCAACAAGCTACCCACAACATCATCAAATTTCAGTACTCCACCAGGTGCAGAGTTACTGACAGATGTACGGAAGGTATCCCATGAGGATGGCAATGAACATAAGAGAAATATTGCCTTAGTCTCCACATCAAAATTCATCTTCTGAGCCTGAAGCTGGCTGAAAATAATATTGAATTCATTCAAGTGAGAAGTAATGGAGACCCCTTCCTTCATCTGCAGCTCAAACAAGCTCTTCATGAGGTAAACTTTATTAGAGGCAGTTTCCTTCTCATAAGTGGCACACAGTTTCTTCCAAAAATCTTCCGTAGTCTACTCATTTACTACTATGAAATAAACTGACTCTGCAAGATGAAGTCTAATAGTAGACTTTGCTAATGCATCCAACTCATTCCAATCATCCTCAGACATATTTGCAGGCTTAGCTTCAATCCCTGCCAAGGGTTTAATCTGCTTCTTTTGAATAAGCACATCCCTTATTTGTTCTTTCCACAAAGAAAAGTTTGTCCCATCAAACCTTTTAATACTAAAAAACTCCTTTTCAGACATGGAAGAGGATGCCATGATGCAAATGAAACAAAATCCCAAATGCTAGTGCCTGCAAGAGAGAATCACACCAAATACCAGGTGCACCCAAATGTGTATGCCACAATAGAGTGAAATATCACCAAAACTCAAAGCTCAAAGCATTAAAAGATGCATCTGACTCATGTGCATATACTATGCTACCATATGAGCAAATCTGGCCCAAAAGAAAATGCCAACTACAATGGCAATCCAAAATGCCAATAAGTGCCAAATGACTCAAGCATAAATACCGTCCACTGGCATATGCATCAATAATATCTCATCCAAGAGAGCATAGCACTATCAGTGCATCACCTGCAATGTGTCAAAGTTGTCTCTCAGCATAAAATAGCATCCATGTGCAAAGCGTCCATAAAAAATAGCATCCCACAAGGCAATTTGGGCCTATCAGCACATCCAATAAGGACCGTAATGCATCCAAATGGCCTATAAATCATCCACTGCAACCCAATGCATACCACGAATGAGCGCACACTGCTCAAACTGTAACCAGAGTGATCTGCATAAGGTATGCTCAAGAAATCATAGTCCCACGATAATGACCGCTACTGAAAATAGAACCTGAGATGCCTCAAAACATGGGTGCCATTGTATAATCGGACTCAACAAGAAAATATGCAAATATCTCTCTTCTGCCAGAACTCCAAAATCCCAACCGATGAGTGAGAAATGGGAGTCAACACTTATCCACTGCCATGTGGCACAAATCTAAGGTTTCAAGACCTTAGAATGAAAAATGCATAACAGAGAGACGAAATCGAATACACAGAGATCTATAACTCTGAAAATCCTCCACCGAATCGCGCAAGAACTGACAGGTAGGGGTTTTTGGGCATCCGGAACGCAATGGGACAGACGGTTTCGGAAACCGTGGTCTCAATCACTGGGTCCAACACACGGACTGAAAAACGTTTTTGGAAACAGAGCTATTTGTAAACTCCACTGGAGTGCGAATGATGAGCAACATAGAAGTTTTAGGACCTCTTGAGTCCACCGGAACTGACAGATCTGCAAATGGTTGCTCCAAACTTGAGTTCCAACACCCGGGCAAAAAACGCAGAAACTGACACAGTGAGTCAGAAATCCAATGAAATGATCCCAGATTCAAGAATGAAGGTGTTTCCAAGCTCTTGAAGTGAAGTGGACACCAAAAGCAAGCAATAGTTGCCTCTACAAGTCAATATGGAGTCTCTATCATCGAACAGAACAGGGAAAAGCTCAAAAAACGACTTTTTCTTTGAAAACACTTAACAGGCTCTTAAAACCACTTCGCAAAACCAAAGTGACTTTTCCAAAGGTTCCTCCAAGGTCTCTACACACTCGGATGCCAGTAAAGTCACCCACAAAGCTTCCCACAGAGCTTCTCCTTCCTCCCACAGAGCTGCTGAGCTTCAAGCATTCACGCACGCTCAGCTAGATCACCCGGGCTCTGATACTAGTTGAGAGTGCTCTCAACGGAAGCAAGAACGGAAGAAGGAGAGAGAGAGAGAGAGAGAGAGAGAGAGAGAGAGAGAGAGAGAGAGAGAGAGAGAGAGAGAGAGAGAGAGCCACAAGTTTTGGTGGGTGCAGAAACCCCCCTAATCTTCTTTTTCATTCATTTATATATGTGTTTGAGTATTGTACATAGCCGGGGTAAAGGCACAGTAACCTTTAACCCCCACAGGATGTTGCTAGGGAGGTCATGTCTTCATCCGGATGATGACCTGATTTTGTCCCTTCCCAATCTATGTTGCACTCTTGGTACTTACTCGTGCTGCTTTAGTTGCCTCTCTAGGTTGTAGCGTGCTAGCTTTATCCCTTTCGGCTTGTGTGCCAAGCTCTTTATTAAGGGCTTTAGCTTGCAACCTCGTGATTACATTCAAGAATACTGATGACACTTGGCCTCTCTCAACGCTTAATAAGTTAAGGCTTGTGGACTTAGATGGCCTTCTCATCGAGCAATCCTTAAAAAGATGCATACCCAGTGCACAATGGCGATGGTGTATTAGACGTTGGTGCACGTGATTGGCTAATTAGATTCCCCCTTATATGGACACTCATTTTCTGGGTGTGGCCCTTGACACGTATGGCATTGAATGGGTGGTTTCTTATCCATGTTGTTCATATATCCCATTTTTTAAGGAATCGGTGACATCTGGTAGATCGGAATGTATTGGTCATCTTGTATAATGTAGTGACTTATAATGCTAGACCGATTTGCATGGTCACCATTTTGGGGATAGTTGTTTTCACTGAAGCTAGGTTTGAGACCTCCCCAATCACTAAGTAGCTCTTCCACCAATACTTGATTCATGGGAGTAGTTCGTGGTGGTGGTGGTTGAGATCCCACTACTGTCAAGGGTAATGGAATATTTTGATCCCTAAATTGCCTGATTGGATGGATTAAGTGGTGCAGGCAATGGTAGATGCAGCCTTTGTTGATACATGGATTGCAGAATGACACTAGGATAATGACATTGAGATGTATCATGATTTCCCCAATGAATACAATGGTCACAATAAATTGCTGGCCTTGCCCTAAGAAAGGGCATTGATTAATGGGATGATTTCCATTACATAACCCACACCATATGTTATCTCTTTGTGGAAATAGATGGTGTTGCAACAAGCAGCATCTTTTGGTGCTTCTATCTTCCATTGTTGGCTCAACTTGTTTAATATATCTATGGCCGATTCTTCCATGTTGAGCACCTTGGGTGTCATGCTTGCATCCTTAGTTGCTTCTGTGCTATTTGGGACATATCAGTAGAGGAAGCTAAGGACTTATCCTTTTGGGGCTTCTCCCTCATGTTATCCCCTAGGCATATTGTTGTCTTGCTGCATAGCTCAAATGATGTGGGATTCATAGCAAACAGATGATCATGCAGCTTAGCATCTCGTAGCCCTATGAGCAAGTGTGATAGAAGCTGCACAACACTCATCCTCTCATGGGGTTCACAGCGCGAGTTCAGATGTTTAATCCTAGCGATATAGTCTCTTAAGGACTCAGTCTCCTTCTGCTTCACCTCATAAAGTTGGTTAATCGGGTTCCACTTGGGACTAGTGGGGGCCAACCCCACAATGAAAGATTTACGCAATGTGTCCCAATTTATTTTCTCCTCAGGGTTTAAGGATCTAAACCATTGTCCAGCCTTGCCATCAACACTCAAGCTAAAAGCATTGACCTTGTCTAGATCCCCAATATCGCCAAAGGTCTCACAGATTTGTTCAAATCTCTCAACATGGGAGACTGGGTCTCCTTCTTCTACAAACTTGGTGATTAGCTTGGAGATTGTAACACGCTTGCTCCTTGAGGGGTTGGTATCCATTTCTGGAAACCTTGGTGGTGGAGCGACGACCCTCCTTCCTAGCACTTGCACTAGGATTCTCATAGCCTCGTTCGTAAGGACCGTTTGCGATATAGGAGGAGGTTGTGGAATGGTGGGCCATGTCTCGTACATTGGTGGTCCTAATGAAAGGTTCCATGGATTTGATGGCATGAGGTTGGGATGGGAGGATCCAAGCCCACTAGGCATTTGCATTGTGACTCGGGGTGGTCCTAACAGGTTGGACTGAAGGTCCTCTAGGGAGTGGTATGTTCCTTGCATGCATAGGCCTATAAGGGGCACTTGTTGGGTAGGGAATATCTCCCATGTTTTGTTGCCAAGGAAGCATCATAGGGGCTTTTAAGGTGGACGGTCTTAATTGTGGGCCTTCAAGGTTACTCCTCTTCCCCCTTTGCTCTAGCATTTGGGATCCTTGTGAGAATGTGGGTCCAAGTCCATCCCCATAGGATTGTCTATCATCATCAAAGAATTGGTACAGTGGGGTTTGATTGCCATTAGGTATCGTGGGACTTGGTTCCTTGAGTATTGCTTCTAACATTGGTGGTTGGGCCAACACTTGAGGCTCTTCTGGTGCTCTAGTCTGCCGAGCAAATGGGTTCAGTAGGTTAGCTAGGTCTGTCAATCCAAACCTTCGCATGATGTTGGAAAAGATTTCCCTTCATCTAGTTGCTGTTGTAGATGGGGTAGGAGAGTGGAGATCATCAGGGATGGAGTTCGCCTCTATTGAGGCTCTAACATTGGAGGGTTTACCCATGTCTCCGTCCTAACTCAAGGACTCTTTTGAGTTGGATAATTCACTTGGTAGTGGTTCTTGCAAAAGAGTGAGAACCAACTTTTGAGTTTGCTGACCTTGAGGATGCCAAGCTAGGTATGGAGTTCGACAAGATGGTATTTGAGGCATAGTCTTTAGGCTTAGGGTAAGCTTGTAGGACTCTTCTTGATCTCAAGATCATGTGTTCATTGGCACAGTTGAGGCCCCAATTCTAAATTGAGTTCGCCTCGATGTGGGGTCACGAGGCGGCAGCCCCTTGTGACTGACGGGATAAAGCTAAGGGAACGACCGGCGGGATAGCAGGTCAATGGGATAGAGTTGAAGCAATGACCGGCAAGATAGAGCTATGGCAACAATCCGTGGGGATAGAGTTATAGCAACGACCTGTGGAGATAGAGCTATGGCAACGACCAGTGGGGATAGAGCTATGGAAACTACCCATGGGGATAGATCTAAGGCAACAACCCGTGGGGATAGAGCTATGGAAATGACCCATGGGGATAGTAGGTCAGCGGGATAGAGCTAAGGCATTGGGTCAACGCTTGTTTGACCGAGAATAGCTGACTGACTATAATTGATTAGGGTGGTGGGTTAGGTACTAACATCTATGAGGTTGTGGAGATAGGGCTAAGCCATTGGGTTAACACATATTTGATCGTGGGGATAGTGCTATGGTGATGGGTCGTGGGGATAGCGCTAAGGCGACAATCCGTGGGGATAGGAAATGTCTGGAACACAAATTTCTCTGACCTCTATTTGGTGATTTTAGAGTTTTTGTTCCAGCTTTGAGTATTTGTGGGTGCTATACACAACCTAAACTACCTACACTAAGCAAAAAAGAGTAAAAAACATCAACTTTTGGTGCATGAATGAGAAATTTCTACAAGTGGGACTGTCAACACTCAAGAACCACTTCAAATTTGAGCTCCCATCTCCATTTTTTGGTGTTCTTGTTGGATTTTTCTATCACACACACCTTAGCAATCTTCTAAACTACCTTCCTATCACTTCAAAACACTAACAAACATAAAAAACAAGCTTCCCATAATCAAAAAATTTCCAACAGAAAATGACAGGTTCTTCTTTTTCCTTCCAAAACTCGCACTTCTTCACTCATTCCACTCATACAACTCCACTAACGAAGCTCCAAGTTAAGCTTGAAACAATGTGCAATGGGTAGATGACAAGAGAAGGAAAGTGCAATGCAAAAGCATACATTGAACTCCCCGACAGCAACACCAAAGATGTGTAGTCTCAACGATGACTCACGTGTCATGGGGATCTTAAAGGAATGCCAATGGAGCCTCCACAGAGCAATGCAAGGCATGATCCATCCACATGTGTCACTCAAGCGGCTCTTGGATTGTTGCAATGTGTTTCCACAAGAGAAAGGGGAAGGGGGAGAAGGGAGTGAAGAGAGGGGAGAAGGGAGGGAGAGGGACGAGGGAAGGAGAGAGTGAAGGCACTACAAGGGAAACAAGAGAACACCCAAAGACACTCTTGGAAGAGAAGAGGGAGCTGATATTCCAAACTTGTGCATACAATAATGAAGACCAAAGTCAACCACTTGGTCTTTTATACATGTCACCTTTTGAAGGGAGGACCAACCCTAATCTCTTTATACCACTCTCTCTTCTCATTCTTTTACCATCCTCTGGGCCCATCTAGCTCCAAGACACAATCCTAGCTCTATGGACTTGCCACTGTCCCCATCAAATCACATCACTAACCAGCAGTGGCATATTATTAACCAATCGGTTAATATGCTATAAAGGTTTGTACAATTTTATTGCCAATCTTTTCATGAGATATAGCTAGTGATGACTACCATTCTCTATTTGCAACACTATATTTTGTGTGTCCGCATTTATGAATCTATCTATGTGTGTAGTGCCGGCACTACACTAGTAGGCCTTGCTTGTTTTCTTATGTGATATTAGAGCTCACACAAGTGACTTCTGCAAAAGGAAGCCTACTTTGGTGCAAGAGAAGAAGATCTTGAAACCCCTAGCAAGGTAGTTATGCACAAAAATGATGCATCTATTGTAGCTATAGTGGCATCAAACTTGATATCACAAAAGAACAAATAAAGTTGCAAGAAGAACTGTAAACTTAGGCAAATGTGAAGACCTACAAGCAAAGACAAGCAACCATAGCTACTATTTTAAAGGACAAGCAATTCAAAGTAAGAAAAGATCAACAAATGAAGTAAGAAAAGATCGACAAAAACATACAAAATAACCAAACTATCAAATGGAAACCACAAGAATACCTACACATTTAGATAAAAGTTACAAACCGAAGGACCCACCATTCATTAATTGAAGTAAATCTCCATCAATTGTGGATAAACATTGTGTCATTATCATCAATGTAAGAAATCTAGCATATGAGGTTCTACAAGCATCACAATCAAAAAAGGAAGTGCCATTGGACTACATACAGATTTTGCAGCAATGGCCTATGAGGTAAACGCCTTCGTCACCATCAACAACCAAAAGTCCCAAACAAAGAGAAGAGTTGAGCAAGGGGTTAAAGAATCCTTAACTGATGACAAAAAACTTGTATGCAAAGTGTGAGTCAATGCTTCAAATTGGAGCAAGTAGATCAAAGATAGCGCTATGAAAACAGCATCCGCAATTCTTGATAAAAGAGGTAGCACAAAAATCAAACAAGGCGAGGCAATGATTAGCAAAAACACTTATCAATAGTAGCAACAAGTTCCTATGATAGGTTATTGGAACGGGTAAGTAAATGAACACCAATTAAGGGTAGACAAGGTAGATTGTGAACAATTTTGAAATTCGTTTGCTCTAGGTGACCAAAAGCACGGACTTACAATGTGAGAAAAAGCCACACACCATGCAAAACAATAACTATCAAAGTAATGGTTGTGCCTTCATTGTAAACTTGGAATGAAGTTCTAGAATCTACGCAAATGAAAATATTGTTACCACAATTTGTATCCTACAAATGTCACAACGAAAAGGTACTTGTGTAAGAGGCAATTATAGCACAATCAACAAACAAGACCTCCAAATTAATAGAATGACAAGTTAGCACTAAACTAACATCCAGAATTGAACGGATACTTTGCAAGCAAACGCAACTTGTTCCTCATAGAGAAGATTGAAGCACTATAGCAATTTCGAAGACAAGGAAACTACTCTTCTATAGGAGCCTTCCCTAGGGTGTCATGACTAAATACCAGCTAGCCTATTTTTTCAACTCATAGCTACTTGAGAAATACTTTCCCAAGTAAGAAAACATTATAAAACTGCTCTTCTTTGGACCCCTTTCCTAGGGTCACCACCCACTAATATCAATTAGCATATCTTTCCAACTCATAGCTCATACTTAAGCAACACTTTCCAACTATGCTCACTCAAGCAAGCACTGCACATAGGTATTTGCTCAGCAAACACTCTCCTTCTAGATCTTCAACCCTCTAGCAAATAAGCTACTTAATTTCTCTCACAATACATTTAAAGGCTCAAAACTCAGAGACTTACAAATTTCAAAGAAAAGTGATTGCTCCCACCGTATATTAGCCTACGTTTAAATGAATTTAGGGTAGGAAATAAACTATTACTATAACTAAGATGGATCCATTCCCATCCTATCTCACTTCACATGCTAGAGTAGCACATTGGAGTTTCTCTAGTAGCCCTTCTCGTCAATGTGTATGCTCATGCTCCTCTCTAACTACTATTGTCTTCTCTTGATTCATTTTCACAATTTGCCCTGCTCTAAATATGCATCTCTTTGTCCTAAACCTACTTGAGGTATCAGCCAACGTCTTCATTGTGGCAAAGATCTCATGCCTCCAACCCAAAAGCAACCTTGACTTTCAAGGGCATTGCTCGGTTTTCTCAATCTCACTCTCTATGGACTATATGTGTGCCTCCCTTGTCCTGTCTCTCTAAAGCAAGAGACCTAGCAGTGATTGAATGTAGGGACAGAGAGAAAGAAAAGAGCTTGAAAAGTATTTTTGGCAACTTGCAAAATGTTTAGTGGGACATTTGCTTCAAATTCTTCATTCTCAAACAATCCCAAAATCTAATCCTACCTCTTTGAATGTTCAACTCATAATCATCAATGTACAAGTGAACTAAGATGCTAGCCTTCTCAAACAATAATGCCTAAATCTGTTCCCTCTCCAACATCAAGACACCTCATAGTCCCTCCGACTATTCTCTTCAAGTTCAAGGGCGATGGCTTTCAATTGGAAATTTCCCACTCAAGAACAAGGTCTTGAGATGGACCACGAGCAACAATGGGGGTCAAAGGCATAGTAGTGCTTGACTTGTGAGGCCAGAATGAGCTGCTAATGGTGGTACAACATTTACATTGGGTGATGGCCACATTGATTATGCCATGGATAGAGAGGTATCGATTGAAAGGCTAGGGGGGCGACCAAAGGTGGAGAGCATCGCTTGGCTTGGACTACATTTGGATTGGGAGAAGCTTATTGAGGGATATGCCGATGGGACTGGGCTAAGGAGGTTGTCTATAAGAGCCTTAGCAATGTTGAACTAGTCCACATTGAGGTCCAAGTCCTATTTTTTGGAGGAAGAAGACAAAGAGAAAATCATGGCTAGAGAGGAGTAGAGGCCTTCCCTTTGCTAATATCTATTCCCTTCCTCGATGACTGGCTTCTCTCCTTCCTTCATTTCATCTCCCTTGTTCTCCCTCTCCAGGTTTTCCCCTCAAGCTTCCCTTCTCAGAGGTATCGCTCAAGCCTTCCTCAAGGTCTTCATCCCTTGACATCTTCTTCATCCACCACCATGCCTTTCTCACAAGCTTGCATTGCCTCTACGTCCTTATCATATGAGCTCGATGCTCTTGGGCTTCTCTTGAGCCTTTACTTCATCGTTTGCCTCAATTTTTTCTCCCTCTTTCTTGCAAATCTGGCTACTTTGGAGCTTCTCGCATGTTGCCAATGGATTCCCTACGGTCTACGATGCTATGACGACTCCACCAGGTCTTTGAACTAGTAAATTCTATCCTATTACTACGTACTATTATACTTGGGTTTCTTGCGATGATTCCTCCATGGAGAATTCCCTTTTTCTAAAGATCCCTTGCAACTTTGCTGATGTTGCTTGAGTGATGCTTAGATTGTGTCCCTATGTTGCTTGCCTGTTCACTTAACCTTTCCCGTCCGAAAGAGTAGTTGGTGTAGGTCTTGCCTTCTCTCCATGATCCTCCTTAATAGGTCTTGCCTTCTCTCCATGATCCTTCTCTCCATGATCCTCCTTAATAAGTTCATCATTGACTTTGCTATCGAATCCCTGGCTACGATTTTTTCTTTATTTGCACGTTCTTAAGAAGAGAAATATTGGATGCTATGGATTGCCACGGAACCTCTTTCATGCAAAAATGTTGCGATGGTTTCATCTGTCTCTAATCTAGGCTGATAAGACATATTTAGTGTTGAATTCTTTTCACAATTTGCTAACAGAATTTTTTGGTAAGATTTGTGGATTTAATCCCTATGGAATCATATCGTTGAGTATATCTTACTGGTTGCAGTCATTTTAGTCCGTAATCAAGAATGATAGATTCACTAAGACGTTTGCATTTGACTGTATATTGTCATTTCTCTTACATGATTTAAAGCATACGTTGAGCTTGTATATAGCGGTTGCCTCAGCATCAATTTAACCTTGTAATATCTCTCTTTGATATCTACTTTTGTTTCAACTCTAAGATCCGAATCCTATTGTCATGATGGCATCTTTTGCAATCTTGCATTGCGGTAAAACCATCATATGCTGCTACCATGGGGGTTTCCCTACCTCTAAAATGATCCAGTATCTTTTGCTATGCTCTCGTATCTTTTGCTACGAATTGATAAGGTGGCTTGCCATCAATTAATTGTCATGTTCTAAGATGATATACTATAGTGATCACCATTTCTTGCTTCAAATAGGCATCAAGTAGCGTTCTTAATCCATAGTTTCTCTCATATGTCCTGGTTTTTCTATTCCCTGTCCAGTCATTTGAGTGTATGTTGAATTACCCACATTTGTAGTAGAGGATTTGGCTCTATTATTGCAACCTACTATCCCATAGGAATCCATAAAAATGCTCAGCCATACGAGAAGACCAGAAGGGCACTCAACATTGCCTTGACTTTTATTTCAATATTTATAATTGATAGTGTAGTGTATAAATTTATTAAACACCTATTTCATTAATTTTGGACTAGTGCACTATCCAAATTCGTTTTGTGAGATAATTTTGGATAAAGCATTTCAAAAAAAGAGGCTCTTATAAAACAAAACTTTGAGTCAAAAAGTAAGATTTTAAAAAAGCAAATTAGAAAAAATGACGTGACATGTTATTAAAACTAGAGTACATTAAAAAAAGAGGACTTCATGTTGTTAAAAGAAACAAAAAAAAAGATTTTAAAAAATCAAATTAGAAAAAAAACTAGAGTACATTTAAAAAAAAGCATGACACATTTGTACAAGAAGTAGATCATATAACTCAAAGCCATATGGTGTTAAAAAACACCTTCCATTAGCTCAGCCTAGAAGATGTCATCTTTGTCTCTCTTGTCTATTACAACTTTACATTAGAGAACTAAAAAGTCTTTGTGGAACTGTAATTTCATTTCTTGTCTATTACAGTTACTTTAGAAAACACATAAGTCTATGGAATTAAATTTCACACTTACTTTAAATTTTTATGGAATTAAATTTCCATCACTTGACTATTAAGTCATTAGAGAGAGCATATGTCCTCGAAAGTGCCTACTATGGCATTGGCTTCATGAAAACAAGCAGACTTTAAACTTGCAAGCCATGTGTAACCAGGGTTGGCATCGCAAATCTCCTCACAGACTCTCCTCACAACTTGTTTCGAATCTTTTGCAGACTTGTAAGCATTCAACAACTTTTATTTTCTCTCTTGGCTTTCCTCATCTTCACCATTTTTTTCAATACAGCTTCTAGCCACTGCCATATCCTGTACGAAAATTTAACTCGTTCACATAAGAAGTACGTGATTAAAAGAAGCGAAAAAGAAAGCTAAGGATATTCACCTCTTCTGCCGAAAGCAGGTAACATATCCTCCTCAAATGATTTTCCCTTCATTGGTCCATACAAAAGAGATCTAAGACAGAATTTGAGTTCAGTAAATGAAGTCGGGTAGTAACTAGTCATTGTCTTAGAGGGAAAGTGGGAGAAGAAGAGTGAGGGAGCAATAGCAAGGGATGCACTGTGAGCTACCCCTCCTTCAAGAGTGATAGAAAGTGAGGGAAGACGTAAAGTGAAAGATGAATACAAGTTAATCAGAAGGACTAGGATGTAAGAAATAAGAGAGTGTTTGTAGAGAAGCATTGGAAATGCTCTACTTTAAGTGAGTGGAGACTGTCCAACTGAATAAAATTTTGCAGAGCATTGGGAATGCTGTACTTTAAGTGAGTGGAGCATTGGGAATTGATACTTTGCCATGAAATATATTACAAATATTACATCATCACATATTCATATCAAAATTCTCATCACAGAAGGTTATAATTCCTAATAATCACATCATCACACATTCATATCATAAAATTGTGTGCATGAAATAAATATATAAATATCATGACTAAATGCCACTTAAGTAATAAGTTAGAAATTGGTGTATAATCAACAAAAACTACATCATGATTCATACATTGCAACAAATAAATGTCAACCATAATATTCATGGAGTAAACAACATCATGAGAATATGCTCCTCATGCATATATACAAACACAACATCATACATGCATCACAACTCTTCTGATGCTTCTAGTGGAGACTGTGGCAACTCTTCTGATGCTTCCAATGGAGGCTGTGGTGCTCTAGATGTACACTCAGTTTCTACTTCTTCTGTAGTATGTAGTGCTTTCGGAGTAGACTCAGTATCCTCTTCCTTAAATGCAAGCGGAGGCTGTGGCAACTCTTCTGATGCTTCTAGTGGAGGCTGTGGTGCTGTAGGTGTACACTGAGTCTCTACTTCTTCTGTAGTGTGCAAAATTTTCACAGTAGACTCAGTCTCCTCTTCCTTAAATGCAAGCTCTGATATTGTTTCAGTTGCACGTTGTATTCTAATGGCAGCAATTAGGTCTCGAATGATTTTAGCCCTAAACAATTGTATATCCTCCTCTGAATATTTGAGCTCCAAAGAGTCTTCCGATGAGATCTGTGGCTTAAGTGAGAAAATTTCATTGAAAATCAACATGCAGTTGTAGGCAACTCTCCACCCACAACTATGCCCATCTTCCTGCTCTACTACTGAATGCTTTTGGAAGTCTACCGAGTCTTTGTACTGTCCTGTTTCTCTGATAGCAGATACCAACTTCTCAATCGACCTGCTCATCATGACATATTAAAAAAACTTAGTGTGTCTATTACATAAGGTACATAATATAGAAGTAACAACAGATTAATAGAATACTTACGTTTGCATTGAGCCATGAAAGCCTACAATCGAGTTAACAAACCAACAATAGTTGTCTTCAAGGTCCCAAACCACCAGACTCCAATGTTCCCTACACGAATAATTAAGAACCATTATTATTTAACACAATGTTGCCAGTATAAGATGAAAATAAAGGTTGCCATGATACTTACATCTCGTGATATGCCATAAATAGGACTCGCATGCCATGTAAATGTAAAGGCTGTAACCATTTACAAACATCGGCTATTGTCTTTCTGCTATCGCTAAGTATAGGAGAAAGGAGGGAATCCAACATATACACATGGTTTTGTACGGCTCTACCAAATCGTGAGATAACTATACTGCACCAACAAATAAATGAATATTAGCTTATTAGATTTAATCAAAATATTGAATTATCAAGCAGAGAAAAAGTTTGTATCAAACCTGAGAATGGCCATCATAACGTTGTTATTGACCTCATTTGAAGCTCTAGAGAGGATTGAAATCTCCTCTCCCCCAAATTCAAGATACTGAGGTCTATGTTGAATCATAACCCTAACATTAAAAGAGCTTCCCAATTCTTCCAATGAAGCCATGTTTGTAGAGTTGAGGTCTTCTATCCCCTTTGACTCTTTGACGGCATTCATTTCGCACTCCTTTGAGCCATTATCTATTTGCCTTGTGGGAGGGTCCATAATGTCGCCCTTAATGATTGCTCGAATGGTACATGTTATAAATGCATAGAGATGCAAATCCGTATATGTTGACAGTGTGGTATCATTTTGTATCTCAAAAATTTGACCAAGTACCAAAAAGCAATTGTAGCCAACCCTCCATCCACAATTATAGATGTGGCTATTCTCTTGATGTGATACCTGACATGTTATATACTCTATTTGTTGTGCCAAGTCACATTACCGCATTACTGTGTCGATAGCACCTACTAACTTTCGAGCTGATCTGCACATCAAAACATATAACAACAGTGAATATGTGCATTGCATATCAATCTACATGTCAAGAAGTGACAATAAGTGTAGTCTATACTTACTCTAACACAGTGCCATGGACGGATGTCATTGAGTTTTCAAAGAAGCACTTCTTCGCAAAGATGTCCATGACTACCAGACTCCAATGTGAGCTGCATTATCAATAAAGAATAATTACTGTGTTTGAGACAATTCTAGCAATGCAATAGAAAAAACAAGTAGGGTTTGATGCTTACTTCTCATAATATGCTGTAAAAATAACTCGTGCGTCATTCATAGGAATGTGCTTCAACCACTTGCAAACATCCTCTATGGTTTCTTCTTTGTTGCTAAGCACTTTCGAAATACGAGGATCGAGCATATATGAAACGCTTTGTATATTTTGTGAAAAATTTGCTTTAATATTACTATATTAAAAAAAAAGTATTAGCTTCTTGGGTTTAATCAAAATAAGCAAAGTATAAAGCCAAGGAAAAGGCTACATCAAACCTGAGGATGGTTGTAATGACTTTGACATTAACCTCTTTCTTAGGATTCAAGAGGATTGAAATCTCTTCTTCACCAAATTCAAAAAAATGAGATTGTTATCGAATTAACAACACAGCGGTGAATGAACTTCCAATCTGCTCCAATAAATTCATATTTTCATGACTCATCTTATTGAGAGAGTAGTCTACATCATATTCTTCTTCACTTGCTATGTCTTCTACATCCTCCTTCTGCTATAAAAATATAAAAAAGTTATGCGATGTACACATCCCAAATAAAGGCTTAAACAAGCAGATAAGGTTTCATACATGCTTTCATTAGAGTGAGTCTCTCCTTCGCTTGGAGCAAAAATTTAAAAAGTAAGGTTTCATACATGCTTTCATTAGAGTGAGTCTCTCCTCCTCTTGGAGGAAAAATTTAAAAAGTTATGAGATTTACACATCTTAAATAAAAATAAAGGCTTAAATAATCATAGAAGTATAAAGATAGCATGCTTTCATTAGACTCAGTCTCTTCTCCTCTTGGAGGAAAATATAAAAAAGTTATGAGATTTACACATCCCAATTAAAGGCTTGAACAAGCATACAAGTACAAAGATAAGGTTTTATACATGCTGCAATGTAGTCATATTTTCAGGTTGTTTCCCAATGGTAGTAATTAGACGCTGAATACTCTTAGCCCGAAATGCTAGCAGATCGGCTTCTGTATATGATTCCATTTTGACTGGTAACTCCAAATAAAAAGTCTCTCTAAGAAACAACATGCAGTTGTAGGCAACTCTCCACCCACAGCTGTGCCCATCTTTTTCCTCCACTGGCAGGCGTTTTTTGAATTCTACTTGATCTTGTTGCTCCGTGGTTGTTCTGACAGCAGATACTAGCCAATATGCAGCACTGTCCATCATGAAATATTAAATATATTAATATGTCATGATCATAAGATACAAAATAAGAAAGTATCAAAAATATTAAGAGAATAATTACCTTGGGGAGTTGGCATGATAGCCTTCCATTGAATTCACAAACCACAAACGGTTGAGTTCAAGGTCCCAGATGATCAGACTCCAATGTGAGCTACACGACCAGAATAAAAATGATTATTATTTTACACAAACTTGCCAAAGAAATAGTAAAAATAAGGTTAGAGTTGATACTTATGCCTCATGATAAGGCATTAAGATGACTCGCACCCCATCGAAATTCAAAGGGCTTAACCAGGTACAAACATCTTCTATAGTCTTTTGAGGAAGTAGCAACAAATAAACAAACGTTACCTGAGAATGGCCAAGATAACATTGTCATTAACCTCTTTTAAAGGATTGGAGAGGATTGAAACCTCCTCTCTACCAAAGCTCAAATACTGAGGTTCTCATTTCAAAACAATCCTAACTTCAAATGAGCTCTCCATTTTATCCAATGCAGCTAAATTTGCAGAATGGGTCTTTGTCATAGCTTGTATTCTATGTTTGGGGTCATTCTGCTTTTCCATGGTGTCTTTAAAGCTCTTGTGCTCATGGGATTCTTCAATCAAATTTAGAGGTGGTTGCATTGTTGAAGTAGAAGGGAGTGCCTCCATATTGACTTCATCCATTTCTTCTCCCTCTATTGCCTGTAAACAAATATGAGAGATTAGATTCATTATCTTTAAATTTAAATCTTATTTAAAAAATTGTATTTAGTTGAGAAATAGAGAGTTCATACCGCTAAGGATTGTCGTAGTGGCCTTTTTTCATAACCCTGTGAGCCATAATTATCAAAGAAGGCATCATCATGTTTGTCTTCATCCACCAATCTCTCTCTGAACGGGTCATGTAAGTCCATCTTTTCATCATCATCAACTGGGACATTATGATCTTCAAGGTAATCATCCATGTCATCAGTGTCCTTGTGGTCTATCTCTTTTTTCATAGCCTGTGGTTAGATCTGCTTGAAGCTGAAAATAAGCCATGAAATGCTTATTTTCAATAATATTTGTGGAGTTGCCTTTTTTGAGGAGATCCTCAAATAAATATCCCATCCTGCACAAGGTGACCTCCCAACCTGCCGGTAGCAAATTCTCCATCATGGTAAGCAAGAGACTCCCACTTTTTGCAGGACTTCCATAGTTGTTTTTTTGATAATGTATGGACCTGGGAATATCTTGCTCTTCTAGCATCAATCTCAAATTATTTGAATTCCCTCTTATGTTCTTTTGTAAGGAGTGATCAGGGTTGGGTCTCCACATACACAAAAAGAATGATTCAAGAGATTGAATCACTATGCCACATTCTCTCTTGCCTCTCTTTGCTGCATGAACACCACTATAGATCTTCAAATCTAATGAATATGCTCGCTCTAGAGAAACCTGCATGGCTTCTTTGTCTTTTTTATCAACAAAAATGACAATGTTGCAAATTGCCACTTTGCTAATGGTGGTATATACTATTCTATCAATGAAGTTGTGGATATCATCGCTAGAAACTTCATTGATAAAGAATAGTTGTGGCTTATCCCATGCTGACTCATTCTTGAAGAAGTCATCTTCTGAGACTCCCTTGAAGTTCACAAGCTTTCCAGACTCTGCCGTAACCTCTATATTGTATTGAAAGCTTTGGTGCATATCTGTCGGCATCCTTATCTCACTGATTAGTCTTTCCACATATGCAACCACCTGTTGTGGGATTTCTTTTCTCATATAAGAGGTTACTATTTCTGACCCATCTTCATCCTTTTTAATCCACCTGTTTGCCCATAGCTTTACCTTGGGTGTTGACAAAGAAGCTATATGCTTCACCACATTATAGTCAATGTTACAATGAGTAAGTGGAATTTGTTTCTCTGATAGCAAATACTTAATGGCACTATGCACCACATCACGCCTCACCTGTACATTGATGCATTCTTCCATGCAGTGGTCTTTTTATTTTTTTCCAAAAAACCATTCTTTCTTTAAAATTTTTTGTGCTGCCATGGATGCATACTTGTTAGGTAAGTACTTTATAGGCCTCCACATCCTTGCCGTCAACTCCTTCTTATCCATTACCTTTGACTTTTCGGAGATAAACAAAGGAGCTTCATAGGTCAACTGTCCATGCTCACAAGAAATGCACGTTTCAAGCATCTCATTGAACACTTCAATAGGACGAAATATGATAGAAGTGTAGTCGGCATATCTGTCCCTCACCACCTTGAGGCTTGTCATACTTTCTTCTCGCTCTTGAGTTCCCCTAGGCACAACTGCACTCAAAGAAGTATAGAAGTTCGTGAGTGTGTCGGCGTCTGCTTTTGTGACCTTTCACTTCAAATCAGGATTTGGAGAACCAAATGTTGTCCATATAAACCTTGCCTTCTGTAAGACCTCTGATGTTGAGGATATCTTACGCTTTCCATGGACATAATGATTAAGTCTTTTGGACTCAATCAAATACTTGATCTCATGCTTGAATATACATATTGTTGTAGGATAATAATGGAATGAACTTATCTTTGCAAATTGTTTTGGAGTGAGTCTTTTGACCTCCTTTGCTTCCCTTGCGATCTGATTACAAGCATAAGCCCAATGTTGACCGTCAATGGGCTGGAATCTGCAATGAAGGAGGAATTCCTTCTTTGCTTCCTTTAGCATATTCTCACCTTGTGCCTCTTCGCCTTGTTCATGTGGAATATTTTTAAGAGTGTCTTTAAAGAATCGACTGAAGGTTTCCTCGAAATGTGTAGGCCCTGTAAATGTTATTTGATCCAGAAAACTATTTTTGGTTGGACAAAACATTATTGGGTGCAAGACCACATTGCTTGCCACAGGTCTCTTACCATCTCTCAAAGCCTCGTATATTTGCATTGCATAGGATATATCAAGGCTTCAGCTATTAGTAAAGAGAGTTGCAGCTTCCACATCTTTAGCATTCACAAACCATGTCCTTTGACCCCAGATATATCCCACATCATCATCTGTAATTGCTTCATTAAGATGCAGATTAAGATTTTTGATTGATGTGAGTTCATCCTGATCATCTTCAGCCTCGGGTTTTGAGTCTTCTTCATCTTTCTCTTCTTTTAACCATTTTTCATCCACATTATCTCTCTCTACAGTGGGATGATGTCTTTTTTTACTGCTTGGAACCGTGGCTCTTGCAGTACTAGCCTTTTGCATTTCACGTTGTGGTTTGCTAGCAAGAGCTTCTAGCATAACTGCAGTGGATCGACCTTGATCTTCTTCCATAATTCCCGTGCACTCAAGGCTTGTGTTTCATCATCCTTAGTTACATCCACCATTTCTTGCTATAGAAGTTTGCGCTTATGTGCGCTTATGTTCTACACGTTTGCAACAGTGTGCCTGTTCTTCTTGTCCCTGCATCGAAGTCTGAGCTTTTTGATCTGCTTCATGTGAAGATCCTTGAATATGAAGAGCATATTCTGCATCTTGAAAGTACTCAAAAATTATCTTTGCATGTATCCTTTTTGCCACCACACTAGGAAATTGCTCCCAAGTATATGAAAGAGTCTCCAATGCACTTTGCAGCTCTGGAAACTTAGATGGTTGAGAAGGAGGCATCACAAAGGTCTTTGAGTCTCTCCTTGACACAACAATATGAAGACCGCCAACTTCAGGATCTGAACTCTTTGTAAAAATATCCACAAAGGTCTCTTTTGGCTCTATCATTATGCCTACCACAAGGCTTGAAGTCATATATTTTTTGAAGAAAGTAGCATCCCATGGATCTTCAACACCATTGAACTTCCTTTTTGACATAAGTAGAAAGAGTCTCTTTTCCTTTTGATGAAGAAACCAAGCTCTTTTGCCCATGTGATATCGAGTCCACCTACCAAAGCCATTGGGGCTATATTCCTTTCCTTTGAAATTCAAAGTGACATCAGAAACCCATTCTCTGATCTCAGAGTCATTTAGGATAGCCACCACATTAGTTGATTGCTCCATAATCCTACAAGAAAAGATAATGAAGAATTTAGATACATACAAGTAAAGTACAATATACAACCCTTGATACAATAAATGTGGGAAATAGCCCAAAAGGCTTTACAAGGCTTTATATGGCAATAAATGTGGGAAATAGCCTAGAAGGCTTTACAAGGCTTAAATATTTGTACAAATGTAAAGAATTAGCCAATAAAGCTTTACAATAATATAAAATGTCGTCTAGTGATAAAGCTTCAATCTTCGTGAAGACATGTAATCTGTCCATCCATTGATTTGCCCTCTAGTCATAAAGCTTCAATCTTCGTGATGACATGTAATCTGTCCATCCATTGATATCTGTGCACTGATACCCAACTGATGCAATCTACCCACTAACAACTGTTCCACTGATATCCACTTATGCAGCCCACATGATATCCACTTATGCAGCCCACTGATACTCGTTAAATAGTGAATGGTCGGGATGGTCGGGTTTATTACAAGGCGCTTCATATGACAATAAATGTAAAAAATAGCATAGAAGGCTTTACAAGGTTTTTTATGACAATAAAGGAGCTTAAATATTTATACAAATGCAATAAAAATAACCAATAATCATCAAGCTCCAATATGTCCCATGACGTGTAATTTGTCCACTGATATATGTAATCTGTCCACTGATATCTGCTCATGCAATCTGCCCACTGATAAACTTCTTGGTAAATGGTAAAAGGTCTTATTTAATAGCATGTTATGAGTGTTAAACCGCATGTGAGCGAAGGGACTGACAACGATTAGGAACTAGTTAGAAAAATTTGAGCACGGCTTCGATTGGCAACTTGGAGAATTGTCTTTCCTCTAAGGCAATCTAATCTATGCTAAACTATGCTAAACCAACCGTCGAAGCGAAGAAAAGCAATAAATAATTTCTTTTTCTGTGTTCATTTTAATGTGCTGGGGTTTAAGAGGCTTAAATATGCAAAAGAAGGGGTTTTGATGTAGAGGCTAAACCTGCATGTGAGAGAAATGAAGAACAAGTATCTAAAGAAAAAATATATAAAAATATTATCTCACCTTCAAAACAAACCATAAATTCACTCTTTTATAATTTTTTAAAAGTATAATATAAAACATGTAAATATATAAAACTCTCTTTACTTTCTCTCTCTCTCTCTCGACTCCTAAATCTCTCTGTAGCCATAGTCAAGACACCTCATTTTCTCTCTTAATCTCTCTCTCTCTCTCTCTGACAACTCTTATGTGTTTCCCTCTCTGTCCTCATCCCACTCATTCTCTCTCTTAGTTTATCTCAACTCTCTCTTTCTCTCCCTCCCATGGCGGCTAAGATTTTTCATTCTCTCTCTTTATCTCTCTCTCTCTCCCTAGGATTTGTAATTATTTCTCTCTCTCTCTCTCTCTCCATCTCTCTCCTCTCTCTCTCTCTCTCCTCTTCTCTCTCTCTCCCTCTCTCTCTCTCTTACCCTCTCTACCTCCCTACCTCTATCCTCTTGGCCGCTAGGATTTGTCATTCTTTCCCTCTCTATGTCTCTCTCTCTCTCTCTGAATTCTCTCTCTTAATCTCTCTCAGCCTTCCTCCCTCCCTCCCTCCCTCCCTCCCTTGGCGGCTACGGCCGCAAGAAGTCTCTCTCTCTCTGTCTCTCTCTCCCTCCCTCTCTTGGCGGCCACGGCCGCTAGAAGTTTCATTCTCTCTCCCTCTCTCTTTATCTCTCTCTCCCTAAGTCTCCCTCCTCTCTTCTCTCTCTCTCTCTCTCTCTCTCTCTCTCCCTCTCTCCCTCTCTCTCTTTCTCTCTCCCTAAGTCTCCCTCCTCTCTTCTCTCTCTCTCTCTCCCTCTCCCTCCCTACTCTCTCCCTCCCTCTAGCACAGAAGTTTCATTCCTCCCTCTCTCTCCCTCTCTCTCTTTCTCTCTCTCTCTCTCTCTCTCTCTCCCTCTCTCTCTTTCTCTCTCCCTAAGTCTCCCTCTTCTCTTCTCTCTCTCTCTCTCCCTCTCCCTCCCTCTCTTTCTTTCCCTCCCTACTCTTCTAGCAGAGACGTTTCATTCCCTCTCTCTCCCTCTCTCTCTTTCTCTCTCTCTCTCTCTCTCTCTCTCTCTCTCTCTCTCCCTCTCTCTCTTTCTCTCTCCCTAAGTCTCCCTCTTCTCTTCTCTCTCTCTCTCTCCCTCTCCCTCCCTCTCTTTCTTTCCCTCCATACTCTTCTCTCTCATTGCTGCGAGGAGACTCTCTTCTCTCTCTCCCTCTCTCAGCTCTCTCTTTCTTTCCCTCCCTACTCTTCTCTCTCTTTTAAGGAGCCCCTCTTCTCTCTCTTAATCTCTTGTCTCTCTTCCACTCTCTTTCTCTCCCTCCCTACTCTTCTCTCTCATTTCTCATTCTCTCTCTCCCTCTCTCTCTTTCTCTCCCTCCCTACTCTTCTCTCTCATTTCTCATTCTCTCTCTCCCTTTGGCGGCCACGTCTCAGCTCTCTCTTTCTTTCCCTCCCTACTCTTCTCTCTCATTTAAGGAGCCCCTCTTCTCTCTCTTAATCTCTTGTCTCTCTCCCTCCCTACTCTTCTCTCTCCCTTTGGCGGCCACGGCCCCGAAGAGCCCCTCTTCTCTCTCTTAATTTCTCTCTTTCCCTCTCTCCTCTCGCCACGTTTCATTCTGATAAACATATCTCTCTCTCCCTCTCTCTCCCTCTCTCTCTTTCTCTCTCTCTCTCCCTCTCTCTCTTTCACTCTCTCTCTCTTTCTCGCTCTCTCCCTCTCTCTCTTTCTCTCTCTCTCCCTCTCTCTCTCTACTCTCTCCCTCCCTCAACCAGCCACGGTCGCTAAAAGACCCTCTTCTCTCTCTTAATGTCTCTCCCCCTCTCTCCTCTCTCTTTCTTTCCCTCCCTACTCTTCTCTCTCATTTAAGGAGCCCCTCTTCTCTCTGTGAATCTCTCTCTCTCTCTCCCTCTCTCCTCTCTCTCTTTCTCTCCCTCCCTACTCCTCTCATTTCTCATTCTCTCTCTCATTTCTATTCTCTCTCTCCCTTTGGTGGCCACGGCCGCCAAGAGCCCCTCTTCTCTCTCTTAATTTCTCTCTTTCCCTCTCTCCTCTCTCCTCTCTCTTTCTCTCCCTCCCTATTCTCTCATTTCTCAAATTTACAAACTCAAATATAAATAAGAAACTAATTAAAATAGAACTCAAAAACTCAAATAAGAAACCAATTTAAAAAGAATTGTAATGCCTTCTAAAAGACCCCCTCCTCAAAAACTTTAACAATAAACTAATTGAAAAAGAATTGTAAGTAAAGAAAAAGAATTACAAGACGAATTTTAAGAAATAGAACTCAAAAAATTTAACAAGAAACTAATTGAAAAAGAATTGTAAGTAAAGAAAAAGAATTACAAGACGAATGAAAAAGAATGCAAGTACTTGGAAAAAGTGAAAAAAGTAAGGCTCCGCTTATCCTTTCTCTTCAGCTCTTGGTTGCTTCAATGAAATGAGGAGAGAGTGAGAATGAATGAATGGAAAGAAGAGTATATATAAGAAAAACTAGCGCACTCCTCCTACGCATAAATTTGAATTTTCAAAAAAGAGAGGGAAATTTGAATTCATTATAAATTTGAATTCAAATTTGTGTTCAACATTCTTCTCATACTTTCTTCTCGTACGTTCCTTTTGAATTCAAATTTGTGTTCAACATTCTTCTTGATACTTTCTTCTCGTAAGTCCCTTTCATTCTTCTCGTAAGTCAAATCTTATTTGTCGCTCTTGCTCGTGATAGTAAGTCAAATCTTATTTGTCGCTCTTGCTTGTGATAGTAATCTTATTTGAGCAAGAATCTTATTTGTCGCTCTTGCTCGTGATAGTTCTACTCTTAGTTGTAAGAATTCAAATTTGTGTTCAATATTCTTCTTGATACTTTCTTCTAGTAAGTCCCTTTCATTCTTTTCCTAAGTCAAATCTTATTTGTCGCTCTTGTAAGAATTCGACCTCTCTCCCTCTACTCCCTTGTTTCTCTCTTCCTCACACACACACACACACACACACACTCTCTCTCTCTCTCTCCCTCCCCTCACTCTCTCTCTCACTCCCCTCCCTCCTCTCCCCTCTCTCTCCTTCGGCTCCCTCCTCTCCTCTCCCTTTCTCTCTCTCCCTCTCTCTCTCCTCTCTCTCCTTCCGCTCCCCTCTCCCCCTCCTCCCTCCCTCCCTTGACCCCACCCTCCCCTCCTCCCCTCCCCTCCCCTCCCTCCGCCACCAGAACCCCTCCCTCCCTCTGCCCCCTTCGACCCCTCCCCCCCTCCCCTCCCCTCCCCTCCCGCTCCCCCCCTCCCCTTCCCCCCCTTCCCCCCGTCCAGGGGGGCCTCCCCCCCTCTGCCCCCCCTCTCCCCCCCTCGACCCCTCCCCCCCCTCCCCTTCTGGCGACCGCGGCTGCCAGCCCTCCCTCCCACCCCCTTCCCCCTCCATCCCCCATCCCCCCTTCCCCCTGGAGGGGGGAGCCAGCCCCCCCCTCCCCCCTCCCCCCCCCCGCCAGCCTCCCCTTCCCCCCTCCCCCCCTCCCCCCTCCCCCCTTCCCCCCCCCCGCCAGCCCCCCGCCCCCCTCCCACCCCCTTCCCCCTCCACCCCCCCATCCCCCCTCTGGCCGCCAGTCCCCCCCCCCTTCCCCCCTGCCCCCCTCCCCCCCTCCATGAGGCGGCCGCCAGGCCCCTCCCCCCCCCCCGCCAGCCCCCCACCCCCTTCCCCCTCCACCCCCCCATCCCCCCTCTGGCGGCCGTGGCTGCCAGCCCCCCCCTTCCCCCCGCCCCCCTTCCCCCCTCCCCCCTCCCCCCTTCCCCCCCTCCACCCCCCCTCCACCCTTCCCCCCCTCCACGGGGCTCACGGCCACGGCCGCCAGGCGCCCCCCTTCCCCCTTCCCTCCCCTCGCCAGCGCCCCGCCCCCCTTCCCCCCCGTGGACCCCTCCCCCATTCCCCCCTCCCTCCTTCCCCCCCTCCACGGGGCTGGCGGCCGCGGCTGCCAGGTCCCCTCGTCCACCCTTCCCCCCTTCCACGGGGCTGGCGGCCGTGGCCGCCAGCCCCCCCTCCCCCCTTCCCCCCCCTCGCCAGCCCCCCACCCCCCTCCCCCCCTCGCTAGCCCCCCGCCAGCCCCTCGCCCCCCTTCCCCCCTCCACGGGGCCCGCCCCCCCTCGCTAGCCCCCCGCCAGCCCCCCGCCCCCTTCCCCCCCTCCACAGGGCTGGCGGTCGTGGCCCGCGGCTGCCAGCCCCCCCTCCCCCCTTCGCCCCCCTCCCCCCTTCCCCCACCTCCCGCCAGCCCCCCGCCCCTCTCCCACCTCCTTCCCCCTCCACCCCCCCATCCCCCCCTCCACCCCCCCTTCCCCCCCGCCCCCCTTCCCCCCCCCGCCCCCCTCCCACCCCCTTCCTCCCCTCCAGGGGGTGGCGACCGCGCCCCCCCTTCCCCTTCCCCCCTCCAGGGGAGGCTATCCCAGCCCCCCCCCTTCCCCCCCGCCCCCCTTCCCCCCTCCTTTCCCCCCTCCTCCCCTCAACCCCGCCCCCGCCTCTCCCTCCCCTCCTCCTCCCTTCCCTCCCGCCCCTCCATCCTCTCCTTCTCCTCCCTTCCTGGCAGGAACCTTTCTCTCTCTAGTTCCTCTCTCTTCAAATTAAAAAAAAAAATCTAGATAAAGAATTAATAAAAAAATTTGCAAGTACCTGGAAAAAGTTTGTAAGTTTGCTCTTTCTTGCTTTCTTGCTCTTCCTTCCTTGCTTTCTTGATCGTCCTTGCTTTCTTGCTTCAATGAATGAAATGAGGGGAGAATGAATCAAGAAGGAAGACTATATATAAGAAAAATTAGGTTTTTCTCCTCCTCTCCTATTGGCTTTCCATTCCTCCCCTCTCTCCTATTGGCTTTTCATTTATCCCCTTTCCCATTGGCTCCCATTACTCCCCCTCTCCCATTGGACCCCCATCCCTCATCCCAATCTTCCATTAGCCCTCCCCCCATCCATTTCTTCTTCCTCCCCCATTGCCACCACTCCCATCCCACATTTCCACCACGTCCCATACTCCTCCCATTTCCCAAAATCCCATATTTCCCCATGTCACCCTCCTCTTTTTCATCCCCTATTAACTCCCCTCACTCATTTCACTCCCTTATTATCCTACTCCCCTATTACCTTCCCCTCTCCCATTCCATTCTTCCCTCCCCACTCTCACTTCCACTTCCCATTACTCACTTGCCATTTGAAAACTATTAATATATTATTATACTATTTTTTATACTTATTATCATACACCCTATTACTTCCCTCTCCCATTTCACTCCTCCCTCCTCACTCCCACTTCCACTTCCCATTACTCACTTGCTATACACATTTGCAAACTATTAATATATTATTATATGATTTTTTATACTATTTGCAAACTTACATGTGGGCAAAATGGCGATCCTATTGTGGTCATACAACAACTGTGCTTTTATTCAAGGGCATATTTATCCTCATCAACAAGCTTATTTACTCAAGGTATGAAGTGCATAATTTGTGCACTAGGTGTTTACTTTGTTGTATCAAAATTGTTTGCCACACACACACACACATATACACATACCGAGAATTTTTTAATATTATTGCATCTACATTTCTCTGATGGGCACAAAACTTTGTACACGCCTCAAACTAGGTCGTATTGACTTGCATACAAAGTGGTGCACCCATCCCATAAGTACTTGTTTGGATAACACACCTCCAAACGTATTTTATGATGATTGTGCATAACACTAGGAACAAAATGGTGTATAATGTGAGATCGACTATGCAAAGCATATCCAATGGACACAAGACTTTGCACGTTCTCAACCTAGGCAGCATTGACTTGTGTGCAAAGTGGCATCCCCATCCGATAAGTACTTGTTTGAAAAATACACCTACGATCGTGTTTTTTGACGGTTGTACATGACACCAAGGCCAAAAACGGTATTTAATACTCAATCTACCATGTAAACCATATCCGATGGGCACAATACTTTGCACGTGCCCCAAAATAGGTGGTATGGTATTCCATGCAAAGTGTAACGCCCATTCAATAAGTACTTTTTAGAATATCACACCTAGGACCATGTTTTTTATTGGTTGTTGTCCATGACACTAAGGCAAAAACGCTGATTTATGCTTAATCAACAATGCAACACATATGCGATCATCACAATACTTTGTACACATCTAAACCTAGGTATTATTGACTTACATGCAAAGTGGCGTGCCCATCCCATAAGTACTTAGTCGAATAACACATCTAGGACCGCGTTTTTTGACGGTTGTGCATGACACTAAGGCCAAAACAGTGTTTAATGCTTGTTCGACAATGCAAAGCATATCCGATGGGCACAATACTTTGCACACACCTTCAAATAGGTGAAATTGACTTACATGCAAAGTGGCACGCCCATCCCATAAGTGCTTGATCGGATAACATACCTAGCAGCGTGTTTTTTTACGGATGTGCATGACACTAGAGCAAAAATAGTATTTAATGCTCGATCAACCATGCAAAGGATATCCGATGGGCACAACACTTTTCGTACACCTCAACCTAGGTGGTATTGAAATGTTCTCAAAGAGGCACACCCATCCGATAAGTACTTGGTCAGATAACACACCTAAGGGCGTGTTTTTTTGCGGATGTCCATATCACTAGGGAAAAAATGGTGTATAATGCGTGATCGACCATGCAAAGCATATCCGATGGTGACAATACTTTGCACGCACCTCAATGTAGTTGAAACAAATTTGCGTGCAAAGTGGAGCCCCCATCCGATAAGCACTTATTTGAATAACACGCCTACGGCTGTAATTTTATATGGTTGTGCATGACACAAAGGCAAAAAACGGTGTTTTATGCTTGATCGACAATGCAAAACATATCCGATGGGCACAATACTTTGCACACACCTTCAACTAGGTGGAATTGACTTACATGCAAAGTGGCATTCCCATCGCGTAAGTACTTGATCGGATAACACACTAGCAGCGTGTTTTTTTACGGATGTGCATGACACTAAGGAAAAAATGGTATTTAATGCTCGATCGACCATGCAAAGCATATCCGATGGGCACAATACTTTTCGTATACCTTAAGACCTAGGTAGTATTGAAATGTTCTCAAAGAGGCACACCCATCCGATAAGTACTTGGTCAGATAACATACCTAAGGGCATGTTTTTTTGCGGATGTGCATATCACTACAGGAAAAACATTGTATAATGCGTAATTGACCATGCAGAGCATATCCGATGGTGACAATACTTTGCACGCATCTCAACCTAGTTGAAACAGACTTGTGTGCAAACTGGAGCCCCCATCCGATAAGTACTTGTTTGATTAACACACTTAGGACTGTGTTTTTTCATGGTTGTGCATGACACTAAGGCAAAAACGGTGTTTTATGCTTGATTGACAATGCAAAGCATATCCGATGGGCACAATACTTTGCACACACCTTCAACTAGGTGGAATTGACTTACATGCAAAGTGGCACACCCATCCCATAAGTGCTTGATCGGATAACATACCTAGCAGCGTGTTTTTTTCACGGATGTGCATGACACTAGAGCAAAAATAGTATTTAATGCTCGATCGACCATGCAAATGATATCCGATGGGAAAAACACTTTTCCTACACCGCAACCTAGGTGGTATTGAAATTTTCTCAAAGAGGCACACCCATCCGATAAGTACTTGGTCAGATAACACACTTAAGGGCGTGTTTTTTTGCGGATGTGCATATCACTAGGGAAAAAACGGTGTATAATGCGTGATCGACCATGCAAATCATATCTGATGGTGACAATACTTTGCATGAACCTCAACGTAGTTGAAACGGACTTGCGTGCAAAGTAGAGCCCCCATCCAATAAGTACTTGTTTGAATAACACACCTAGGACCGTGTTTTTTCATGGTTGTGCATGACACTAAGGCAAAAACGATGTTTTATGCTTGATCGACAATGCAAAGCATATCCGATGGGCACAATACTTTGCACACACCTTAAACTAGGTGGAATTGACTTACATGCAAAGTGGCACGCCCATCCCATAAGTGCTTGATCGGATAACACACCTAGCAGCGTGTTTTTTTACGGATGTGCATGACACTAAGGAAAAAATGGTATTTAATGCTCGATCGACCGTGCAAAGCATATCCAATGGGCACAATACTTTTGCTATACCTTAACCTAGGTGGTATTGAAATGTTCTTAAAGAGGCACACCCATCCGATAAGTACTTGGTCAGATAACATACCTAAGGGCATGCTTTTTTGCGGATGTGCATATCACTACAGGAAAAACGTTGTATAATGCGTAATCGACCATGCAGAGCATATGCGATGGTGGAAATACTTTGCATGCATCTCAACCTAGTTGAAACGGATTTGCGTGCAAACTAGTGCCCTTATCCGATAAGTACTTGTTTGATTAACACACTTAGGACTGTGTTTTTTCATGGTTGTGCATGACACTAAAGCAAAAACGAAGTTTTATGCTTGATCAACAATGCAAAGCATATCCGATGGGCACAATACTTTGCACACACCTTCAACTAGGTGGAATTGACTTACATGCAAAGTGGCACGCCCATTCCATAAGTGCTTGATCGGATAACATACCTAGCAGCGTGTTTTTTTACGGATGTGCATGACACTAGAGCAAAAATAGTATTTATTGCTCGATCGATCATGCAAAGGATATCCGATGGGCACAAAACTTTTCGTACGCCTTTACCTAGGTGGTATTGGAATGTTCTCAAAGAGGCACACCCATCCGATAAGTACTTGGTCAGATAACACACCTAAGGGCGTGTTTTTTTGCGGATGTGCATATCACTCGGGAAAAAATGGTGTATAATGCGTGATCGACCATGCAAAGCATATCATATTGTGACAATACTTTGCACACACCTCAACCTAGTTGAAACGGACTTGTGTGCAAAGTGGAGTGCCCATCCGATAAGTACTTGTTTGAATAACACACCTAGGACCGTGTTTTTTCATGGTTGTGCATGACACTAAGGCAGAAACGGTGTTTTATGCTTGATCGACAATGCAAAGCATATCCGATGGGCATAATACTTTGCACACACCTTAAACTAGGTGGAATTGACGTACATGCAAAGTGGCACGCTCATCCCATAAGTTCTTGATTGGATAACGTACCTAGTAGCGTGTTTTTTAACGGATGTGCATGACACTAGAGGAAAAATAGTATTTAATGCTCGATCGACCATGCAAAGGATTCTCGATGGGCACAACAATTTTCGTACACCTCAACCTAGGTGGTATTGGAATGTTCTCAATGAGGCACACCCATCCGATAAGTACTTGGTCAGATAACACACCTAATGGCGTGTTTTTTTGCGGATGTCCATATCACTAGGGAAAAAATGGTGTATAATGCATGATCAACCATGCAAAGCATATCCGATGGTGACAATACTTTGCATGCACCTCAACATAGCTGAAACGGACTTGCGTGCAAAGTGGAGCCCCCATCCGATAAGTACTTATTTGAATAACACACCTACGGCCGTGTTTTTATATGGTTGTGCATGACACAAAGGCAAAAAATGGTGTTTTATGCTTGATCGACAATGCAAAGCATATCCGATGGGCACAATACTTTGCACACACCTTCAACTAGGTGGAATTGACTTACATGCAAAGTGGCATTCCCATCGCATAAGTACTTGATCGGATAACACACCTAGCAACGTCTTTTTTTACGTATGTGCATGACACTAAGGCAAAAATGGTATTTAATACTTGCTCGACCATGCAAAGCATATCCGATGGGCACAATACTTTTCCTACACCTTAACCTAGGTGGTATTGAAATGTTCTCAAAGAGGCACACCCATCCGATAAGTACTTGGTAAGATAACATACCTAAGGGCATGTTTTTTTGCGGATGTGCATATCACTACGGGAAAAACGTTGTATAATGTGTAATCAACCATGCAGAGCATATCCGATGGTGACAATACTTTGCACGCATCTCAACCTAGTTGAAACAGACTTGCGTGCAAACTGGAGCCCCCATCCGATAAGTACTTGTTTGATTAACACACTTAGGACCGTGTTTTTTCATGGTTGTGCATGACACTAAGGCAAAAACGATGTTTTATGCTTGATTGACAATGCAAAGCATATCCGATGGGCGCAATACTTTGCACACACCTTCAACTAGGTGCAATTGGCTTACATGCAAAGTGGCACGCCCATCCTATAAGTTCTTGATCGGATAACATACCTAGCAGCGTGTTTTTTACGGATGTGCATGACACGAGCAAAAATAGTATTTAATGCTCGATCGACCATGCAAAGGATATCCGATGGGCACAACACTTTTTGTATGCCTCAACCTAGGTGGTATTGGAATGTTCTCAAAGAGGCACACCCATCCGATAAGTACTTGGTCAGATAACACATCTAAGGGCATGTTTTCTTACGGATGTGCATATCACTAGGGAAAAAATGGTGTATAATGCGTGATCCACCATGCAAAGCATATCCGATGGTGACTATACTTTGCACGCACCTCAATGTAGTTGAAATGGACTTGCGTGCAAAGTGGATCTCCCATCCGATAAGTAGTTGTTTGAATAACACACCTAGGACCGTGTTTTTATATGGTTGTGCATGACACTAAGGCAAAAATGGTGTTTTATGCTTGATCGACAATGCAAAGCATATCCGATGGGCACAATACTTTGCACACACCTTCAACTAGGTGGAATTGAATTACATGCAAAGTGGCATTCCCATCGCATAAGTGCTTGATCGGATAACATACCTAGCAGCGTGTTTTTTTACGGATGTGCATGACACTAAGGCAAAAATGGTATTTAATGCTCGATCGACCATGCAATGCATATCCGATGGGCACAATACTTTTGCTATACCTTAACCTAGGTGGTATTGAAATGTTCTCAAAGAGGCACACCCATCCGATAAGTACTTGGTCAGATAACATACCTAAGGGCATGTTTTTTTGCGATCAGATAAGTACTTGTTTGATTAACACACTTAGGACCGTGTTTTTTCATGGTTGTGCATGACACTAAGGCAAAAATGGTGTTTTATGCTTGATCGACAATGCAAAGCATATGTGATGGGCACAATACTTTGTACACACCTTCAACTAGGTGGAATTGACTTACATGCAAAGTGGCACTCCCATCCCATAAGTGCTTGAACGGATAACATACCTAGCAGCGTGTTTTTTTACGGATGTGCATGACAGTAGATCAAAAATAGTATTTAATGCTCGATCGACCATGCAAAGGATATCCGATGGGCACAACACTTTTTGTAGTTGAAACGGACTTGCGTGCAAAGTGGAGCCCCCATCCGATAAGTACTTGTTTGATTAACAAACCTAGGACCGTGTTTTTTCATGGTTGTGCATGACACTAAGGCAAAAACGTCGTTTTATGCTTGATCGACAATGCAAAGCATATCCGATGGGCCACATACTTCTTCATTTCTTCTAATACACCATGCAGCATGAATGTAAGAAAATATGAATCGGTGTGCTTTTAGCCTATGTGCTTGTCCCTAATAAGTAGGATACTTTAACTAGGTAGACTTATAATTACTTAAAGTAAAGCCTTTGCAAAGGATCGTACCTAGTATTAGATATATCCAACCTGTTGCATAAATCAAAAAAATTGCACAAGTGCAACAGATTGGATATACGATTGGTTGGATAAACTTTAAACAATTAATACCAAAACATCTTAACCATCGTAAATCTTAAACTTTAAATATTTAATTCCTAAACCCTAAAATCCTAAACAATAAATCCTAAACCCTAAACCCTAAACTCTAAATCCTAAACCCTAAAGTGCATACCACTCGGGAAAAAATGGTGTATAATGCATGATCGACCATGCAAAGCATATCCGATGGTGACAATACTTTGCACACACCTCAACATAGTTGAAACGGACTTGTGTGCAAAGTGGATCCCCGATCCGATAAGTACTTGTTTGAATAACACACCTAGGACCGTGTTTTTATATGGTTGTGCATGACACTAAGGCAAAAACGGTGTATTATGCTTGATCCACAATGCAAAGCATATCCTATGGGCACAATAATTTGCACACACCTTCAACCAGGTGGAATTGACTTACATGCAAAGTGGCATTCCCATCGCATAAGTACTTGATCGGATAACACACCTAGCAGCGTGTTTTTTTTACGGATGTGCATGACACTAGAGAAAAAATAGTATTTAATGCTCGATCGGCGTTGCAAAGCATATCCGATGGGAACAATACTTTTCCTACGCCTTAGCCTAGGTGGTATTGAAATTTTGTCAAAGAGGCACACCCATCCGATAAGTACTTGGTTAGATAACATACCTAAGGGCGTGTTTTTTTGCAGATGTGCATATCACTACGGGAAGAACGTTGTATAATGCGTAATCGACCATGCAAAGCATATCCAATGGTGACAATACTTTGCACGCATCTCAACCTAGTTGAAACGGACTTGCATGAAAAGTGGAGCCCCCATCCAATAAGTACTTGTTTGATTAACACACTTAGGACCGTGTTTTTTCATGGTTGTGCATGACACTAAGGCAAAAACGGTGTTTTATGCTTGATCGACAATGCAAAGCATATCCGATGGGCACAATAATTTTCACACACCTTCAACTAGGTGGAATTGACTTACATGCAAAGTGGCACACCCATCCCATAAGTGCTTGATTGGATAACATACCTAGCAGGCTCGTGTTTTTTAACGGAGGCGCATGACACTAGAGCAAAAATAGTATTTAATGCTCGATCGACCATGCAAAGGATAACTTGGTGTGTCCATATGATGAGTACTTGATCGGATAACTTCTCCCACCAATAAATTAAGTACTAATTAAAAATTATAATAAATGAGTAGATTATTAAAAAGAGACTAATATTTATGTAATTGTTGCTACTGCAGCTTGCTTGCAAAGGACTCTCACAAAGGAGATGGCTATAGATTTTGTTCCAGGGATGGATGTGATTTTATGTAGCAAAAGAGAAGTAGTTGCATTTGCTACAATCCATGATAGTGATCCCAATTCAGTTTGCCACTTTCGAAGACTTGGCGAAGATAAGGTGGTAGTTACTGTATCAAAGATTCTTAGCGCACATGTTGGGCTAAAGTATAAATGTGGAGATATGGAAACACTTGGAGATGTTATGCCCTACAATACATCCAACAAATCATTTATAGCATGGGACAAAGATGAGACTTATGCAACAGACATTATCAAGAATACAAAGTGCACCACCTTGGATTTTACTATAGGGGACATTTTACAAATGAGATCATTTGCAAATAAGACTGTAGCAGAAGGTGAAGTATTGGGATTTGAACAAGTGGAGCAATGGTCATTTGCACAGATGAGGATTCTAAAAGTCACTGATGATGGTATGGTTGATAACATAACATCCTTATGTGATCCCTACTATGAGGTAGGCAAGAATATGAGACGGAGCATGCAATTTTTAAACATGAGAAAGAGGCACGTGGTTTTCAATGATAAAGACAAGGTATACTACAATATCAAAGGAGGACCTAAAAAGCGTGCCCATGTGCCAGGCTCTATCACTTCAAATGTGGATGATTTCAATATACTCAATTATAGAAGTGACATCTTATCTGGAGTGGATGAGTTCATTGGTTCCGAGAAACAAAATGATTTTAGAAGCGAAGCCTTATCTGGGGTGGATGAATTCTTGCACAGTGAGAAGGGCAAAGGTTTCAATAGCGATGTCTTGTCAAGTGTGGATGAGTTCATGCATATTAACAAACCTGGTGTCAATCAAGCTTGTGGATTTGTGAAAGCCATGCAAGATGTCAGAATGAGTGATGTTCTCTCAGGAGTGGAAGAGTTTCAAGGTTCTCAATACTCTCGTAGAATATTGAATTCATTGAATGGTCCTAAGAGTATGTTAAAAACGAGGATGAGATCAATAGAGGATTATTCAATATTTAACTTTGATTGTGATATGGACAAGGATGCAACGACCAATCATGGATGCTTGGTTACAAACAAATGTGAGGAGAAGAAGTGCATAAATACAGATAACAACGTGCACGAGGAACGAAAACGGTCATACATATGCATGAAGAGAAAGCGAATCCAGGCAGATCCACAAAAGCAACCAAAGAGGAAGAGAGTAATGGAGGAGAACATGTTAAATGCATTGGGATATCTATGTTGCAAGCGAAGATGTATGCGCTTCATTGATCTTGCAGACATTAGGGAATGTAGAGGACACGTGTGGCAAAGAAGAGGAAGCGAAAGAAATGAATACCTTCTCACAAGTCTCTCTTGCTTTCTTCAGAATGGCAATAAAAGGCTAAGTTCAAGACAAAAGGTAAAACCTCTCGTAAATGGAAAAAGGATTTGCAATAAGGCATATCGCAATATTACTGGATTATCCCATGGTACATATTGGGATTTAGTCACCAAGGCAAAGGGCGGCAACAAATTTAGCATTCACGGTAATAGAGGAAGGTCCAAATCAAGAATCTCAACTGTCAGGGTAGCAGCAATTTTGCAAGACTTCATACATGAAAATGCTTTACCTCAACCCCATATATCTACCAAACTCCCTAACGGTGACGCGATCACTGAAATGCACCTTCCAATGGGCTTGACAAAGCTCGAAGTATTTGACTCTATTGCAGAAAAGCAAAGGCAAAGAGGGGATGCCGTAGCTTCTTCTCATACTTTGTATACTCTTTGGAAGAAGAACTTTGGATATGTTAAAATCCCAAGGAGGCAAAAAATGTCAAGGTGCAATGTCTGTGATGATTTAAAGCGAGTGATTGAGAGTGCAACATGTCCAAATCAAAGGGAATTATACAAAAAAAACCAAAAATCTCATCATGACCTTATTCAACATTCCAGACAAAAATATGCATTTTGGAAGGAGCAAGCTATTTCGCATCCCGATGACTACATGTGCCTTATTGTAGATGGCATGGATCAGAATACAACAACATTGCCTCGTTTTGTTGCCACTCCACCTAAATTACAAGGAAAGCACTTTCTAAAGACACATCTATGTGGAGTGTTAGTGCATGGAATTAAGTTCTTTGCAGATATATGGATTGATTCCTTGCATCTACATGATAGCAATCAAGTTGTAACATCTATTATGAAGGCAATTCGAATATACATGCAGAAAAAGGTCGCCTACCACTGACTTTGAGAATACAAGCTGATAATTGCTGGCGAGAAAATAAGAATGTACTCATGTTTGCATTCTGCTCCATGCTAGTTGCTCATCGAATCTTCAATGAGGTCGAATGTGGATTTTTGTATGTTGGGCATACACATGAGGATATCGATAAGGTTTTTAGCACAGTCTCAAGGGAGCTTAAATGCAAGGATGTGGAGACAATAGATGACTTGGTAAGAAGATGTGGCAGGCAAGTTGGTGGTCATAAGGAAAGTACAGTATGTGAGAGGCTCGAAAGAATGTATGATTGGAAGAGCTTCATTCTACCTTTCATACAAACGGGTGGTGATGCATTGACAAGTCATACCAATCCACACTACTTTTGTTTTTTTTTTAAAGATGAAAAACCTGTAATGCAATTGCAACAGTATTCTCATGATACAAAATGGGAACCTGAAGAAACTTACAGTCTCTTAACTTCAATTCCCAGCAAGGAAAGGTATCCAACATGGGCTCCTATACAAGAATTCAATGAGAGGTCTAACTGTGAAATAGAAGGATTAAAAGCATTTATTACATACAAAGAGGAAATGCTCCGGAGATATCCTGATTCGAAGCCTACTTGGAGAGAACACACTACCACTGTAATTAACAAGACACGAAATTTAATAAAGGACCTTAAGAGAATGCGAGGCTCAAAGGATGTCAAGGAAGAATGCAATATGTTTTGGCCAAATGTTCATAACGATTTGTGCCCAGCTCTAGTCTTTGAAAATGAATTTGTATCATTACTCCCACGTCCATATTGTGGACTGAAGAAGAGAGAGTTTATGCCACAAGTAGATATAGAGGTCGATTTTTTTGTTGTGGTTCGGCCATCGAATGATGAATATGAGAATGTGAAGTTTTGGGTTGCAAAAGTAGTTGATGTGCAAAGAGATGACCAAGGAGAGCTACAACATTTACAGTGGTATGGTATGAGCCAAAGGGTAGGAAGGAGAATATGGATAACAACACATTGTATACTAATTGTATAATGAAGGAGTGGGTCCCAAATGATGAAGCGGTCTCTCAAGTTTCGACGGAGACAATCATAGTGTTTTGGCATTCAAGGGCAAAGAAATCAAAGAAGCGCATGGGATATGAGGTAGAAGGAAAAATAAAAATACCACAGCAAACTATTTTGCATATACACGAATTTTTAAGGATGCTCGCCATGGAGGAAGTAGAAGGAGACAGCACAAATGAAGAATGTCCATGATTAAAGATTTGTATTGAAGTCCATTGAAGGATTTTATTTGGGTACTAGGCAAGAAGCCAATCCAAGACAATTATAATCAGAGTCATCACCTCCTATGTCAAATGAGAGTCAAAATATGCACTGGATGTCACCCAAGGGTCAAGGCTTGCCAAGACAATAGGTAGTTAATGTATATGGCACCTGGCAAGGGACTATCACATTGAGCAATAAGACAATGGGGAGTCAATGCACCCAAGGGGCAAGGATTGGCAAGACAACTTGTGGGAGTTAATGCAGATGGCACCTGTATTTTGCACTGGATGTCACCCAAGGGTCAAGGCTTGGCAAGACAATAGGGAGTTAATGCAGATGGCACCTGGCAAGGGACAATCACATTGAGCAATAAGACAATGGGGAGTCAATGCACCCAAGGGGCAAGGCTTGGCAAGACAAGTGGGAGTCAAATTATGCAGATGGCACCTGGCAAGGGATTGTCGTGACATTGAGCAATAAGACAATGGGGAGTCAAATTATGCAGATGGCACAAATTGAGGCTCTTTAAGAGCAACAATTTAAATTGTAAACATATGTTCAATCTATATCATTTTGGATATAAAGACTCTAGCTGAGAGCAACATCTCTCAATGTAATCATATAATAATAGCTATAATTGCTATTATACCTCTTTGGTTCAATACAAAACTTGGGTCTTATGGCATCATGTCTTTTTTCTATTTATTAAAAGTTTTAAAAACTTTGTGCATATTGCGGGTGACAATGTTATATTCATGAAATATTTAAGTCTCCTTTCATGGATTTATAAATTTATCACGTCAAGGAAAAACGTCAAGGAAAAATATTAAAAATAATTAAATTAACAAATAACTTAGATATAGCTAGAATTTCTAATATAGGATTATTTCAAATTCTTACATGTTGGTGCAAAAGTATAGATTGAAAAAACAATATTTTTATGTGAATATGATAGTGCCACAAAGTGAACTTTTGATTTGGGAAGAATATTTTCAGAAAGTATAACTTTGATTTGGGAAGGATATTTTCACAAAGTAAAGTTTTCAATTGGGAAGGATTTTTGGGCTTCGTCCAAAAACAACACAAAAAGTCCAAAATTAATGAAATAGGTGTTATTATTTCTTTACCTATGTCTCAATTGTTTGGTATCGAGCTTCCCTAGTTATGTTTTCAAAGGGAACTTACGCTTAACCATCTTTTTTCAATATGCATTAGAGTATAATCATATACCTCTATATATCCATGTATATGGCGAGGTCTACTAACATACGTTTCATAGCATTACAATGTTAAGAGTAATATGAAAACTATGATGGGGATACTTTCTATCATGACATGATGGCATCTTCATGATCCCTTTGTAAGAAAACAATACAACGTCTGTGCTCAATAGATAACAGGATCTCATATGCAAGAGAGAGAAACAGATAGTATGGAGAATAAAAAATTTGATTACTATAGAACTGATACAATAGATGGCGCTGCCTCCCAACCGTGTGCTCCTATGAAAGAAGCTTTGATGGCGAGCTGGAAACAGTAGAAGACGGAGGCTGAATGCTAGGGAATCAGGATTACTGTAGCCAGTGATGAAATGGCTTCACGGGCTTGCTCTTATATAGCCACCAGTCGTAGTCGGTTAGACCCAATTCGGTGACTGACCTAGTCCACCCAAACCGGTCGACTGGGGATCCCGACTGGGGATCGGTCCCGAAATAGGCCACCGTCCAAATGATAAAACTGGTGCACAAAATAGAGAACTAACCTACGGTCTCCATTCGGCCCACAGCCATCTGGGATCATCTCGGTCTCCAAACGGGCCTCGCAACCCGAGAGTGGGCTACCCCGAGAAATGCTCCGTCTACCCTCAATGCGGTCAATCATGGGATGCCTTCCCGCACTTGCATGTAGCCTAGTTGGTAGTGTGCCAACTCCGTCTAGCCATCAGGCCACACATGGGTCCCATTTGGTGTTCAAACCAGGACCTACTGGATAACGAGCTACTCAAATGCCTTCCCCTCATATGGGGGGCTTACAAGTAGAGTTAGCTGGTTCCTGCATAGTTACATGAGAGTGGAGCATTGATATCTAACACCCCCCTCAATGTCCACCCACAAGTGAACTTACTTTTTCGGTCCAATACCAAGTTGATGAAGATGCCTCTCCAACAAGTCTCTTCCAAGAGCCTTCGTGAAGATGTCCGTAGCATTCTTTGTAGTCGGACAGTACACCAAGTCGACCTCTCCATCCATGATGAGCTCGCGTAAAAAGTGATATTGAATCTCAATGTGTTTTGTGCGAGCGTGGAATATAGGGTTCTTTGCAATCGCCATGCAACTCTGATTGTCACATGATAACTGCGTAGGCTTATTCTGCACTGCACCCATGTCCCCTAAAATCCTCCTCAACCACACTGCCTCACAAGAAGCAAAGCATGCTGATTTGTACTCAGCCTCAGTAGAAGAAAGAGCAACTATGGGTTGCTTCTTGCTGACCCACGACACAGCTGCAGATCCAAGTGAAAAACAATAACCTGTCACTGATCTCCTGTTGTCCACGTCTCCTGCCCAATCCGAGCCACAGAATCCGGTCAAGATATTGCCCTTGGTATAGGTGATGCCATAATCAAGTGTGCCTTTGATGTATTTTAGCACCCGCATACCTACCCTCCAATGGTTCTCCCAGGGCTTATTGGAAAACCTGCTTAGTACACCAGTCGCAAAGCTGATGTCTGGCCGTGTGCTACACAAGTAAATCAAACTGCCCACAAGCCTTTTGTACTTTGCTTCATCCACTAGTGGTGATGAATCCTCGTTTGAGAGCTTCACGTCAACCTCCATAGGGGTACCAACTGTCTTGCACTCAGCCATGCCAAATGCCTTCAGTATCTCTCCAGCATACTTTAGCTGTGAAATGAAGATCTATTTTGGCTCTTGCCAAACTTCAATCCCCAAACAGAAATGCATCAGTCCGAGGTCTGTCATTTCAAACTCTCTTCCTAGCAAATGCTTTGTCTGCGAGATCTTCTCTTCATAGTTCCTTGTTATGACAAGGTCATCCACATAAAGGAGCACGATCATACACCTACCTCCTTCTCTGAAGATATACAAGTTTGCATCAGATGGGCTCCTCCTGAACCCGTTTTCTAGAAAGTAGGCATCAATTCGCTGGTACCACGCTCGTGGGGCCTGTTTCAGCCTGTAAAGTGCCTCCTTTAGTTTACAGACTTTACCTTCTGAACCGGGGTGAACCAGGGATCACAAAACTTGGTGGTTGTTCCACGTATACCTCCTCCTTGAGATCCCCATTCAGAAAGGTGGATTTTACATCCATCTAAAACACGGGCCAACTTCCCTAGGCAGCTAAAGCCAAAACACCACAAATTGTGGTTAGTCAAGATGTGGGAGCAAAAGTATCCTGAGAATTAAAACCATGTAACTGTGCGAATCCTTTTGCCACGAGCCAAGCCTTGTACTTATCCAACGTGCCATCGGACTTGTACTTGGTCTTGTACACCCACTTGGTGCTGATTACCTTGCGTTTTGGTGGACGATCCACAAGGTCCCAAGTGTTGTTCTTCATTACGGAGCCATACTCTGACTGCATAGCCTGCATCCACCTATCATCACCCTGTGCCTCTTCAAGACACTTGGGTTCATCAGCACGGATCACCTCTGTCATCAAAGCATAGTTGACCAAGTGTTCCTGCGCTCTTCTTTGCTCCTCTAATCTCTTGGACCGACGGTGTTCGGATGGTTCCTCCTCAATGGCTGGAGGTTCTCTGCCGTCCAAAAGCTACTTTACCCACTTCAGGAATGGCCGTTGCCGTTGTGGTTCTATAGGCTCTTCTTCATCTTCTTTATCTTGAATCCTCCCAAGCACCGTTGGGGGAGTTCGGTCTACTGTTGGTGGTGGTACTGGATGGATATCCTGGTCCTGGTTGTCTAGGAAGGAAGCATCCTCCTCCAATTGATGCGGCTATTCTGAGAAGACCACATCACGACTTACTATTATCTTCTTGGTAATAGGGTTATAGAGGCGGTAACCCTTTCACTGTAGCCTAAGAAAATACACTTCAGGCTCTTTGGTTCCCATTTGGTCCTGTTAGCATTCGGAACATGCACAAAACAGTCACATCCAAAAACTCTGAAATGTGCAGCTGAAGATTTCTTACCAGAAAAGGCCTGCAGTGGAGTCATCCCATTCACAGCCTTCGTGTAGCTACGATTCAAAATGTAAACTGCAGTGTTACATGCTTCAGCCCAGAAAGTCTTTGGAAAATCTTTCCCTTTCATCATACTCCTGCCCAATTCATAGATGATGCGCATCTTGCATTCTGCTACTCCATTTTGCTGTGATGTATGTGGCGGGGGTTTCTGCCTCTTGATCCCGTGACTTTTGCAGTAACTTTCGAATTCAATTGATGTGAACTCTTCACCTTTGTCTGATCTCAACTTCTTCACCTTCCTCCCCGATTCTTTCTCGACCATTACATGCCATTCCTTGAACTTACTAAAAGCCTCGTCTTTAGTCTTCAGGAAGTATATCCATATCCTTCTATTGTAGTCGTCGATCAACATCATGAAGTAGTAGGAACCACCCAAAGCTTCCATCTCCATCTTTCCGCAGAGGTCCATGTGAACGAGCTCTAGAGGAGCCTTCGCCCTGTTAGCCTCTTTAGGAAAGGGATGCCGATGCTGCTTGCCCATCATGCAAGCTTCACATACATCGGGCAGATCTGTAATTTCTGGTAGGTCTGTAATCATTCCACTTTTATGCATCTCCTTCAAAGAACTAAGGTTTAGATGACCAAACCTCTCATGCCACAGCTTAGTGGTCTTCACATCGGCTCGAGCATTGAAAGCTGAGATTTCATAGATGTTGTTGCGCCATGTACCTTTACCAATGACCTTCCCTTGAAGATCCACAATCTGTGCACCATTCTTATCGAATTGAACTTTGAGGTCCCGATCCGTGATCGCAGAAATGGACAAGAAGTTCCTCTTGATATCTAGCACATAAAGAACATCGGACAACAGTTTTACAACTCCATCTGACTTGAGAGCAATCGTACCTTTTCCTTTTGCTGGACATTTTGCATCATTGCCGACTGCTACCAGGATGTCATTCCCTACCGGCTGTAGAGAGGTATACCAATCCTTCTGAGTGGTCATGTGGCGTGATGCACCACTGTTAATGATCCAAGGTTCATCCACAGGTACATGAACTGCCTCCGTGCAAATCTCCTCAATTGCTATGAACAGCTCTACTGGTACTGCCTGCGTGCTATTGCTGGACTCTTTCTTTACTCCGTTCTTCTCATCTGCAATCTTCTTTCGGCACTCATTCTGCTTGTGTCCTGCCTTGTTGCAATAGAAGTACTTGATCTTCTTCTTTCTCTTTTTATCATAAGAAGAAGATGGGTTACTAGAGTCCTTACCCTTACCTTTCTTTGATCTAGCGTAGAGAGCCAAATCTTCTCCAGTCCTCGTCTTTTGACGCATCTCCTCCTCCAAAAGCATTGCACTAAAATCCTCAAAGTTGAGGGACGGATTTTTGTTCTGCGTATTCAGTGCCGTAACAAGACCATCGTACTTTGGTGAAAGAATCTATATGCACCTTCATGCTAGGTTCTCGCTGGTGATGGTGATGCCAATCGTAGTCATCTAGTCGCGCAGATTCTTCACCCTGGTGATGAACTTCTCTACCACTTCAGACTCAGACACTTTTTCATTCGCGAGTTGAGTCTCCAGATTGTGAATTTGGGTCTGATTTGTGGTCTCGTACTGATTTTTCAAGACCGTCCATGCCTCCTCCGCTGTGGTGACATGTTGAATTAACACCATGATGGAATCACTTACACTGCAGACAATAGAACACATCACATCTGCATTTCTTCTTGTCCACACGAGAATCTCATCCGCAGTTGGTGCTATATGTTGTCCTGCATTGGTTGGATCCGGTCTCGCAACTGGCCTCACGTCCACCCCAGTAGCAGTATCCCAAAGCTCGTATGCGCTTAGGATGGTCTTCATCTTGAACTTCCAGAGTGGATAGTTAGAGCCGTCCAACTTTTCGCTTTCGCCGAACGGTGGGATTCGCAGTCTTGCGGGCTGGGCCATCTCTCACAATCTGCTCGCAAATAGAAACACATTACCAAATCTTCTTACTAGAGTCCAGGCTCTGATACCATGTAAGAAAACAATACAACGTCTATGCTCAACAGATAACAGGATCTCGTACGCAAGAGAGAAAAACAGATAGTATGGAGAATAAAAAATTTGATTACTATAGAACTGATACAATAGATGGCGCTGCCTCCTAGCCGTGCGCTCCTGTGAAAGAAGCTTCAATGGCGAGCTGGAAATAGTAGAAGACGGAGGCTGAATGCTAAGGAATCAGGGTTGCTGTAGCCAGTGATGAAATGGGCTTCACGAGCTCGCTCTTATATAGCCACCAGTCGTAGTCGATTAGACCCAATTTGGTGATCGCCCAAACCGTCCTCGGTCTCTAAATAGGCCACCGACCACATGATAGAACTGGTGCACAAAATAGAGCAACTAACCTATGGTCTCCGTTCGGCCCACAACCATCCCAGATCATCTGGGACTGCAAACGGGCCCAGAACCCGAGAGTGGGCTGCCCCGAGAAATGCTCCATCTACCCTCAATGCGGTCAGTCATGGGATTTTTTCCCACACTTACATGTAACCTAGTTGGCAGTGTGCCAACTCCGTCCAGCCATCAGGCCACACATGGCCCCCATCTAGTGTTCAAACCAGGACCTACCAGATAACCGAGCTACTCAAATGCCTTCTCCTCATATGGGGGGCTTACAAGTAGAGTTAGCTGGTTCCCGCGTAGTTACACGAGAGTGGAGCATTGATATCTAACACCCTTGTGGCACGGGTAGCCAAAAGATTTTCTTTCCAAAATTTATGATCTCTTGGTTGACTACTGGGTCGTATTCTTGATTGCGATAACAAGCAGTTGGGGTCTATGACACCTGTAGTCCCAAGCTAGAAGTTGCGTGTATTATAACATCACCTTCTCTTGGATGGATGCAGGTAACAGTCCCCAACACTAGAATACACCTCAATGTAGCTGCCAATGAGATCAAATCTTCATTGCTTTGCTTGCTCATGGTCACCCCATATTGGACGTTCTAACTTCTAAAGGGTTTCTACCTTATTGTATTTCTCATATTTCATTCTAAATGTAGTATTAAAAATTGCAAGAAGTTTTTTCACTTGCAATACTAGGTCTAGAACCACTACCTGTTCACAGGGCGGATTCCTATAGGGCCTAACACACACACACACACTTCCTACATTTCTCTCCCCCTTTACATTCCGCTTGCCCTTTACAATCTCACACACACACACACACACACACACACACACACACACACACACACACACTTACTAAACCCCTTTTTTTCCTTCCCCCTAAAGTTAACTCCCTCATCCCATACATAAATTTTCCAGAATTTGTTATAATTTCATTTAATCTTTTTTCTCTAATCGTCCTCTATTTTTTTCACTAATATTTGGTTTCTTTCCCATCTCCCCCGTCCTTCCCCCCAAAATTAACTCCCTCATCCCATGATGATTCTTTTAAATATTTTTTAATTTTTTTCCTAATTTTTGGTTCCCCCCCTTTTTTTTCCTTTTAAATTTTAAAGTTATTACTTAAGATTTTAACCCCTTTTTTATTTCATTTATTTCATTTCTTTTTGCTTTCCTTTTTAAATTAAAATTTGACCTATCCTACTTGCTTTACTCGCTCGTATTTTTTGGTTTTTTTAAATTAAAATTTTCCTATTCTACCTAATGTTTTTTCTAAGCCTATAAAAATGGGCTCATCCTACCCATAGTAACGAACCCCCTTTCTACCGGCCCTTGTTTTCATAGCCATCGCTTTTTTTCCATACTGGCATGTGCTTGAACCCACCTAGCCTACCCGGCCCCCCAAAAAAATACTCACTCCCAAAACAATATCTACGGACTATTGACCACCGAATCCTGACTACCCGACTGTATGCTACCTATATAATAGAAGCCTCACCTCCTCTATTCTCCAACTAGTCCTATAGACCCTCCCATGCGCTCCACCTTTATGCCTCCCAACCTCCGTTCTGTGGTACTATAGCCGTTGTGCTATAGTATTAGGCAGCTTAGACTCCCCGGTACTGGTCCCTGCGGTGGACACCTCACTCATGTCCTGCCTTGGATTCTCAGGTACAGTCCACACAGCCTATGTCCTTTTTCCATTTAACCCCCTTCTTCTCCTCCAAATTTATATTTTGGACCTTTGTATTTTCTTTTCAAATTCAAGTTTATATATTATTTAGACCCCCCCCCTCCCCCCACCTTTTTTTCCTCTAAATTTATTATTGCTTCCTCCCAGCCCCCTCGCTAAATATATATATACTTCTTTAGTCAACCCCCCTCTCCCCCTCTTTTCTAGATATATTTTTTTCTCCCAACCCCCCTCTCTAAGGATATATAAACTCCCCCCTCCCTCCTCTCCCCCTCTATTTATATGTTTAGATATTTTCCCCAACCCCCTCTCTACCTATATATAAAGCCCCCCCTCTATATATTTATTTTCTCCCTAAACCTCTCTCTAATTAAATATACTTTCCCCCCCTCATTTTCACTATATACATATTATTATTTACTTCCTTAACTCCTCAAATATCTAATTGGCTCCATTAACTAATTACAAATTAATTTTTACATTTATCCACTTAGACTTTTTCTACACTTATAGCATAAAAAATTGCTAGGTATTGTTTGCTTTTCTCTCTTATGTTGATAACATGGCTAAAACATTAACCTTGTTTAGAATAAATAAATGATAACTAGCTCTTAGGCTTGTATTGTTTAAAGAAACTTTTTTAAAATTCTTCCATTTATGGTACTCTTTTTGTACCAATTGTTTAGCCACGGGTATTTCTCAAGTTTTTACTAAGATTAAATTTTATTTAGTCATTTCATAAAATCTTGTAAGCACACTTTTTTCTAGCCAACACTATATTAGGGAATTTGGAAATTCCCAAAAGGTAAAGGTTTGGCGCCACATGGTCAAATCTCAAGCCCTTACTTGAAAGTGTAATCCGCCTAAGTACTATATTTAGGAATCCCTACAAGTCCCACTTTCAAATAAGGGGTTGGAATTTTAGCCACATGGTCCAATATTCAACCCTATTTAAAATTGGGACTTGGGAAATTCCCAAATTCTCTCCCCTTTTTTTTGTGTCTTTTTCTAACACCTTAATCTTGATATTTTGAATCTGGATGGTTGTGTGGGTCTTTGGTAAAAGCGATAACAAGCCGAGGCACATAGGCATTACTTGTCTACCCATTAGAAGCTATATTGTTCTCACACTTAGTTTCTCTTGGATGGTGGCAGGTAAGTGGACCCTGACCTCGGAGCCTAGGCTACTAGATGGATTCGACACTTTTTTACCCAAATTATCTAAGAATGCATGTGGTTATCTATATTCCTAGGTAAAGTCGGGGAAGACATGCATTAACGTATTTATGTTGTTCTAACACGTAGTTTGTTTGGATGGTGGTAGGTAAGTGTACGCTCACCTCAAAATTTGGACTGCTTGAGGATTCAACATTTGTTTTCAATATTGTGTTTGTCAAACTCAATATTAGTAAAAATTCTTAATTTTGGTCAAAACTTTTGCAAACTCTAATTGTTCCCCTTTTTTTTTACTTTTTTGCCAATTGATGGGAATTAATTGTATGGCTCAATTATTGATGAGACTTTTTAATCTAAGCACATGCATGCTCGCACGCACATGCACACACACGTGCATGCACATCTATGTATACCCTTACATACACATGTGCACACACATACACGTACACACATGCTTTTTCACACTCACACTTACATACACACATACTCACATATGCACGCATGCACATATAGTCTCACGCACGCGCGCACGCGCGCGCACACACACACACACACACACACACACACACACATTTTTCACACTGGCACTACTTGCTAATACCTATATTATTCATTGATACAATGCTTGGAGCCCCTTATTTGTGATATGCGTACTGATGACTCATATTCACAATTACAGCATAGTGTTCATTCTATGCTTATTGCAGGGTACCACTAATTTGGAGGAAGAATGATATATTAGAGAGATCATCCATGAAGAAGGGTTGCCGTCTACATGATGTATGCAAGGAGAATTTATCACATTTACTTTGGTTTAGTATAGATTGTCTCTTTCTAATGGTGTGCAGTGACATTCTATGGTTGAGTGTGAGTTTTCATTACTTAATTTGTGTGTGGGTCTTGAATTGTAATAATTCATTGAGGTAGTACTCATGAACATTTAAGCCAAAATAAAATCATTACGATCTCTCTACCTATATGATGGACTTCATATGTTTTAAAAGTCATCTTTGGTTGCATTTAAACTATTGCAGTTTTCCTTGGGGACTCTTCATGTATACCTGAGGATACAATTGGGGATTCCCCTAGTAATAATTTTATGATGATCTCCTTGCTTGGTACTATGCTTTACAATTCTACAGTATATATATTTTATACTCATAATTGATTGTCTAGCTTTATGTACTCAATCGTACATACAATGGTTCGGGAGTTACTTGCTCCGTATATGTAATCTAATGCCTTGAGTCTTTTAAGTATGGTCTAGTAATTTGTTTACATGATGCAATTGAATGCTAAGGTTACTACCAGAATGACATGGTTTGAATAGAATAAGTCGATCATGATAAAATTGGGTTTAGTAAGCTGTTAAGATTCAAAAGAGAGCAAAAGGATAAGAAAAAGAATGCAAATTGGGGTGCAAATTAGAAGGAAGAGAGAAGATCGAGGAGATCAATGCAGTCACACATGATAGTGACAATGACATTCTCTTCATGTCTAGTTTTTCTGCAGAGTTGCTTACCACTTTAGATGATGCATATTCCCAGGATTGGATTTTGGATTCTGGTGCTTCATTCCATGTTACTCCCCATAGGGAATGGTTCTCCACTTATGACAATGGAAAGACAGGTTGTGTGCATCTTGGAAATGACTATGCATGTGACATAGTGGGAATAGGTGACATAAAGTTTTCTTTTGAAAATGAGTCTGCATTTATTTTGAAAAATGTGAGACATGTGCCTAATCTGACCAAGAGTCTCATTTCAACAGGTCAGCTAGATGATGCTGGTTTTCAGACCATCTTTGGTTTTGGGAGTTGGAAAATTCAGAAGGGCTCTATGCTTTTGGCCAGGGGTGCCAAGTGTGAAACTTTGTATCTCTTGCATGTATCAGGGGTGTTTGATCATGTTGTTTCAATAACCGAGCAGCCAGACACTTCTTTATGGCATTGCTGGTTGGGCCATATGAGCCAAAATGGATGAAACTCTTATGCTGTTTGGGTTATGTACTGCATTTGAGTTTCTCTCATTTTGAATTTTATGAGCATTGTCTCCATGGGAAGCAGACTAAATCAGCCCATAAAAGAAGGGGAAAGAAAGAGTTTGAAAAGCTTGATTTGGTGCATTCAGACGTATGTGGTCCCATGCCTACACGGTCATTAGGTGGGGCTGATGAATACTATGTGACATTCATTGATGATGCAACTAGGAAAGTGTGGGATTATGCTATAGCTCGGAAGAGTGATGTGTTCCAAGTATTTCATAAATGGCTGGCCTTGGTTGAGAATCAGTTAGGTAGAACGCTTAAATGCCTATGGACTGACAATGGTGGAGAGTATCTCTCTCATGACTTTCAGCATTTCTGTGATACACGTGGGATTAAGAGGGAGATCACATCCCCTCGTACTCCAGAGCAAAATCCAATTGCAAAAAATATGAATTGTACCGTTCAAGAAAGGTTGCAATGCATGCTTTCCAATGCAAGTCTTTCTGGTGGTTTTTGGGCTGAGGCAATGAAGACTGCAGTGCATGTGATCAATAGATCACCTAGTAAGAGTTTGGATGGTGGTATTCCTGAAGAAGCATGGAGTGGCAAGAAGCCCTCTTACTCTCATTCGCATATATTTGGTAGTTGCAGATGCTTCAGATGTTAGCATGGATCAGCCCGCAGTTTTTGATCATGCACATTCCTCGGTAAGCCCTCAGCATGAGGCACACTTCTTGGTAAGCCCTCAGCATGAGGCACATTCGATAGTAAGCCCTTAGCACGAGGCATATTTGACGGTAAGTCCTCAATACGAGGCAGTCCCATCTACATCAGCTCAGTCTAATTTCAGTGATGTACAGCCATCACCCTCATGCATGGATCTGACTCCATCCTTTGCCACAGATATAGATACTCAGCAGGAGTTCACCTATGATCATGCAATTATTCAGCAGGTAAGTCCTCAGCACGAGGCATTCACATCTTCTGCCGCATGCAGAGATATATGCCCCAACGCATTCAGCTCTTCAGGTGATTCCATTCTAGCATCCATCACTGATGCTTTCACCTCTGACATAGAGCATACCTTGGGCTCAGTTCCCTTCAGCAGTTCAGATCAGCAGATCAGTCTTCAAGACATTTCAGCATCGACTCACTCATGCCGCATTGCATCCTTGGATCCAGTTATGACCACCACTTTCGATCAGCAGATCATTCCTCAGTATGAGGATACTTATGCATCAGTACGGTCCTGCTCCAGTGCAATAGACATCATCAGGTTCAGCCATAGCGCAACCTGGGGAGACTCAGTGTTTCATCATGCACTTATGGCTGTCGTATTTTGTCCATACTTGATGCAGATCAGTGGTTGGATCCAAGATTATAGATCAGTCCCTACATCAGCATTCGGCACCTCATTCGCTTCAGGGACATTTTATGCATTCTCAGTTGTATTCCAGGCTTCTAGGCCTTTACACTGTCAACTCCTTCTCGATGAGCCTATGACAGATGCTACATCCCATGCCGATGGATGTTTAGCCATGCACACAGCATACGACCTTCAGCTCATGACAGTTGAGCATACAGGTTTGACATGTTTCCATACCTTGTCAGTTTTATGGGCTTCTTCTTCAGCAGAGCAGTGTATCATACCTGCACCTTCAGCCCCAGATTTTCAGCCCCTGGATCACTCTGTCCACATCGACTATGCAGTCTTCTTCGACCCCGCATCATTCGACAGAGATTATACTTCTACTGCAGCATACCTCACACATTGCTGTCAGTTCTTTTGGGTTGGTGACAACCTCATATGTCACAACCTACCGGATCACATCTCCATAGCTACATCGACTAGCCTCACATCCGGATGCCTCTTCTTTAGAGCAGCTGCATAGTCCACGATGACTCATGACATGTTCAGTACACAGCCATACATGCAGACATTCACACAGTCATCTTTTGATCGACCAGTCTTTGATCCAGGTGGACTTGACTTTCTCCATATTTCCTTCCTCTTCCTTTCGGCCTATCTTCTGGGTTTTATTCCCAAAGGTGAAGGATGACCCACAACTTAAGAGGGGAAAATCCACACCTTGTACAGGACCACATAAGTTGTACTCATTGTACTTGCTTCCGCTTCGTAGTCACTGTGCTCACATACGCACAAATGAAATCCACAAAAAGGTCTTGTACATGCACCCTCTACTTACCTAGTGCAATTTAAGAGGGGGTGTTAAAGATAGTGTAAATTGCACTATCCACATAGGGCATAGGGGCAAACCCTAACCCTAACCCTAAGGGGTTCACATGTATATCTTCATGTTCATTGTCAATACACTTAGTGTACAGGTAGCTATATCATGTGCACTCCTCTCTCTCTCTCCCTCTCTCTCATTTCCATTATCAGAGGTCTGGAAAAGTTCAAAAGAATCGCTCAGGCATCCACTGAGCATCATCTCTTGGATGATTCTTAAATTTGAGCAAGTATTTAGTATAGACATTTCCTTTTCGGGTCGAGGTCTGTTGATGATCAATAATGCATTCAGGTTCTATAATTTCTCTTCATCAACAATCAATGGAGCCTCTTCATAAATAGGATGAATAGGTAAAGGTCCTTTGAAGGGCTTTAAGAGGCTGATATGAAAAGCATTATGTATTTTCCAATTATCAGGTAATTCAAGCCTATAAGCTAGATCATTGATTTTCTGAATCACCTTGAAAGGTCCATAAAAACGAGGGGACATCTTGATTACTAGGCCATTTCTCAACACTCTTCAATCTTCTTTTCTCAATCCAAAGAAGTACATAATCACCTTCTTTAAAAAGCATGTGTTTCCATTTCTTATTAGCTTGTTTTGTGTACTTCTCTTGCGCGATTGCAATGGCTTCTCGAACCTCTTTGAGAATATTTTGATAGTCATGGGTAAATGCATCTGCTGCCTCCACTCTATGGGTCAATCTTGTGATAGGAATAGGTAAAACCTTCCCATAGATAATCTCAATGGGTGCTCTTCCAGTTGCTGAATGAGGAGTATTATTATAGGCAAACTGTAAAAGATGAAGATATTTGTCCCAAGTCTTTGGTCGACTTCCCGCATAAGCTCTTATCATATCCAGAATAGTACTATTTGTTACTTCAATTTGTCCATTCGATTCTAGATGAAAAGCTGATGAGAAATCTAACTAAGTGCCTAGATTATGAAATAATGCAGTCCAGAAATTATTGCAAAACTTCGAATCTCGATCAAACACTATAATCTTTGGCAAGCCATGATGAACAAAGATATGCTTGATGAATAAATGTGCAGCTTGCTGAGCTGTTAAAGTCTTCTTGCATGGGATGAAATAAGCTTGCTTACTAAAGTGATCTACTATCGTCTAGATCATATCATTTTGATTCGCTGTAGTAGGAAAACCTATTATGAAATCCATAGATATTTGTTCCCAAGGTTGCGTAGGAATAGGCAAAGGCATCAGCAATCCTGGGGTCTTTCCTTTGTAACTCTTGATCTTCTGGCAAGTGATGCATTCGGCTACAAACTTAGCCACATCTTTTCTTATAGTAGGCCAATGAAATTCTCTTGCTATCACTTGTAAAGTGGCGGTCACTCCCCTATGTCCCATATATGGTGGTTGGTGCATTTCCTCCATTATAATTTGTCTAAAGGGTCGAGTGATGCATAATTTCTTTTGATAAAAGAGGTATCCATCATTGAATAGTCCAACATAGGATTCCAATTATTATTCTCTAATTTGTTCCATATATCAGAAAAGTCTGGATCCCCTTGATAAGAATTCTTCATTCCTTTGAAAGGCTGGGTCTCTATCGCAGTGATGTGATTAATACTTGGCTTTCTGCTAAGAGCATCAACAACTACATTTTATTTTTTAGGTTGTATTGAATCATGGGCTGAAAACTCTGTATAAAGGATGCCCACTTTATGTGCCTATTGACGGATATTAGTGGCTGAGTCAACAAATGCTTGATACTTTGCTGATCGATTTTGATAAGAAACTCAGCTCCCATCAAATAATGTTTCCACACTCGTAAGGCATGCACAACAGCGGTTAATTCTTTATCATATGTACTATAATTGCATTCCGTTGGTTTTAATTTTCGGCTCTCATATGCTATTGGGATGTCCATCTTGCATAAATACGGCTCCAATTCCATATCCACTAGCATCGGTTACAACTATAAAGAATGGTCTAGAGAAATCGGGTAGTTGCAACACAGGAGCTTGCGTGAGAGCTTCTTTCAAAGCTATAAAAGATTTATCTTGACGCTCAGTCCATAAGAAATGCTTAGCTTTTCTAAGAAGGTCTGTCAATGGATGTGCAATGTATGCAAAATTCTGAACAAACTTTCTGTAAATGCTACATAATCCCAAGAATGATCTTAATTCATGAATATCTCGAGGTTTAGGCCATGTGACTATGCATTCAATCTTCTTTTGGTCCACTCAAATCCCATCAGCGGATACAATGTGACCCAAATACTCTATCTGATCTTGAAAGAAACTACTCTTTTCAGGATTTATGTACAATTGATTTTCTTTCAAGAGTGAAAAGACTAGCTTCAGATGTTCCTTATGCTCCTCAGTGTCTTTGCTAAACACCAGAATATCATCAAAAAATACTACCACACAATCTTGGTGTTTAAGAAAGATTCGGTTCATCATTCTACTAAAAGTAGCTGGAGCATTAGTTAGCCCAAAAGGCATAACTAGGAACTCATAATGTCATGTTTGAGTTCTAAAGGTAGTCTTGTATATATCCTCTTCTACCATACGAACTTGATGATAGCCAGATCTGAGATCTATCTTACTGAAGACCTTGCCCCCTTTCAATTTGTCCAAAAGATCATCAATCCTAGGGATTGGATATTTGTTCTTCACTGTGATTTTGTTTAGTGCACGATAGTCTATGCACGTTCGATAGGTTCCATTTTTCTTTTTGACTAATAAGACAGGTGCTCCATAAGGAGAACTGCTGGGTCTTATCAATCCTCTCTCTATCAGTTCCTTCACTTGCTTTTGAATTTCCTTTTGCTCTAGCTGGTTGACTCTATACGGAGCTTTGCAAGGTGGAGTATTGCTCGGTAGGATTTCTATCCTATGATCTTCAGGTCAAGAACATGGTATTCCAGGCGGTAAATCCTCTAAGAAACAATCAAAAAATTGAGAAAGAAACTTTTGGTGTGTAGGCTTAGTGTTTGGCTGAGTAGCCGTTACCGTATTCACCAAAATCAGATGTGTCCTTCTCAATCCACATCTGGTGTGAATTATAATCTATCTTAGGATTATATTGATGTCTCCATGGCATTCCTAAGATGATATCCACTCCCTGTAAGGGTGCCACTAGAAAGTCTCATTTATCCTTGTATGGTTTGATTGAAATTTCAAGATTCTTTACTTCTCTAGTGCAATTGTACTTTGTCTTGGTAAAAGCAGTTTCGACCTTATAGTTGGATGGGAAAGACTCTAGGTTTAGCTTTGCTAAGGCTCTTTCTGAAATGAAATCATGTGTACTACCATCGGCATATAGAATAACAACCTCTTTTCCATTAATGAAACCTTTCATTTTCAGAAGAGCATGACAGTTATACTTACCTCCCTCTTGCTTGGTTGCTTCATCGTCGATCATGTGCACTTTCGCTGTTGGGGTCTTCTTTCTTTTGGGACATTCGGTGGCTATCTGTCCCACCTTATTGCACCTGAAACACCTTATTTCTTTCTTCAAAAAATTTCCACCGTTCGGCTTCGAAGAAGAATCTGTCTTCTGTGGAACAAAACCATTTTTAGATTTAAAGAAGGGCTTCTTATCAAACCTCTTTTTCTTATGGAAGGGTACAGGCCATTCCAAAATTTTTCCTTCCTTTGGGATCCCATTCTTCCTCTCACAATTCATTGCAAGAGAAATCACAAATTTCAGAGAACGAGGATGAAACATGTTAATCTCGGCTCTCAACTTAGATTTTAGACCTGCCACATACTTCCTGCGTTGATCTCGCTCATTAACTTTCTCTAAGGACTGTAAGTGGATCAACATTTGCCAAAACCTATCAGTGTATGTGGAAATAGTTTCCTTATCGAATTGCCTGAAAGCAACCCACTATTGTCTGACTTTTGCTTTGAAATGTGAGGAAAGAAAATCTCTCTTGATGAGCTTTTGAAAAGACTTCCAAGATTTTGGTCGCCTTTTACTGTGCTTAGTGATATTCCACCAAAGTGCAGCACTCTCCGCTAAATGATTTGCAACACACTTAATCTTATCTTTTTTAAAGAATTTCTCCCCTGCAAAGCAATCATTTAAGTGACTGATCCAAGACAAAACAATGCGTGCTTCTTTCTTTCCACATCGAAGTATAATTTATCGAGTGAAAATTGAGTAAAAGAGATTACAATGTACACCTACGTCCAATAACACGTTATATAAAAATCAACAACTTATACCAACCAAAAATTGAATAGAGGATCTTACATTTATAAAAACTTGGAAATTGCTGAGAGCCTTAACGGCCAAAAGATTACAGCTAGTGACCATAACCATTCAAATATAAAAGCTAACAACAGTGCATACTGAGAGCCTCAAATTGAACAAAAAGAGATTACATAAATGTAATAAAAACTCAGCAATTGCTGAGAGCCTTAGAGACCAAAACATTACATCCAGTTAGCCAAAATATTGTTGAGAGCCTTAGAGGCCAAAAGATTACATCCAACCATTGCTGAGAGCCTTGTCTGAGCAAGAGGGAATTTGTACAACTCAGTTTTCCGCCGGTCTAGCTTGTTGCATTAAAAAATTTTAGGGAGCCAAAGGAGGATACGATGGAGAGGCCGAAGACCATGCACATTGTCAGGACTCAGATTATGGCCCCCCCAACAAGTCGAGAGTACTCTGCTCTAAAAATATTGAGGCCTATGTCGACACCTAAGGGGAACCCATACACCACAACCATAAAGAGGCCCTCTGTGAGCATGTCAGCTAAGGTGGAATACTGAGGCCTATGTCGACACCTAGGGGGAACCCATACACCACAACCATAAAGAGGCTCTCTGTGAGCATGTCATCTAAGGTGGTGACATGCAGATGTGTGGGGAATCGACTGTGAACGAAGGGTCTCCACTAGTACTAGCATTTCTACTCCAGGTGAGTGCAACGCAATCACCTTATATGAGAAGAAGATAACATTGGGATCACAAAGCATCGAGAGGGGGGGGGGGTAGTACGCATGGTGAAGATGAGTGGGTGAGCAGCAGATGAGCAGGGGAGCATATGAGTGACGAGAGTTGGAGGAGGGAGCGTGGAGAAAAGTAGAGTAGGGGCGAAAAAGAGCTAGAGGAGGGGTGTGGAGCAAAGTAGCAAAGCGTGTGGAGCAAAGTAGTAGAGCACGGGTGAGGATGAGAGCAACGTAGTAAAATGCCAAATGCCACGCATCTTATATATATTATAAAGTTCGAGCCAGTGTGGGGGCTGGAGCCCAGGGTTCCATCCATATTAATTGCAGGCCACCGCGGTGGAATCTTAGGCACCACCTCAAACGAGCTGGTAATCATGAAGCAGACGCCATGTGGTGGGTGAGCAGGCCACTCCGATGGCTAGCAATTAACTGCCAGCCCGGTGGAATCTTAGCCACGACAGACGTGGCTGATGAGAGCTACCACCACTGGGCAGTAATTCCCACAAAGGCAAATCATGAATCTCTAATTACTCATTACCATGCACTCTAGTTCTCTACTGAGCATGCAAGCCCGGTGACTGGTAATTTTTACTGCACTCGTAGTGATCATGCATGCTTAAGCCTGATGGAGGGTGACCGGTGCTCTACTGGTAGCCCGGTGGAATCGTAGCTATGACAGACGTGGCTGTAATCACTCATTACCATGCACTCTAGTACTCTACTGAGCATGCGAGCCCGATGACTGGTAATTTTTACTGCACTTGTAATGATCATGCATGCTTAAGCTCGGTGGTGGGTGAGCGGTGGTGGCTAGTAATTTTAACGTGGCTGATGACAGCCACCACCACCGGCCAATAATTCCCATAAAAGTAAATCATGAAGCCTAATCACCTCTAACCTCTCTCATTACCATGCACTCTAGTACTCTCCTGAGCATGCAAGCCTAGTGACTGGTAATTTACTGCACTCGTAGTAATCATGCATGCAAACCTTGACAGTGTAGTCGAGCTACATACCGTTATTCCATTCCCTTAACCATTTCGTCTTCTATCCCTCTCGACTGTTCCGTCTTCTATCCCTCTCCCTTAACCGTTTCTTCTTCTATCCCTCTCGACCGTTTCGTTCTCCCTTGCAATCGGATTGCAAACTCAAGCCTCCACTACTCCATTTCCTTCATTGTTTCATCTTCTATCCCTCTTGACCATTTCTTTCTCCCTTGCAATCGAACTGCAAACTCAAGCCTCCACTGTTCCATTTCTTTCACTATTTCATCTTCTATCCCTCTCGACCATTTCTATCTCCCTTGCACTTTTCCTGCAACTTCTATCCCCTCTTGTAATGGACCCTGCACAGTTCGGGAGCTCCTCACACAATCTTTCCTCCCCCTCTGTAGCACAGTGTGAGAGCCCCATGACATATGGGACCTCCTCTCTCTCTCTTCAAAAGCCCAATTTGTATGCTCTCCAAAACTTCACCAAGTTGGTACAAGAGGTGCACGTGAAGGAGGGGCAACTAGTCTGTCAAGGTCAGAAGATTACCATCAAGGAAAGCATGATTGAAAATGCTCTAGGAATTTTTGGAGGCAATTTGCAAGCACACTTTTTGAGAAGCAGTGGAAGAGACAGGATATTCTAGATGTATACCCCAACGATCAGATTAGTAAAGATGGTGGAGTCAAGATTTCGAGCTTGCCAACATACCTTCAAGATGTGTTGAAGTAGACCATTCACTTCTTTACTGATACGAGAGGAACCTGCAAGTTTTGGGATGGCAAATCCCAATTGTCGTCTCAGTCCGCTAGAGTTGCAATGCACCTGATGGCATCTACCCTCAAAGGGATTTTTGAGCAATACGATAAGCAGATTTCTCAGAAGGTGACTTTTCTACAAGAGAAAGCCACTGAGCAGCAAAGGCAACGCAACTTGAGAAAAGTCTCAGGGAAGGTGCAGAAGCCAAGGTAGAGGAGACACAAGCGATGGTCTTGCAGGCACAAGAGCAAGCTGAGGCCGCTACAAAAATGGTCGACATGGAAAGGCATAGAAGAGAAGAAGCAGAGAAGCGCATGAAGTAGCTCCGAGATAGGCTCGAAGAAGTGAGAAATGACGGGGACATGGCGGACAAGGAGCTAGAAAAGATGCGAAAGGATCTTGAAGATCAGAGAGCCGAAAAGGAGGTTCTTTACAAACGGCTCTGCAACATGCAGATCACATTGAACATTGAAAAAGACCAAATGATGGAGGAGCTGAAAAGGGAGAATGCAGAAACCAGAAAGGTGATGCAGGAATTGCGAGAGAGCTTCAAGGCTAGGAAGGATGGGGCAGAGAACAGCCGGGGTAGAGAAGACAACGAGGCAGCTCTCCAGGCCAGGAAGGATGCAGAGAGCAACCACGGTGGAGCAAGTTGCAGCAGCCACGGTGAGGGTTGTTTTTTCGAAACACTGTTGGAAGTCCAAAGAGTAAGATACAAGACCTTGCAAGAAGATTACGATAGGGCTGTGCACAAGCTTGCCGTGGCTTTCGATAGTTATGAAAAGCACTCTGTCGTCCTGAGAGATTTCCAAACTAGAGTAGAAGTCTTGGAAACGGCCCATGAAGATGTTTTTGAGCAATTTAAGTAGCTTCAACAAATGCTGATGAAGCTGTTGCACAAAGTGAGCAAAAAGTGGAGGAGATGCAGGAGAACATCAGCAGCCTTAGGATTAGGGAGGAAGGAATCAAGAAGCAACTTTGTCATGTACATAGAAAGACTGTGGTATTGACGGCCGCAATAGTTAAATCGGATGCCTATCCTGCTATGCAACACGGTCCGAAATGCATGGTCAGCCATACCCCCACCATAGATGACTGCTATATCCGATGGCCTGCGTGCTACCACCCTGTGCACGTTTTTTTCTTTGAGATGTTTGTGCATACAAAATCACTATGTAGAGAATGCCATTTGCCATTGCCCAAGTCATGGACAAATCAAATGTGCCTGCCTACTACATCTATCTACGACGAGAAAGTAGATGTTGTAGCTCAATTTGCCCTTTGGGCAAAAGATACAAAAGACAAGAAGCTCAAATTGAAGAAGGCCAATACCGAGCCTGACTGCGAGGAAAAGGAGCTTGAAGGGAGGAACCAGCCCCCTTTAGGAAAGGAGCAAGAAGGGCCGAGCCTACAACCAGGAAGCTCAAATCAAGGAAAGAGGAAGCGGCATGAAGGGAGGGGCCGGGTCCTTGCAGGAAGGAACTAGCCCCATTTTGAAAAGGAGCAAGAAGGGCCAAGCAGGGAGCTCAACAAGGAGTCCTTGAGATGTAATATGAAGGAAAGAGATGTAATCTATGCAATCTGTGTGTAATCTATTGAATTGTTAATCTTATCCAGAGTTTACTTGGGCAATGTTTTCTCAACTATGTGACTAGATAGTGTCCTTTGATCCATGCCAGCGTCGTGATAATAATGAGACGAAAGATTTCGATTTGACAAGTAATGTGAGATGAAAGATTTTGATTAGATCACTAATGTGAGACTGAAAGATTTCGATTAGTCAACTAATGTGAGAAGAAAGATTTCAATTAAACAACTAATGTAAGATGAAAGATTTCAATTAGACAACTAACATGAGATTGAAGAATGAGAAGGTCGGGAACTCAAAGATTTCGATTACCAAAGTAACATGAGACTAAAGATTGAGAAGGTCGGGCTCAATGAACTCTCTCCCTATTTAAGTGCAGTGCAAACACAACTAAGAGCCCATTATGAAATCTAGCCCCAAAACTCTGTACACTGATCCAAACTCTGTACACAGATCCACCTACTGCCGATCCACCTACAATGAATATATGGCACACCCAAATAAATTTGGAATGCTTTTGTTCTATCTGAAAACGATGTTGGATGGCATCCTCGCAAAAACAGACCTGAAGAAGGAGGAAAATAGTTGCAAGGAGGACATGCTTCGATGGTGGGTGTATTACTTGGAGTCGGCAGAGACGTTGAATATTAATTTCCCTGGCTATTGTTTTTCTTGCTCCTTTAAGGTACTCGTCAAGCTCATGATGTAGGTTTCTTTTGGCAAGACATGATAGAGGCGCGAAGATGTATATAGTGCAAAGACCAGGATGAAGAGGACCCCCAACGAAAGGAGGAGTTACTATGGGCGTACAAGTCGGCAGAGTCAAGCAAACAGTGTGTAATCTGAGTGTGTGAAGAGGTCTACCATTGTGCATTAGACTGGCCTAAAGAGCTGGGAGATGCTTGCTATAGAGAGGCTGTAATTTTCTTGTGCCGCAAAATGTCGTCGTATTTTGAAAAAATAAAAATCTTGCAGACATTTCTTGGACTTGTGGACTTTCTCATGGTGCTCATAATACCTGATTTTGTATCGACCTACTTCCATGTTAGTACTTAAATATTTTAAATAGCCCGGTGGTTGAAATTTGACGGTTAATGATAAGCAGTCTAAAGGGCACTGTTTTAGTATAGCACTGTGCAACAAATTTTAGGATAGCACGGCAATAGTATAGGGATAGCACGGTAGTAATGCAGGATAAGTTATCGATAGCGCGGTGGTTGGTTGCGTTAGGATATTAATGGCCACCAGCGCGGTGGTTTGCTTCTATTATTACAAGATGAATGGATTTGTAGAATGTGTGGATTCGTTATGGGAAACCAGCGCGGTGGTTGTTGGGATATACTAAAAACAAGCATGGGATGAAATTTAACGGTTAACAAAATGATAAACAGTCTAAAGGGCACTGTTTTAGTATAGCACTGTGCAATAAATTTTAGGATAGCACGACAGTAGTGTAGGGGTAGCACGGCAGTAGTATAGGAGGATAAGTTATCGCCAGCGCAGTGGTTGGTTGCACTAGGATATTAACAGCCACCAGCACGGTGGTTTGCTTCTAATATTACAAGATGAATGGATTTGTAGGATGTGTGGATTCATTATGGGAAACCAACGCAGTGGTTGTTGGGATATACTAAAAACAAGCATGGGATGAAATTTGACAGTTAACGAAATGATAAATAGTCTAAAGGGGATTGTTTTAGTATAGCATTGTGCAACAAATTTTAGGATAGCACGGCAGTAGTGTACTGATAGCACAGTAGTAGTGCACGATAAGTTATCGCCAGCGTGGTGGTTGGTTGCACTAGGATATTAACAGCCACTAGCGCGGTGGTTTGCTTCTAATATTACAAGATAAATGGATTTAGTAAGATGTGTGGATTAGTTAGGGGAAACCAGCGCGGTGGTTGTTGGGATATACTAAAAACAAGCATGGGATTTACCATTTGGGATTTACATAAATAATTTAATAAACCAGCACGGTGGTTGTTTGGGATATACTAAAAAGAAGCATAGTGTGGAAAGCTCAGCTCAGAGAAATTAAGCTAGTTTCCTTCTTTAGAAAATCCTAACTCTCTCTCTCTCTCTCTTTGCCGATGAGGGGGAAGCTAGCCAAATATATGCATGTCAACCTTGCATGCCTGCTGTATGGCAGATTGGTGGAGACAGTACATTGCTTGTTTTTTGGAAGTGTGTAGTGGCTAGAGAGGTTTGGAGGCACCTAGAATTGGTGATTCGTTGAGTAAAAAACGTGGCACCTTTTTTCTTAGGAATTCAGCATATAACGAGCAACACGGCGGGACTCCCTTCAACCCTAGCAGCTTGCTGCCCATACTTGCAAGCCGTCGTGATCATGGCCATTTGGGATGTTAGGAACAAGTAGGTCTTCTAGCAAAAATCCCTCGGATTTCGAGAAACCACCATCTTGACCTTGTCAGTTCGAACCTCCGGGACCTAAGTTGGGCAGCCAATAACAAGGATCCGCTAATAAGCCGATCCCTCCTTGAAGTCCATGTGGAAATTTGATGGGATGACAAGTGTACCCTCGCTACTTGCAATGCCTTTCGTTTTGGAAAACCATGTATTTTAATGTTATTTCTAGGACAATGTGGAAAGGTTTGTAGCAATCAAACATATCTATGTTGTAGTTTCAAGTATTTTAGAGGACCACACCTACATTCAATATTTTAAAATTGTGACAATGTGCCAACTAGCACAACACACTCCATAACAAGACATGAATCAATTAAAGAAACTAAAGAAAATGAGCTCCATACTAAAGCATGGGAAAGATATTTGGTTATGGTAAAGAAGCTCCTTTATTAATTCCATAACTCAGATGACTAAGGCTAATTAGTTAATTAGAAAGACAAGCGGGCACACACGCACACATAGATAGTTCTTATCCCATCTAATCTTGATCCCATCTAATCCAAAGGGTGAGGTCGACCTCCTGAGGCAATGTAGTTAGTGGGATAGGTTAGATTATTAAAAGGCTTGAGTAATCTCAAGGTGGTGATGGGCTCCCCCCAAACCACAACACACAAATACATAGCAAGTGTGCATGCGAGACACAGCAAACAACAAAAGAAAGAAAAATCCTGAAAAAGGTCAATTGATTGAATCCCCTTGTCACGTCTTTTTTGGAGAGAGAGAGAGAGAGAGAGAGAGAGAGAGAGAGAACAGAAGTGCACTAGAACAATGTTAAGTAGCAAATTTGGATGTAAGGGACAAAATTACTTCTAAGGTGCATGGACAGCAGGAATGAAAAGAGTGGTGATGGGATGGGGATCCCATGTTCCCCCCAACCCCTCACCATCACTCTAACCTCACCCGGTCCCGGACGAGTGGGCTTGGCTCGTGGTCGAACACACACCCACACCGCACTCACACACACATTCTACTACGAGGCGGGCCTGCTCGCCGTGAGTTGGGGATTCCATGTTATCACCCATTAGACTGGGGCTGTGCTTTTTCGGGTTCTGGGAGGAGAGAAGAAGAGGTGTGACCGGGCGAGAGAGTTTTAAAAAGAAGCTTTGAAGAACTCTAGGGGCACCAGCTCAGCAATGAGGGGATGCCATGTCATCAAGGAAGATTGCCACGTGGAAAGGAAATACTGGTGAAGATGAACGGTGGAGAAAAAAGCAAGGTGAAAGATGAACGGCGGAGATGTAATCGTGCGACCCTTGTTGAAATTCAAACGAGTTTCTTGCTTCTCTCTTGTCTTCTAAAAAGTTTACACTTCTTTTTTGCTCCCCCTTTTTGTTGCTGCTGCTCCTGGTTCATCTTCTTGCCCCGGCTATGGCGATCTTACCCCTCCTCGCCGCCTCCTAGTATCCCTCCTCATTGCATTCACTCTTCCTCCCCTCCCTGCTTCCTTACTTTGGCCTTTCTCCAGGTGTCGCTGTTCAAGATCGGGATTACCGCTGCGGCTTCCCCTATTCTGGCTGCCTTGTTCCGGTTCTGCCGACACCGCCGCACTCTTGCAGATTACGGTAACCGAAGCTTGAATTCATCCTAATTTCGATAGGCTAGTTGCTTACCGGCGAGGGGAATCATCGGAGTAAAGTTAGAGACGCATCCGAGACCCGGCGTTAAGATAGCAGCATGGATTTACCCGGCGGAACATAATCCTCCAGCAGAATTGCAGCACCCGTGCAGCACATAGATTTGTTGCTTAACGGGGAGAGGAATCATCAGAGTTAGAAAGGGAAGGCTAGAGAAGCCTCCAACAAGAAGTTGTTCAGCATTTTGATACCAAAGGCTTGCCATTGTGATCAGCAAGGGTTTCGACGAAGCAAACGGGAAGAATCCTGCTAGCGGACAACGTTTTATTCAAATCGCAAGAGACGGACAGATAGGTTCTGGAGGAAGGGAAACACAATTTCTGTGGAAGCAATCAAAGCTCTCCCATTCTTCCGTTTTCTCCCACGCTTTTAGACTTGCAATCCTGCTTGCGCAGCGTTTCGTCATCTCATCAGCAACTATGGGGCATGATCCGGAGCTGGCTCCCGAAGAAGAACCCCCTCCTGAACTGGATGTCCACGAATATCTCAACCGCAGCGACCCTTTCCTTGTCATCTGCCGTTGCTTCAGCGTCCTCACAGCCATAAGCGCCCTTCTTTGCGTTGCCGTCAATGTCTTCTCTGCAGTGCAGTCCTTTCGCAGCGGGCAAGACGTGAGTACTCTGAAATGTGCAATGAAGTAGGCCATGGCATCGTTTCTGCGAGTGATTAGGCAATGAGTGTTTTGCATCGACAGGTTTTCAGTGGCATTTTGCGTTGCTACGCCGTGGTCATTGCGTTGTTCGTCGCTGTTGCTGAGACGGAATGGCAGCGAATATTCAATTTCTGGAAAGTAAGAGCTCTTCGCAAATGTTTTCGATTCCCCTCTGGAATGCCGTTTGGAGGTTTCGATACTTTAAACGTGGATTTGAAGAATTGTACAATCATATTTGTGTTCGATCTTACAACTGCACGCCCTATTGTGATGGCAGATCCTTGAATACTGGGCTGGGAGAGGGATGCTGCAAGTCTTGTAAGCTTCTGCCGTGCGACTTCACACGTTTCTTGTAGACAGACTCGACTTTCGGGGGTGTGTGTGTGTGTGTGTGAGAGAGAGAGAGAGAGAGAGAGAGAGAGAGAGAGAGGTCATTTGATGATATGGTCAAGCGTTTGCAGTGTTGCAATTATGACAAGGGCGCTTGCGGATCAAGAGGCAGAGGGGAGTGCGATTGTTATTCTGCAGGAGGTCTCAAGCTACTTGCTTCTGGCCTGCGGTGTCGTCTACATTGTCACGGTAACGTCGCTTGCTCCTTTTCTTGCACAAAGCAAGCAGATGCTCATTTGGAAGGGAACCAAGCCTTAACACATAAATACTACAGGGATTGCTCTGCATTGGTCATTTGAAACGCACGCGACTGCAAAAAGCGCAGTGGCGGGTACAAGCTGCTAGGGATCTCGAGGTTAGATATTGAGTTTCGTTCTCTGGGTTGAGCATCCACTCAGGGTTTGTATTCATTCCGAAATGTAAACGAAACTTGTCCTAAAGAGATACCCAATCTATGCAGGAGGTAGAGAGGCGCAGAAAAGAACTACAAGGCTTGCTGTCTGGGCGTTCCTAGAGACTGAAATTCTGATTGTGGAGTATGGCTATGGTGTTCAACCTATCTAGGAAAGGGCATGGAAGAAGAAGGGCCGTGTATGACGAGTTTTGTATTCACAATTATTAGGCCACTGGGTATGCAAAATCTCGTGAAAGTCAGATAACTTAATCGATGTTGGCAAGTGTGTAGAGGTGCTGGGATCTGCACATGTGGAGATGTTTTGAGTGTACAGTAGGTAATTTGAAGTGCAATCGATTCTATTGGGTTTTGTTAGTGCAGGATTTGTGTAGTGGCTTCTCTTCAACACTGGTAGATCAAAAAAAGCACAGAAGACTGACCGTATTGGTCTTTCTCCTGGCCTCGGGGAATTTTGAGCAATAACCATGAAAGCTAAGCCCGATGGAGCAATGGAGATCTACCTCAACAAATGGGCTCGATCGCCCCTGAGGTGGTTTTTTTCAACGAGGGCATTGTGTATACACCTGGGTACTGATACGACCGTGTATCTTGCTTCTATTTCGTGCTGGATCACAAAATCAGTGCCTTTGCTTTGTCAAAAACATCAATAATCAGAGTTTAGTGTCCGTTGCACAAGTTGTTTCGTTTTGTTACTAGAACTCAAATGATTCTGATAGCGTAACAAACTCAATAATAAACAACTGTATCGACTTTCAAGTTGCTACATTTTGGGCGGCGATCTTGTCCACAGTTTTTTAGGAAGGCAATAGAGATACAAAGGTATCCGAAAGGGCCAAGAGCCAAGAGCCAAAATAACAGACGTAAATAAAGGAAGCTGTAAACGTAAAAGGAAGCTGTAAACGTAGGCAGATAGAAAAGCTCTCTCTGAGGACTGGATGCTTCTCTCATTCTAAGCCCCTTCTCTTTTTAATTGAACTATCACAGAATGTGTTTAGGGCGTCTTTGCCTTCCTCCCTCTTTTTCTCTCTCTTTATGTCTTTCTCCCTCATTGTTCTGTTGTTTCTTACCTTTGTTTTGAAGAACATTCTGAATTTGCAAGATTGGATATATTCTAGTCTTACAAACGGATATATCAATTTGTAAGATTGGATACATTCTTGACAGTTATATCTTTATTCAAGCTCAAAATCTTAAATCATTGATTTGTGGCTTACTATGCCCCCTTACCCTTGAATTAAGACAAAATCCTTCGGTTGGTTTGTGTTGAGACTGATGGATGATGGGTGACGAGAGCAGTTAATTACGCGGGTTTTTTTTGTCGTTTCTGTTTCATCCATATTACATGCTTTTCTTTTGCATTGTTGGTTTGCCTGCCTTTCCAACAATCAATGATTGCTTGACTTATTTTCTGCTGAATGTTAGGAGTTAATTCCCTCTTTGTACATGTTGTTTTGGCCGTCCCAATTATGGAGGAAATTTTGAGTTTCAAAGAGCCATTAGCATGGTCGCATGGTATGTGTATATTGGGAAATTTGTTTCTCAGTTTTTCCTCACCTTGCTCTTTTGTTTTTTGTGTTTGATGCTGCATTGAAGATGGAAGGTGTTACAATTCTTTTACAGAAGGTGTCCACGAAAGTGGATGGATGGGAATGTTTTTGCTTGAAGCAGTTTGTTTCAAGATACGTTTCGTTAATGCTGTTTTGGGAGCTAGACATACATGCAGTGTGATTGTGCGGCTTTTTAATATCTCCAACACTGTTTGATAGGAAGGATGCTGAAAGAAGTTGAGGGAGCCAAACATACATTTTACTTCGGGAAATACAGAGAAACGTGTATTGTTAAACGTATCAACTGTTATGAAAGCATTTGCAGTAGGATGTGAGGAAATGCTCTCTCTCTCTCTCTCCATGAACAAAATGAGTAAAGCATTTATGAGGCATTTGGTTCAATTTGTGTGTTATCATCAAGAACTCATGAGAGACTTGTTGCAAACTCATGCTTTGTCATTCTATAATGTGGTCCTCTTGATTTTTCCCAAATCATTGGGCTAGTGTAGTTAGTGAACTCTTGGTAAGCATTGAGTTTTCCTTGCTCGACCAAACCTTGTGTTGATAGATCCTCCTTGGGAAAAGGAGATAGCTCACCAATGTATGATGTGGGTAAACGTTTTTGCGACTACTCAGGATTGCATAATGGATCTTGCAAAATGGAATGTAGTTGAGCCTCCATGTCAAGGTACTATGTATACATGCACCTCTGCATGTATCTTTGCAATACATTTAGGTAATAGTCTTTTTAATTATCTTGTTGGTGAGATGTATGGAGGTTAGTTTCAAACTTTGTGTTGATAAATCCTCCTTGGGTAAAGGAGATAGCTCACCAATGTATGATGCGGGTAAATGTTTTTGTGACTACTCAGGATTGCATAATGGATCTTGCAGAATGGAATGTAGTTGAGCCTCCATGTCAAGGTACTATGTATACATGCACCTTTGCATGTATCTTTGCAATGCATTTAGGTAATAGTCTTTTTAATTATCTTGTTGGTGAGATGTATGGAGGGTAGTTTCAAAAGCTTACACACGCTTTAAACCAATGTTGCCAATGAGAGAGGTCTACATGCTCTTTATGCAAGGTATTGGTCTCAATATTCATCTCATTGGTGGGATGGGTTGGTGACCACTTTAGGAGGCATCTAATGTGTCTAGCATGGCATCCATATATATCTTATAAGGAAAAGGGAAAAAAGCTAGCGTTAAGCATATAGTCATGCTAAATATTATTCTTTGTGGATTTGTGAGTGGACTCTAAAATGCAAAAGGGGATTAAATCAAACCATGCTTTAGCCTAATCAAAATGGTTTGTAGTGAGATGTGACACCAAACAATCCCAAGCTTCGTAGGGTCATACCAATTACAAAAGTTTTTTGACCTCATGTTGAAAGAAGAACATTCCGAATAAACATGAGAGAGCCATTGTAGGAAAACTTTGAAATTGGAGAGCTCTTTAAAGTAATAGTTTGTTGACGTGATCGATGCAATTAGTACAATGAATGCAATTACTTGAGAAGTCTAAAGGTGCTCATTTCCTTCCCATGAGTAGTTTCCTTTTGAACTTACACTTTTGTCAAATCCAATACTTGTAGAATGTTACATCCTCATAGTTCATGGGGCTTGCATATTACATATCCGTTTGATGTTGATGTCTTGCGATGTGTTTTGTGTATCTTTGGTTGAGATTATAAATATGATATGAGCATTTGGTGATGTGAAAGCTTCCTAGGTCCAATTCAAGTTTATAAAATTCGTGCCATCAAATATTTTCTTTCATTGAGCGTTAATAATACACTAGCTCATATTAATAGTAACTAATTAATCTAAAAAATAACTAACAAGCATAACTTGTATACTGCTCATCAGCTAGTTTTAGTTGTATTATTTTTGTTGACTTGCCTTTAGTGTACTATTGTAATGTTTACGTCATACTAATGCTTGTTAAATATCATTAATAGTTGACATTAATCTCTTTAAATTTTTATATTAAAAGCATAAGTTTGTGAAAATAGCATGATTGTGCAAAAGTACCATGTTGAAAATACTTCATGAAGTATAATTGCTTAAACACTTTTACAATAGATGCACCACATGGAGCTTGTCAAAAAAATCATGTGGTGTATGTGCCCAATCATCAAAGGAGATATGGTGGAGGAAAAGCAACATCCTATTTGGACAACGCTTGTGTATGCATTATAATGATAGTTTTAGTATGATTTTAAAATAGTGAATGCCATATTATGATAAAATTAGTTTAGACAATACTAATATATTAATTAAATTATGGCTAGAAGAGCAGCACAGGAAGGAGGAAGGAGGAGATAGGGAAGACTTGGAAAGAGGGGGACAAAAGGAGAATCCTCCTTCCCCTTGCCCCCCCCTTGGCCTTTATCCTATGTACCCCCTTGTGTGCCTCTTGTATGGCTATGGTTGTGCAATAGAGAGAGAGGGACTGGGAGGGTGTTGTGAAATTAGAGCACATGGATGAGAGAGGAGAGGAAATGGAGAGATGGACAGAAGGAGGAGAAGAAGTGAGAAATGGACAAGGGAGGGGTTCAATGGGATCGAAAGGAGAAAGAGGAGAGGAAGTAGAGAGGAGTAAGGAGGCGATATTGAATAGGAAGAAGGAAAGAAAAGGTAGTAGGAGGAGAGAAGGAGCTATGATAATGATTAGGAAGAAGAAAAGAAAAGGTAGGAGGAGAGAAGGGAGATGTGAGACTAGAGAGAGGAAGAGGAAAGATTAGAAGAGGAAATATGAGGGTAGGGATTGTGACACAAGGAGGAGATGAGGGAGAAATTAGAAATTAGAGGAGGGAATGCAAGGATAAAAGAGGGAAATCTGGATTTTGAAGTTGAGGGAGAAGACAAATTGGTTCTTCCTCCCTTCCTCATAAATTTCAAAGTTTGAAATTCCCCCCCTCTCCCTCCCTCCTTTACACCTCCCTCCTTTCCTCCTACTATCACAAAGAGGGGACCTTCTCTCTCCATCTCCCCCTCTTCGTCCCTTCTCCTCCCTCCCTCTTTCCCCCCCTCTCCCTTGCATGACTACAAGGTGAGTACCATAAAGAGGGGATCAACAATTGATACCACGTAATCCATAACACTTGGCAAGGCAAGGGGTGATGATAGGTTTAAGACTTGGTCACAAAGTTTGCTCCCATTTGGATAAATGTGGGTCTACATGGCTAGCTCCTTACCATCTTTTGAGCCCATAACATCACCTTATGCCCAAAACTTTCGCTTATTCCAAAAGACATGGGGAAAATCCAACACTCAATTCTGTAGGTGCATCGAACATAGTATTTCCAACCTCCATGTTTAGTTTGGGACCATTTGGATACATAGGGGATCCTCCTTTATTTACTTTTCATCTTTTGTGCATATATGAATCCTAGTGTGTCTAGTTGTATTTTCCATAGGGTAAGATGAAAGAGGGAATTTTAGGGGGCCAAAGAACATGAAACTTGGTGAGGGCATGAGTTGTCTTACGAAAAAGTCCTCACCAATTTCGTTCTCACTTATATAAATTTAGGCTCTCATTGTTATCTCCTACCTCAGTTCGAGCCATAACCTCACCGTGGGTCTAAATTTGGGGAAATTCCATCAAACATGGGACAAATTTGATCCACATTGACTTAGTTTTATATATTTTGGCCCATTTTGGATATAGGTGGTCCCTCTATTACTTTGTTCCTCTCTTTCATGTGTTGACAATGGTGTCATTATTTGAACTTTCCATAAGATGAGCTAAAATAGGAGGTTATATGACCCCAAATCAGCATAGAATAGAGGCAAGAGATAGTAAAGGTGTGAAGCAAGAGCATGCTACCACATGGAAAGGAAGATTTAACCATCATGAGAGCAAGAAATGCAAGTATGTATTACACTCCTATAAAAAGGAGGTCAGTTTCATGCAATAACATATGCAAGCTCTCGAGTCTCTCTTTGAGTACAATGTAACCAATTGAACTTGAGTCTATGCTATTTAGTCTAGCTCTTCATCATGTGTGCACTTAGGATCCACCCTAGATTAGATCTCACCAGTCCCACGTAAGTCCAAGTTCAACATAATTATGCGTGCTTGAGGTACACTTTATGCCCCATATTGCCACAAGGGAAATAGTCACTACGATGTTTGATTCCACTGGAATAAACATGGGTGCACATTGATATCTCTTTACGTCTTAATCTCAGTGTGTTTTTTGTAGTGTGGTGCTTCCAACATCCTTCCAAACTACTCGCCCACTTCAACTTATGTGCAATGCTTTTTTATGTACTTTGCCTCTTTTATCTATGTGTTGATAGTCTTTTTTGATCACCCTCTCTTGTCTTGGTCGCCAAGCTCTAAGCTACGTGATGCTACTCGTGGTAAAAGGGAAACTCATGGAGTGGGAGCCAAGCACCAACATAGAAATGGGCTATGGTAACACGGCATAAATGTGTGTGAAGATGTTTAGCATAGAATGAACACTTAAGAGAGTGCAATAGTGAATAGGAAACTAATATACAAACTATCTTGAAAACAAGGTCTCTTGGCCCATTTGATTTACAAGAAATTTAGCATGACAAAGTGTGTAACCTCTCATATGTGCGGAAGCCTCACTCTCTTAGCCATAACAACACACTCGCACAAAGACTTTCTACTCATTGATGACTATTCTTTGGTAGCATCACCTTCTTTGTCTGCTCGATTCCTTGTGCATCTCTTGACTCTTGCTTCTATCACTCGATGTCTCCTTATTGCCATCCCTTTTTGAGACATGCTTCTCCCTTATAGTCGCCTATGTATTGGATTATTCTACCACCTCAACCACGATTAGTCGTCCTTGTACATTGTTTTGTGTCAATTCATATCTAGTCCACTTCTTGCACATCCTCTTGCATCATGCACCTAGTTCCTGTGCCATTTCTTGCCACCTTAACCACATTCTTTTCCCACATGCATGTTTATTGCGTGTGGGTGTCAAGGGTTAATACTCACATGAACTTAGCTTGAAAAAAATCCTCAGAGTTTGAATCCTAGAGGATGCTTAGGGCCATTAGGGACTAGATGGGAGGCAAGAGTTGAGGGCCCTAGAAATTCACCCGTAGAGTGGCCATTGTGGCGTCAGCAAGCCACGTATCATCTCAATGCTTAGGGGCTTGGTGTTGCAAGTCAAGTCAGCCTTTGTTGGTGCTTGGTGCATTAAATTGTAGTCATTGTCTAGATGCATTGGATCAGATGTGGGTGTGTTGAAGTGCTTGGCCGGTGAGGCGAAAGGGAGCAATGGGGTCGGCCTGCACATTGATGTTACCTTGGGCCGCCAAGGATATATAGCATTGAGTTATATCGGTGCATCTGGATATAGCGGCCCTCCATTTTTCTTTCCTCTTTCAATCAGGCTGACAATAGTCGAGTGAGGTGGTGAGTGAACTTTAACTATAGCCTTTTGTTAGCTGCACGGCCCTTGGACCTTTTCTCCAAGGGCCCTTCGCAAACTAGTTCAAGATGCACCCAGATCAAATGCGACTCTATGAGGGTGATCACAAGGAACTTCTCAACTTGCTTAAAGAATTGGGTGAAGTAGTTTCATAGAGACTTTGTGGTTAGTGAAATTATGCATGCCATGATTGCTTGTCTCTCCATCCTATATTTCATCCTTTCCCTCTACGCCACAAAATTTTTAATTGGTATCATAAGCATGCACCATGTGCTTGTGGAGGCTTATAGTGGCTAGCAAGTAGGAAAGGGAATGCTCCAAGTGGGTTGTTGGAGGTCCTTGATCTAGGTGTCGATTTTTGCAAGTTGTCTCGATGGGAAGCTTCATGTGGCACATCAGCAAAGTTTCATGAGCCAAAATGGATTGCAACTTCATGTTGGACAAGGGCAGGGCTTCTAGGATCAAATGTTTAATGGCAAGAGGAGGAGCTATTGAGGCGTCAGTGGGGCTAAATGTTATAGGGGTTGATGAGGGTGGTGGCTGAGCTAATGATGGGGAAGGCTCTGACTCCCATTCCTATCTAGGTGGGACTGGTGCTTGGGGAGACTCAAAGTCGGTAGGGAGACTTGGAGTCAACATTTGAGACGATGGCAGGGGACCCATATGCTCAAACAGTACTAAGGCAGATGGTGCCTATTGTTTGGGGCCAATGGAGGCTTGGCTAAGCTTTTGTGTGGTTGCCTAACGAGCACCTTGGAATTGACAACCTTGGGATCTAGTGTGTCCTTGGGGTCTTCAGGGTCTTGATGTCGTAGGATCTTCAAAGGGTGACATCCATGAGGCAGAATGGTTTGGTGTCTAGGTCTTGAATTTTAGCTAGCCTCTAGGCTTTCTTGGCACACTCTTCTTGGTATTGCTCCACCTGGAGCCAGAGCGCCCCCTTTCTTTGATGATTGCTACTAGTTTGGTCGAAATGGTTTCAACTTCAAGGGTGCAGATATTCTTGTTCTAGGCCTTGCACTTGTTTGGTACTACATTACCTTAGCCTCTATAGAGTCTTGCCATTTTGATTCTATTGCCCTGGAGCTCTTGTAGCTTTGCCGATGCCACACCTTGATCTCTTTTCTTTGGGACTTGTGCAGGCCAAGTGATGTTGGTGGATCTCGGCTTGTTTTGCATGGTAGGCCTCATATTTTGCCTAGAGAGCATGGATCTCTCTTGTCAACTCGATGATATGGGCATGTTAGGTTTTGTGAAGCTTTGCCTTTACCTCATTGAAATGTACCACCTAGGGCGAGCATCCAATTTTGGGTGACATGGTGCCTTGAGTCAAGTTTCACAAGATTTGCCTTTGCCTCTGCCTAATTGAAATGCGCCACTTGGGTGGACATTCAATTTTGGGTCATATCGTGGAAAGCTTGCAGCTTCTTGGTCTAGCTCCCTACTCAACTACTCCCAAACGTCATTGACCTAGCCCCTTGCGAATCTTGCTAGGCTGAAGTAGAAGATATCATTGATGTAGGGGCATGTCAAAAAAAATTTGTGAAGTGGATGGTTGTGCTTCGAGGAGATGGCCACCTCTTCAGTCATCTCTCAAGGAAAAGTTGTGCCACTAGGGGTCCTTACTAATTTGATGTTTCCCTTGGATGAAGACTCCATTTGAGAGGCTTGTTGATTCGAGGGTGGGGACATCCTTGGGGATTCTTGGCACTCCTCAAGAACTGACACGGTGCTCGGCCCTGCACTTGTTATTTCAACACCTTATTTGTTGACTCATCTTTGCCAATGCATCTCAACTACTATGTAGCCGCTACTCAATGGATAATCATAAAATCCTTCACAAGGATGCTGAGCACTTCATTTGCCAAGTGTGTGCCTAGGTCACTGACAAACTCAATTGTGTGACCATATCGACAAAAAATGTTTTCATACAGTGAACTTGGCTATGCTCTGAGATGATTCATCTTCTAGTGCCTTGGCCTCTACCCACTTGGTAGCATAGTCAACTGCTACGGTACTTATTCTATTGTTTGATGTGCCAATAGCTATGGTAGCAAAGGTAATTCTACAATGATATACTTATTCGGTGTGTGCTACACTCACTGCTTGAATGGTCCCATGAAATCCATGATGCATCTTTGAAAGGTCTACCAGGGTGAGCTTATCTATAGAGTCTTGTGGCAGTGCGGCAAGGGTCTTCATGTTCTTTAGCAGAAATCATACTGTGTGCATATTTTGTGATCATCCTCTGTGCTCCACCACAACCTAGGTTGTGAATTTTTCGTGCCATTAGCTTAGCACCAAAGTGGTCATAGGCAAGGCCTCAATGCACCTCGACCAATACCATAGGCCACTCATGAAGTAGCACCAATCGACAAAGAAATCCATTGGCACCTTGATTTAGAGATGTCCCCCTATCATGCTATACTGTCATGCTCGCAATGTTAGTTGCCCTCAATGATCTCAGGGCATGCCTTCTAGAACATAGACTTAGAGAGATACTATAACATGTGTTCTTGTTCTATCTGAGGACATCCATAAAGAACAATGAGCATCAAAAGCTCAATATTCCTTGGGTGTTGGGAGTGAATAAAGAAAGTTGTTCCAACATGTGACTTTCCTAGCTTGTTTGCAAATCAAAAGTTGAATTCTTACAACAAAAGCATTCAACCCACCACCCTTCCTTGTATTACTATAATGTTGATTAGAGACGATGATGCCTGGTGGTCGACATAAAATATAGATGGATTAACAAGCAATAACGACATATTTTTTTTACATAATATGCCATTTGAGTGTCTCTCATTTTGTGGTTATATAAGGGAGTCATGTGACTCACATAATATACTAGGTAATCTTGATGGCCATTGGGTGTCATGCCAAAAGCATAGCTCAAGGCATCTACATGTAAATGGAATATCACATCCCACCATGGTTGTTGAAGAATGGGTGTTGTCATGGCTCAGTCTTTCAATGCCTTAAATGCTAGATATAGCTTGTCATTCCATTGAGACTTCACGTATTTCTTGGTGACTTCATATAGTAGGGCTACTATTGGAGAAAAATAATTAATGAATCAATAATAAATTCGACAGTTGGGTTAGGTTCTTGGGCTCTGGAATTCTCTCTCCAACCCTACGCAAGGTACCAACCCTTTGCATAAAGCACATACTTAGCTAGATTTAGGGCGGATTCCTACTTCACCGTATTTCTTAAGGACCTTCCACATAGGAAATGTGATTAACTTTGGTGGTGTATACACAAAAATCATCCAAATGGCATAGTGTGGGTTCATCAAGTACCTTTGTTGGCATACTAGTTGGGTATAAAAAACCAACAAGATCTTGATAGTTTTCATGGAGCAAACCTCTTAGGTTGGTGTAGTTCCATGCAAATTTGGCTTGGAACTCTATGTGAACAAGGCACTTATCTCTTGAATCTAGGAGGAATTCACTTTATGGTTGACTTGACTACTTGTGGTGCCTCTTCCATTCTCAAGTTCCACTATTACACCTTGTACATTTTGCTTCTTGATTCTGATTGTGATAGCAGGGACACTGCCTTAGCTACCACTAGTGTCTCAATCATCGATATCGTGATTGGTGAAAGTCTAATACATTTGTATTTTGTACAAGCACTTCCGTAAATTGCCTTGCAAAGAAATCATGGCAATATGGAGCTAGCAAAGATATTTGCTCCATGGTGATAGTGACCTTTAGATCACATGCTTGGATTGCCTTATTGCTTGGCTCAATTCCTCACGTTGTTTTGTTTTAAAAGAACTTAGCATTTACTTGTACCTACTCTAGTCTTGCTTTAGAGTGGCTTGCAGGTTCCTTTGCTCGGAGACCCATCATGTTCTCTTGGCATCCTCTAGTTTTACATTCTAGCTTAAACTCAATCGTTGGGGCTTTCTCCTTTAGTTCCTTGGCGATCTTGGGAGCTACTTCTATCTGCATTTTTTGGTTTATGTCTCTATCTCAAGAATGTGCCCTCGATGGCTCGGTAGCATGTGCTTGTGAGGAACTCACAGCATTGGCATTAGTCGCTGCCCTAGGTACTTTCATGAGTTTAGTGCAACACTCCACATCAATGCCCACAACATGCCTTTTAGAATTATTGTGGAGTAGAGTAATATGCTCCTATTAGAGCTCATGCTCACTCTCGACACGGCTTTCTTGCTCACAGAAAAAGCACTTGACCTTGTCCTTTCCCTATCTTGATCTTATCTAGCTCTTAGTCTTGATCACCAGCCTTTGGCTTTGTGGCCTTTCCTATCTTGTCTTGGCTTGTTCCTAGGACACTTGATTGTCATCAATAGTCTGCTTGTTTGTCTACTTTTCCATCTTTTGTGCCCATAACCTCACCTCCAACTCTCCTTCCATGCTTTCACTCTCCTTGCCTCAACCTTCTCCTGAGCCTCCTGCATGTGAGCATCTGCATAGATGTTAGACATCATGACATAAGCTGCAGCATCCTTTTCATCCAATCGTAGTGCATGTTCAAAAGCCTGTCTTCCAAGCTCCACATTACCCCACTTTTGACAAGCACCCAACACGATAAGCCACACCGCAAGATCGGGTTCAAAAGGCATTTTCTGCACCATTGTGACTGCCTTGTCTAATTGGCCTGCACGGCAAAGGAGATCAATCATGCAAGTGTGGTGCTCTACAATTGGAGTGATGCCATAGTCTTTGCTCATGGCATCAAAGTACTTCTGGCCCATATCCACTTCACCTGTGTGACTACAGACAGTAAGAACACTAAGGAATGTGGCTTCGTCTGGCTCTACACCTTCCAGCATTCTCTCAAACATATGGAAAACAATCTCATTTTCTCCTAGTTGGGCATATCCTGCAATTAATGCATTCCATGAGACAACATCTGGAGACACACCTTCTAATTCCATCTGTTTGAAACAGTCCAAAGCTTCCTCAGCAAGCCCGTGTTCAGCATATCCTGCAATTAGTGCACTCCACGAGACTACATCTCGAACTGAGAGCTTGTCAAACAGTTCCCGTGCTTGTGCAAGCAAGCCACATTTGGCATACATATCTACCAAGGTGCTGCCCACAAAAGGATCTCTTTCTAAGCCCTTTCGCACAATCTCAGCATGTATTTCTGGGCCCTTGTTTATGGCTCTTATGTTGCCACAAGCTTTTAAGCTGCAAACAAATGTGACAGCATCTGGAGATACTCCCTCCTCTTGCATCTGTTCAAAACACTTCAGCGCTTCATCACCAAGCTGGTGTTCCGCATACCCTCCAATTAGTGCATTCCATGAGACTACATTTCGAGCTAATATCTTGTCAAACACTTCCTGTGCTTTTGTGAGGGAGCCACATTTCGCATACATATCCACCAAGGTGTTGCCGACAAAAGGATCTCTTTCCAGCCCTATTATGGCAATCTGGGCATGTAATTTCTCACCCTTGTCTAAGGCTCCTATGCTGCCACAAGCTTTCAAGCTACTAACAAACGTGACTGCATCTGGAGACACGCCCTCCCCTTGCATCCATTCAAAACAGCTCAGTGCTTCCTCAGCAAGCCCCTGTTCAGCATACCCCACAATTAGTGCACCCCATGACACAATATCTCGAACTGGAAGCTTGTCAAACAGTTCTTGTGCTTTCGTAAAAGAGCCACATTTGGCATACATATCAACCAAGACATTGCCAACACAAGGATCTCTGTCCAAACCCTTTTTGGCAATCTCAGCATGTATTTCTTGGCCCTTGTCTATGGCTCTTATGCTAGCACAAGCTTTCAAGCTACAAACAAACGTGACAGCATCTGGAGACACACCCTCCAGTTGCATCTGTTCAAAAGAATTCAGTGCTTCCTCACCAAGTCCATGTTCAGCATACCCTACAATAAGTGCAGTCCACGAGACTACATCTCGAGCCGAAAGCGTATCAAACACTTCCCTTGCTTTTGCAAGCAAGCCGCATTTTGCATACATATCGACCAAAGTGTTGCCAACAAAAATCTCTCTTTCTAATCCCTTTCTGGCAATCTCAGCATGTATTTCTTCACCCTTGTCTATAGCTCCTACGCTGCCACAAGCTTTCAAGCTGCAAACAAATGTGACAGCATTTGGGGACACCCCCTGCAGTTGCATGTTTTCAAAACAGTTCAGCACTTCCTCACCAAACCCACGTTCTGCATATCCTGCAATTAGTACATTCCAGGAGACTACATCTCTAATTGAGAGCTGATCAAACACTTCCCTTGCTTTTGCAAGCGAACCACATTTGGCATACATATCAACCAAGGTGTTGCCAACATATGGATCTCTTTCCAAGCCCTTTCTGTCAATCTCAACATGTATTTTTTGGCCCTTGTTTATGGCTCCTATGCTGCCACAAGCTTTCAAGCTGCAAACATATGTGACAGCATCCGGAGACACACCCTGCAGGCGCATCTGTTCGAAGCAGTTCAATGCTTCCTCACCAAGCCCGTGTTCCACATATCCTGCAATAAGTGCAGTCCACGAGACTCCATTTCGAATAGGTAACTTGTCAAATACTTCCCTTGCTATTGCAAGCGAGCCACATTTGGCATACATGTCAACCAAGGTGCTGCCAATAAAAGAATCTCTTTCCAACCCCTTTCTTGAGATCTCCGAGTGTATTTCCATGCCTCTTTCCACATCTTTGAGCCTAGCACAAGCCTTCAGTAGGGCCACAAACGTATGCTTGCTAGGACGCACACAAACCTCTTGCATTTCCTCGTATAGGTTGAGGGTTTGTTGTAATTTCCCACATTCAACATAACCTGTGATGAGAGAAGTCCAAGAATACTCATTGGGATCAGCCAACCCATTAAAAACCTGCTGAGCATCGCACATGCTTCCACAGTCAGCCAAAATTGGTACAAGGTAGTTCCCGAGCGACTTATGAGTTTCCAGCCCACTTTTGCACATGCATGCATGCAAGCGCTTAGCATACGTTAGATTCTTCTCTTTCCTGCACTTCTGCAAGACGCATATAAAGTTTTCAACGGAAGGCCGCTCGGGCATCCCTTCCAAAGAAGCGAGTGCCTCCTCTAAGCTCAGAACCTCCCAACCACCGTTGTCTCGCAATTCCTGTTCTTTAGATGCATTCACCTGCACTCCAGACTTAAGCCTGGCCTTCGAACTGCTGACATTGTCCATTAAGCCAGGGTCTTCAGAGTTTAAAAAGGCCTGACCGCTTTCGGACTCCTTTTCTTCGAGCATATCTTTAACCCAACCTGGATTGTACCAGCCGTCTATCCATAGCGAATCCTCGGTAATCTTATGCTTAAAATCTGGAGCCCGGTGGTTAGTCTGTTGAAAACTCATAACATACTAATCAGACTATCCATACGACAGTACTTCTACGCAAATCATTCAGTCGCACACTTACTTTTTTCTTTCGGATATCCCACCACTGGGAGGGATCCTTGAAATACTCCTGCCATAAGCGCTCTGCCTTCGACCTACCTGCGAAGAGTGACCACAATGAGAACAGATTGCCAGAACTATGTCGATGCTACAGACTGACAGTTGTGATCTATCCTGTAGTACCTGAATTCAAATTTTTTGAGGGAGTTGAACTCGAAGTGTTTGAGATAGTTGGGATAGAGCCGTTGACGACAGGTTTGCGGATCGGAGAACTCGCGACTGTGGTTCCACTTGCTCCCAATGGAGTCAGGGGGGAAGCCATGGGGAGGGTAAAGTCGAGTTTTGGGCTGGAGGAAAGGTCGTTCCGCCTCGGGGCAGGGCTGCATTTGAAGAAAAAACGCTCTGCATTCGAGTTACGCAAAGGAGGTGATGATGATGATGCTCATGACAATGATGACGATCATCATCATGACGATGATGATGGTGATGATCATCCTCATCATCATGTTTACGATGATGGTGATGATGATGAACATCATCTATTTACGATGATGATGATGATGATGACGACGACAAGCCAAAGGAGCTTTCCCTCAGAAACTGGGAGAGGAGATGTTGATTGATGATGGTGGTGATTATGTCGATGATGATGGCGATGTTTATGAGACGATGAGGCACGGTTGCATTTGAAGAAGCAATGCTCTCCATTCGAATGAGGCAAATGTTGAGAGTTCACGCTCAACATCATGTGATCATGTGTGCATAGCACCATCACGTGATCATATGTGCATAGCACTAACCTTATAGAGTGCTATAAAGGAAAGGGTTAGATCCCCTAACCCTAACCCTAAAAGGGTTTGTATATATTCTATTTTTTCAACTAAATCTAGTGTACAGTTAGTCATTTGTGGCGTGCACTCTAGCTGTGCCCTCTCTCCTCATCTCCACTCTTCTCCTCTCCCCTCCATATTTTGTCATGGTATCAGAGCATGGTTTTGCCTTCCGCTGAGGCGCCACCCTTCTTGTGAGAGATTGAGAGATCGAGTTTTCTCTTCCGTGAGAGAAAAATTCCATTGAGTGATAGAGAAATTTCCGTCCATTTGAGAGAAATTTCCGTCCATGAGAGATTGAGAGATTTCTGTTAATCTCCTTCCATTCGATTCATTGTTTCATTGAGAGATTCATTCGACTCTCTATTCCGTTCATTCTTCAGTGAGAGTGAGTGGTTCTTCATAGTGTGAGAGATTTCTGAGAGTGGTTTCCACATTTGAGAGAGAACGAGAGAGATTTATTTCCTTGAGAGCTTCAAGAGAGACATTTCTGAGTTTTGTAAGCTACACTGATTGTGAGAGAGACAGGGAGAGATCTTGTTCTTCATTTTGAGAAGTTCGTGAAAGGTTTTAGGACTACTCAAGCCTTATCAACAGGCTTTGTGCGACCAGGTGACTCCGAAGGCGCACCTTCAGCAAGCAAACTCCACCTTCAGCAAGGAACCCTGTGACTTCGGCTCTGCAGTCCTCAACTACAATGTAGTCCAAGCCTCTCCAAGCAACAACCAGCTGCAGCGACCCACGGGCGGAGCTCCAAGGCTCTGACACCCATGCTCCATGCAAAGAATCTATAGCTAGCACCAAAGGTCACGGAGCAACGCCTTCTAAGCTGACTCGTCAACCACAAAGCTCAGAAGCTCCTACGAGTGGATCTCCGAGCTCCATACGCGGCCTGCATCTAGCGCGGCTCCATTCAATGCACCTCCAACGCAAGCCTTCAGCAAGGCACCACGGCTTCCCATCCGTCGACTTAGCCCTTCAACCAAAAGCAATGAGCACTCCATTCGCTCGCTCAGCCGCCTCTACAAGACAGCCGCTCTTCTCCAACGAGTCATGCAACAACGGCCTCTCCAACAGCAACGATAGTTGCCCTTGAACTGACGGCTCCTTTCTGCGAGCTCCCTAGTAGATAGCGCCACCTAGCGAACAACGCCAGCACCCCTCGTTGAAGGCTCCTAGCTTTGACTAAGCCAGGCTCCAGCGCATACACCGAGAGCAACTCCTGGTGACTCACGGGCTCACCTGCTCCAAGCATTGACTAGCAAACAGCCCACCGCAAACGACTTCCACCTCCATAGCTAGCGCTCAACCATCATCGCACAACGATCCAACCTCTGACGTGGCCTCAGCCGACTTCAAACAGCCCTCCAAGCCTCTTCGTTGAGCCATCAACTTCTACAACTGCTAAGGCTTCAACGATCACGGGCGACAAGGCAACACCTCTAGATCCCCAAACGGCAGCGCACACGACGCCACACAGCCAGCATCGACGAAAATCCACGGGCGGACGAAATCTTCTTAGATTCCGTCAGACTCTTAAAGATTCCGGTAGGCCTTCTATCGACACGTGGCATCTACCCTATCACAAGGGTCACCACACAGAGGTGTGGTCAATCAACGGACACATGGCACTCTTATCCACTCGACACGTGGCATCTTCCCCGCTCTTATCCTCCACGTGGCATCTTATCTGCCACATCAGCAATCCACACCACCGACTGCCACATCAACCGACACATCATCATTGCCACATCAGCTGCCACGTCAACCTACCCACGTCATCTGCCACGTTATTTTACCATGTCATCAGTGCCACGTAGGTAGGCCATGTCATTCTGCCACATCAACAGTGCCACCTCAGCAGTCCAGTCAGCATTGACCCCTGCCAGGCACACACAATGCTCCACAGGCACTTCATGTGACCAGTCTTGCCACCTCATCACTGTTTCATAGGCACACCTCTTGCTAAGCACAGTGCCACATCATCACTGCATGTGACTCACAGTGACACATCATCATTGAGCACCATTTGCACTCCTTTTGCTCCTCCACCTAGATCAAGTCGTATCTCTTGATCCAGGAAGAATTTGAGGGCGCTCCAAAAAGGAAAGTCGCTCGTTTTTTTGTGCTCTACGTGTTGCCACATCACGTGCACATTTCGGTGCAAGTTACACTCACATTTGAGCCTCGCCGACAAAACCACTTCCTTCACGTACATTTGCCTCTACATCGATGCATCTGACCCAGCACTTAAAAAGAACAAAAGAAAAGGAATTATTTGTTGTTCTTTCATCGATCGATGGTTGGTTTAGATCTAGATCAGAGTAGACTAGATCGCCATAGAGGGGACGCTTTGAATTTCCCCAAGTTGCCAATCTAAGCCATGCTCGAAATTCCCGACTAGTACCTACTCGGAGTCAGTCCATACGCTCACATACGGTTTCACATCATTACATTACCTGAAACCTTACGTTCATCAGTTCAGTGAGCAGACTTCAGAGTACAGAGGCATTGTAGATTGATTCAGTGGGCAGATAGCACTTGATTTCACACACACATGCCACCATTGTAAAGCCTATTTGGCTATCTCACGGCATCGTGCACATCATTTCAGCCTTGTAAAGCCTCTTGGCTATTTCCGACATCATTGCCACAAGCCTTGTAATTCAGATCAGATTTTATATACTGCAGTTCTATCTTCACCGACGATTCAAATATTTCACTTGGCATATTCAGTGTATTTGCAGTTGATTCATACAGAGATTTTCAGGACACTTTTTGAGTACATTTCTTGCACCATGTTGACTAGCAACCTCAATCTGGAGGCATCTGCTAAGTTAGACAACTCCAATTACGGTACATGGAAATACCGAATGGAGACCATTCTTGTGCTTCAAGACAAATGGGAGTATGTCGATGGGTCTACACCTAGACCATTGGACAATCCAGCCACCAGTAGCTCTACTCCATCTGTTGTCACAGCACCAGCAACAGAATCTACATCGGGATCTACATCTACACAAATAGTTTCCACACCAGTAGCAGATCCTGCCATTGCTCGAGCTCAAGCAAAATGGGATAAGAAAGACAAGTATGCCTATCACCTGATTAAGCAGAATGTGCAAGATGTCATGCTAGGACAGCTCAACACAGTCAAGACATCAAAAGAAGCATGGGATATGTTCGCAGCATGGGATATGTTCGCAGCTCTCTACGAGTCCAAGAACACATCCAGGATTCTCACCCTGAGAAACCAGATCAACCAGAGTTTCCACAACAGCAGTGAAACCGATCATGCTTATGTACTCCGCATAAAAGACTACAACAATTAACTTGCAGCAGCAGGAGAGACTATGAACCCTGCAGAAATGGTTCAAGTAATCCTGAATGGACTAGGAGAGGGATATGAGAATCTAGTCCAGAGTATTGCCATCCAACGGCAAATTTCGACACTGGAAGAACTTCAGTCAGTCCTACTTGGTGAAGAACTTAGGACTCAAGCCATTCAAGCATGTAAAGGTAATTCTAATGATCAGGCATTCACAGCTTCAGATAAAAGCAGAGGCAAAGGCAGAAACAGAGGTAGATCATACTAGAAAAGTGGTCATCATCAACAAAATCAAAGTCAGAATCAGCATCAGCATCAGCATCATCCTCAGCAACATCAATATCAGCAAAGAGGAAATCATTCCAATCGAGGAAGATTCCAAGGATGAGGGAATGCATCCACCAATGTGTCAAACATTTAATGCAACTACTGTCACAAGTTTGGACACTATGAAAGAGATTGCCGCAAGAAGCAGTACGACCAAGGCAGTCAATCCAGCAGTAATCGAGGGAATTTTCGAGGTAGAGGAAATCATCGTGGTGGACATTCTAGTCACAGTCATTTTGCAAATGAACATGGAAATATGTTTCTTGCAAGCGATAAATTGCATCAGACTGATACAATGCACCTAGACACTTATTTCAATCCCAAAGAGGATTACAGTTATCAAGTCAACCAAGTGGAACAGGATCCTTGGTACATCGATAGCAGTGCATCATCTCATATGAAAAATCATCAGGAATGGTTCACAGAGATGAAACCATTAGAAGGTCAAAAAAATGTCATCTACACGACAAACAATACACCGAATCCAGTTCAAGGGACAGGTGTCATCCCTATGAACAACGTCACTGGTACAAAAGGATTAGTCAAAGATGTGCTCTATGTTCCGAAGCTCAGCAAGAACCTTTTGTTAGTAGGTCAAATGACGGAACACAATTACAAAGTCATCTTCGACGGTGATGAATGCACTATCAGAGACAAATCCAAAAGATGTCAGCTAGTAGCAAAAGGTGTCAAGGAAGGACACTTATACAGAATGCTAGCTACAGTACCAGATAAGCATGCCATGTCAGCTCAAATGCAACAGATGCCACTATCTGCAAAATGGCACAAGAGATATGGTCATGTCAACTTCAAGTACTTGTTAGATCTCAGGAATCAGAATATGGCAATTGGGATTCTGAAGCTATAGTTTCTTGGAAAAGTTTGTGAAGCATGCTGCTTCGGCAAACAAAAGCAAACCAACTTTATCAGAAGTACCTCTCATGCACAAGATATTCTTGATTTGATTTATACAGATGTATGGGGTTATGCCCAAACCCGCAGCATCAATGGTCCACTTTACTACTTGACCTTCATCGACGACTACAACAGATATTGTTGGGTCTACTTTCTGAAAGAGAAATCTGAAGTGTTTTCCAGATTTCAAGAGTTCAAAGCCATGGTAGAAAACCAGACAGGCATAAAGATCAAGGTCATGAGATCAGACAGAGGAGGTGAATACATGTCTTCAGCATTCATGAACTTTTGCAAAAATCATGGCATTCGAACAAGGTATTCTTGATTTGATTCATACAGATGTATGGGGTTATGCCCAGACCCGCAACATCAATGGTTCACTTTACTACTTGACCTTCATCGACGACTACAGCAGATATTGTTGGGTCTACTTTCTGAAAGAGAAATTTGAAGTGTTTTCCAGATTTCAAGAGTTCAAAGCCATGGTAGAAAACCAGACAGGCATAAAGATCAAGGTCATGAGATCAGACAGAGGAGGTGAATACATGTCTTCAGCATTCATGAACTTTTGCAAAAATCATGGCATTCGAAGACAATTCACATGTGTAGATACTCCTCAGCAGAATGCAAGAGCTGAAAGGAAGAATGGGACTTTAGCAGACAGTGCTAGAGCAATGCTTAGTGAAAAGCATCTTCCAAATCAGTATTGGGCAGAAGCAATAGCTACAGCTAACTACTTGCTTAATCGGCTTCCTACCGAACCGATACAGGGTATGACTCCTTATGAAGCATTCACTGGACACAAGCCATGCATTGGGATCTCCACATATTTGGTTGCATAGCATATGCCCACATACGTGATGATCATCGCAGGAAATCGGATGCAAAGTCACACAAATGCATCAGGTTGGCTACAATGAAGAAAGCAAAGCATACAAATTGTATGATCCCATCAACCGCAAAGTCATTATCTCCAGAGATGTAATCTTTGATGAGGAATCAGAATGGAAAACCTCACCTACACAGGAGATAGAAGCATCCACTGCATAGTCATCTACAGAACAGGTTGATGAAGAAGAGCAAGAATTGCCAGCAACACCCCAAGCAGAGCCACAATAGCTCAGACAGTCTACTAGGAAAGCAGACCACCAGCCAGATTGACATATGCTCAAAAAGGCAAAGCAATTCAGATGGAAACCGCCAACTATGCTCTTCTGACTACCATCATGGCTACAGAAGAGCCAGTGTACTTCGAAGACGCAGTAGACAAGCCAGAATGGCAAACTGCTATGAATGAAGAAATGGATGCTTTGTATAAAAATAACACTTGGGAATTATGTGACCTTCCACCAAGAAAGAAGGCCATAGCAAACAAATGGGTATACAAAGTGAAGTACAATCCAGCTGGAAGTATTCAAAGATACAAAGGTAGATTAGTTGCAAAAGGATTTGCACAACAATATGGTCAAGATTATGATGAGACTTATGCTCCAGTAGCAAAGATGGATTCCATACAGTTCTTGATATCACTAGCAACACTCAGCAAATGGAATGTTTATCAGCTTGATGTCAAGAATGCATTTCTCAATGGTTATCTAGACGAGGAAGTCTACATGCAACAACCAGCAGGTTATGTTGAACCAGGAAAGGAGAATAAGGTTTGCCATCTCAAGAAAAGTCTCTACGGCTGAAAGCAAGCACCCAGAAGTTGGTACAGCAGAATTGACAAGTATTTTGCTGATCTGGGATACATGAAATCCAATGCAGATCATACTCTCTACTACAAAGTTCAAGGGGAAGACATTACTATTGCACTTTTGTACGTAGATGGTCTGATTGTGACAGGAAGCAAGGATAGCTTCATCACAAAATTGAAACAAGACTTATCTGTAGAGTTCGACATGAAAGATCTTGGACTTATGCACTATTGTCTTGGAATTGAGTTCTGGAGAGATTCAGATAGCACATTCATGAGTCAGCTCAAGTATGTTGACAGTCTCCTGAAGAAGTTTCATATGGCAGATTGCAAGATTGCGGCCACTCCCATGGAACAGAGTTTGAAACTTACTAAAGATTCAGAAAAGCCTACCGTCAATGACAGATACTACAGGCAGCTCATTGGATCTCTTATATATCTGACAATCACACGGCCAGATATTTGTTATGCAATAAGCTCACTAGCACAGTTTATGGCAAATCCAAAACAGTCTCACTGGAATGCAGCCAAAAGAGTCTTGAGATACATCAGAGGTACAAGACAGTTTGGGATAGAATACAGAGGAAGTCATCCACGGTTGCATGGATACTATGACAGTGACTATGCTAGAGATCATGAGACCAGGAGATTGACACAGGGATATGCATTTTTCCTTGGTCAAGGTGCTATATCATGGTTGTCAAACAAAAAACCAACTGTTTCTTTGTCTTCAACTGAAGCAGAATATAGGGCACTCACTACAGGTGCATGTGAGGCTATATGGCTCAGAAGACTATTGTCAGAAACAGATTACTTTGATGAGTCAAAGCCAACAACAATATACTGTGATAATCAATCAGCTCAAGCATTGGCCTAAAATCCAGTATATCACTCCAGGACAAAGCACATTGATGTTAGAGAGCACTTCATCAGAGAAAGAGTGTTACTTGGTGACATCACACTGCAGCATTGTGATAGCAAAGAGAATGTTGCAGACATCTTTACCAAACCACTCAGTAAAGAGCTATTCGAGAAACACCGACTAGCTCTTGGTTTGACACAGAGGAAGGACATTCCCATTAAAGGGGTGTGATGGAATGTAATGCTCAGTCCTTCTTCGATTCCCCAAAATCATCATCTTGAGGGAAGGCCTACTTCATGATGTTGATCTTGAGGGAAGGTGTTGAGGGTTCACGCTCAACATCATGTGATCATGTGTGCATAGCACCATCACGTGATCATATGTGCATAGCACTAACCTTATAGAGTGCTATAAAGGAAAGGGTTAGATCCCCTAACCCTAACCCTAAAAGGGTTTGTATATATTCTATTTTTTCAACTAAATCTAGTGTACAGTTAGTCATTTGTGGTGTGCTCTCTAGCTGTGCCCTCTCTCCTCATCTCCACTCTTCTCCTCTCCCCTCTTCATATTTTGTCAGCAAATGGGCAGGAAAAGCCACAGGAGCTCTACTTCACAAACTGGGAGACAAGATGATGATAATGGTGATGATGATGATGCTGCTGATAATGTTTATGATGATGATGACGGATGAGCCAAAGGAGCTCTCCTTCAGAACCTGGGAGAGGATGATGATGATGATGGTGATTATGTTGATGACGACGACGATGTTGATGATAATGAGGCAGGGCTACATTTGAAGAAGCAATGCTCTACAGGAGATGAGGCAAGTGGGCAGGCAACAATGCAGCATTCGGCAGAGCTCCATTCTGCACCTGGGAGAGGAGATGATGACGGTGATATGATGAAAATGATGATGATGATGATGAAGATGTTGTTGTTGATGATGATGATGGTGACGACAACATTGATGATGTTTATGATGAGTATGATGATCATGACAAGCGACAACGATGAGCCAAAGGAGCTTCTCTTCTCTAGCTCTATCTCTATATAACTTAAGAAGAGGGTGGCTCGAGGGAGGCTCGCAGAGGTTCAGAGCAGGCTCGCGGAGCTTCGAGGTGCTTCAAGGCTAAGGGAGGGATTTGGAAGGCTCGAGATGGAGCGTAGTGGAGGATAGCCGTTGGAGTAGACGCAGCCTATGAGGTTTGGCACACGGAGCTCATGTGATTGCCACGTGGCCCACCCAATGGTCTAGAGTGATAGACTGGAGCAATGATGTGGCAGCATGATGCGGTGAGAGACTACCACTGCCATTGACAAGTTTATTTCGCGCCTATATACTCATTACTCACATATATATATATATAGAAAGAGAGAGACACAGAGCTCAATGATGTACGACTGCAGACATGCATTGGGGGTCCACAGGGTTGCCACGTAGCTGAGGGCAACGGGGTCACAGGGGCGGGTACCAAGCAACACATGCGGAATCGCCACATGTCGAGAGACACTTGCACATAGGGCACAACAGATAGGAAGATGTTGTGGGTTGCAGAGGGCAGGGATTCATGGTGCGTGCGGGGATCTGATGATATGGCGGGCACAAACGGTTTAGATTGTTCTTCGCATGCATAGATGGACAGAGTGATGGTGACATGGCGTAGCATGCACAATTCAGTGCAAGGTGCATTGTTGTGCGAGTTAGAGTCGTAGATCGCCACGTGTCAATGACACCCACAGGTGCTGTAGGCTACACAAGTCAAAGGCGTAACACGCCACCTATCCATGACCTTCACTATATAGTCAACCTCTAGACTCCAATGTGACCTGACACGCGGCGTGACTAGAGGCTACAGACTCCACTGAGCTATCTGACACGTGGGTGGGCAGTGCAATACTGCCATGTGGCACTACAATAGAATGGGCAAACATATGGTGATGCACGGGCGATGCAAAACTTGACACATGGCGGTGCTACGATGCACGGGTGGCTGAACCCAATCAGCGATCTCAGAAAGACAAGTGCCAGGAGAGAGAGAGAGAGAGAGAGAGAGAGAGAGAGAGAGAGAGAGAGAGAGAGAGAAACTTAAATACAATTCAAACACATATAATAGCACCAAATATCGAATATGCATGGAAACTCATGAAAGACAAGAGGCAATCACTGGGTACAATCTCCCCCCTCGAGGCGTGTGGCTTGTGATCCCACACCAAGAGTATTTATAATATTTCAATAAGCACATGAGCCATAGATACAAAGTCATGTATTCATCTCTCAACCATCCCTTTTCCATACTTTTCTCTTGAGCATCCTTTTACCTTACTTTTCTCTATTTCACTCCTATTCTCACGTACTCATCCAAAATTACATGTCAAAAGTGGAAGGCTTTTGAGCACTCTCCCTATCCAAAAATGTAATGACCCTTGGCCATTTAATACATCACATAGCACTAGCACAAAACCATGGCATTTAGCCTTTATTCCCTCGAGTGTGTTTACTCCCATCCATCCATGTCATTCCCTATACTCAATAAACCAATCCACCATTAGTCAAAATATGAGCGCAATGATATACATCATATGATTAGCCAATCATGCTAAGTAACGGTCTTTACAAATGACAATCCATTAATGTGAGTATTTCTAAATGGCATCACCCATGATATTTATTAATGGCATACGTTTAGTTAGGCGTCCCTGACTAAGCATCCCTGACACCCAAGTATTAAATAGAACCCCTGCCATGTCTAGTGCGATCCTATAAATACTTTATGTCATTTCGAACAAGAGCTTTGAAAAATACTTTCTCGTAACATTCCCTCTTGCTTAAGGTGCAACTGACCTCAGTTGTGATTCTGTTTATATGAGTTAAGGATATCAGGATGGTCTCAAAAAAACTGCTCAGGGAACCACTGTGCATTCTCTTTTGGATGATTTTTAAACTTCAATAAATAGGAGTTATAAGTCTTTCCTTTGCGTGTTGTTCTTTGCTAATCATCTAGAATACAATCAGGCCCAAGAACTTCAACTTCATCCACAATCAAAGGTGGCTCTTCATATACAGGATGCGTTGGTAATTCTCCTTTAAAAGGTTTCAAGAGATGAATGTGAAAGGCGTTATGAATCTTCCAATGATTTGGCAAGTCCAAACGATAAGTCAAATCATTTACCTTAGTAATAACTTTGAAAGGTCCATAAAACCTTGGTGCTAATTTCACCGTAGGGCATTTATCGACGGGAAATAACAAGCTAAGGGTGTCCACTTTTTGTTCACTCCCCAATCCTTAGGAGGTGGAAAAACAAGCTTTTTAGCACACAAAAATGCAAATCTCACCTACTTCCCTATGGATCTAGTCTTTGAAGTCTTCTGACACAACATCACACTTGCTATTGTGCACACAATCATATAGTCTGATCGAAAATTCAATGAACACACAAAAAATTTCTTTGTGTCACACGGCATGGTTCCAGGGTGGTCACACGTTTGTCACGAACAGAGAGTGTCATATTAAATTCTAAATTTCTCACTCATTTTAGATTAAATGTTATTGAAACTTTGTAAGTGGTCCCTTTCATGATGTAGAGCTTAACTTGATTTATTGGTAATTTTTTGAATGATTTATCTAATTATAAATAATTATTTATATTAAATAAAGTCATAAAATACATGCATTTTAGTAGCACACCACATTTTTTTAGTATTTTGAATAATTAAGCAAATCCAATTCGGTGGAAGGTTAGTAGGCACATAAGGGTGTGTGGTTGAATCATCAAATCCCAAATCCAACGGTTAGATTTAGGAAGATTGAAGTTTAATTTTTACTTTTACTCCTCAGAGGATCAACAAAGAATATTAAAAATAAATCTAGTAATTCTCAAACATGACAAACATTTCAAAAATGTCAATATTTTTAGTTCTCTGCATGATGAATAAGGGCCACCCAAGCCTAATACCAAGACAAGGTAGGCTTGGTATTAGGCTTGGTGAGGTAGGCTAGGAGCATCACCGAACCTAGTGGCAAGCCTTTGGAGTGTGCATGCTGCCCATGCGGAAGGCTGAGTCATCAAAACCATGCCACGTTGTTAGACCACGTGGTGCCATGTCATCAAGGAGATGTGACATCACTCCTTGCCATGTCACCTTACATTGCCACACGTGCTGCCACATGTGCCATCTCATCATTCCACATCATGAGCCATGTCATCACACCTTGCCACCTTGGCATACCTCGTCAACCTTGCCACATCACCAATCCCTCCACCTCAATTTGCCATGTCAATCTACCACCTCATGAATGCCAACTCATCATGCCACATCACCTTTCCATGTCATGGAAGAGAATATATTACCACATCATGACCATGCATGGTGCCACATCAGCCACATGTATACACATCACAATGTGCGAGGCATAGAATACCTCGATCGAGGTATATGACCTGCGTGAGGCATACAATACCTCGATCGAGGTATATGACTGAGGGGTATGTGCTATGACCGAGGGGTACCTCGATCGAGGTTTATACATGCGTAATGCATTGAATACCTCGATCGAGGTATATGATCTGGGCATGGCATACCTCGATCGAGGTATTTGAAGGTACAAAACTTAGCCAATTAGTTTCAATCTTAGCACCAAAACTTAGCCAATTAGTTTCAATCTTAGCACCTCTCCACCAATAATAATGAAGAGCAATCTAGTGGATGAGTTGAGGCTCTCTATAAGACACCATGTTTTGGTTCATTTCACCCATTCTTAGCCATTCTTGCCTCCTCATCACTTTGTCACACCTTCCATCCTACTTTCATTGAGAATGGGTTCTCAAAGCCGTAGAGCTAGTAGACGTGAAAGATGTAGGAACCCCCCCCCCAAATCTCATTGACAAGGAGTGCAAGCGGAAGGATCGTGAGCGCAAGAGAGCCTCTAGAGCTCGAGATCGCACTGCCACCACTGATCCACCTCCACCTCTACATCTACATCCCACCTCCACCCCCACCTCCACCCCCACCCCCACCCCCACCTCCATTGTCCCCCCATCCTCATCCGCTCCCCTACCTCTAGCCTCCGCCCTTCCCCTAGCCACCTACATTTTGGCCTCCACCTCTACCTCTTCCCCCTCCACCCTCCCCCCTCCCCGTCCCCATCCCCCTCCCCCCGCTCCCCTTTGCGCCTCCCTTCCCCCGTCCACCCTACCATCTCCCATTGATCCCCTTGCCCCACCTTGCAGCAGCAGTGTTGCTTCACGACGTGACTTGCCGAAGTCCACTATCCGTCGTCGTACTAGCAAGATTGTGCAGTCTTTTTTTTGTGACCTCATGCCAGCTTCGCAGTCTTCTCTTCTCACATCCCTGATTGATCACCCTGACTTGGTAGAGTGTAGGAGGCTTGCTAGTCTTGGTGCACGTAGAGATAGGGTTGTATCTAGCGAGGTCCTTAGCAGTGTTCGACGTTCCTATGCTTCTATTAAGCATAGGAACTCCAGTGATGCCTTGGCAGCACGTCGTGCTATTGTGGCTGCCATTAGTAGACCTCATATGATAGGCCATGTGCGTACCGCTTCACGTCTTCTTCAGATTGCACCGCGCACATTGCGAGCAGGCATCATTAGGAGGCAGAGTCTAGAGGATAGTGAGACTGATGCTCTTTGGGCTTCGAGTGGTCGTGCACCTCGCAGTGATCGATTGTTGGATGATTTCACTAGGTCCTTCATACAACAGTTTGGGAGGAGCATTGCAGAGCATCCCCGGTGTTCAAGAAGGCATTGCAGAAGAGGGTCTCACGCGGTGTGTACATTGAGCATGGTGCATGTTTTTTGGAGTATACCCAGACTGAGTTGTACACTCAGTTTGTAGAGGCGCACCCAGAGTTCAAGATTGGGCAGAGGTCATTTGAGCGATGCAGGCCATGGTTTGTGCGATGCTCTCAGGAGCGTGACACATGCTGTTGTCGCTACCATGTGGATTTTGGATTGATGTATGACGTATTTCGTTCCCTTGATGGTCATAGGGGAGTGGTTCCTACTAGCCCCCGTGACTTCATTCATTCCATATTGTGTACACGAGATGGTGATGCTTTATTCCACTCCCTTGATTGTGTGGAAGGCACGTGTACTTTGTGTGGTGACTTTGCTAGAGTGCCACGAGTTGCACTAGATACTTGTGATGTGCAGATGGTTCGTTGGCAGCAGTATGAGTACAGTACCTTGACATTAGATGGTGGTGCACAGTCGAGGAGGTTGCAGCTTGTGGGGAAGGAGACACCACGTGTTATATTCATTTACAGTTTTCGAGGGAAGCTGTACCACTACATACGCCACTCGCACACTGCGAAATGGGAGGATCATCAGTTCCGTGCATGTTTGAGGACATTTCCTACAGGGGTGGTTGTCTCAGTGGTGGACTTTGCAGAGAATTACACCTTTGCACCACAGCATGAGATCCAATCGGAGTATTATTTCTCGGAACAGGTGAGGTGTGATTGAGTATTGATTTTTTCCCTGCCTCATTATATTGAATTATTTCAATAGTCATTTTTTTTCAATGCCATATTGCAAGTTGCTATATTTGTGCACATTAGCTATCGTCATGCATAGGCTCATGTGGATGACATTGATAGCACCATGGACTCACGCGTCATTGTGCGAGAGTATCACTTCTACATTAGTGATGATCGATCGCATGATGCAGCATTGCTTCACTTTGCATGATAGTTTCTTGAGGGATCATGGTGTCACATGGCAGCAGCGCTGGATCTGGTTAGACGGCTGCGGTGGTCAGTTCAAATCCGCTAGACAGTTTTATTGGTTCTGCAGATGGCACCGTGAGACAGGCATTCCGATCACATGGAGCTACTTCGAGACAGGGCACGGTAAGGGAGAGCACGATGGTGCAAGTGCTTGCATGAAGCGTGCTTTGCGTCGATACCAGTTGCGTCACAATGCCGATCGCTTCAAGGATGCACATGATGTGGTGCGGTGGTGCAGCCAGCACTTATCCACTAGTGCTATCTCCTCGTTTCAGTCACGTGACGATAGGGTGGTGAGCCGGTATTTTTGGTGCGTGGACATTGGGAGTCTTGATCGGTCTAGGCCTTTTGATTGTCATTCTGTGCTTGGCACTCTTGATTTCCATTCCATCAGAAGCGTAGGTGAGTCTCACCCCGCGATCTTTTCTCGACGGTTTGCATGTTTTTGCTCTGCATGCATTGATGATGATTGGGGAGGGTGCTCCATGATACCATGGGTCGATCCATGGGTACGACGAGTGCTTTCTCCCTTCCAGCCTTGGGAGGAGGTACATGATGATCAAGATGCGGGATTCAGTTCCTCTAGAGATTATAACCAGCTTACAGATATTTTGTGTATTGGTGATATCTTCACGGTTATTGCTTCGGAGGGTACGTAATTCCAAAAATAATTTAAAAAAACTTTAAAATGCATTTCAAATTTAGAAATATTTTATAATTATTCCTATAAACTAAAATTTAAACGTTTCTTTATTTAAATAAAAATAGCACTAATTTAAAAAATAACTTTAATCTCTTTTTTTTTAAAGATGATTTTAAAAATAAAATATTTACATTTTCATATTTTAAATAAAAAATTACGTAATTCCAAAAATAATTTAAAAAAACTTTAAAATGCATTTCAAATTTAGAAATATTTTATAATTATTCCTATAAACTAAGATTTAAACGTTTTTTTATTTAAATAAAAATAGCTCTAATTTAAAAAATAACTTTAATCTCTTTTTTTCTAAAGATGATTTAAAAAAACCAAATTTTTACATTTTCACATTTTAAATAAAAAATGTCGTGATTTAAAAAAAAAACTTTAAAATGCATTTGAAATTTAGAAATATTTTATAATTATTCCTATGAACTAAAATTCAAACGTTTTTTTATTTAAATAAAAATAGCTTTGATTTAAAAAATAACTTTAATCTCTTTTTTTTCAAAGATGATTTAAAAAAATAGAATTTTTACATTTTCACATTTTGAATAAAAAATGTCGTAATTCAAAATTTTAAAAAAACTTTAAAATGCATTTCAAATTTAGAAATATTTTATAATTATTACTGTGAACTAAAATTTAAACGTTTTTTTATTTAAATAAAAATAGCTCTAATTTAAAAAATAACTTTAATCTCTTTTTTTTCAAAGATGATTTTAAAAAACAAAATTTTTACATTTTCACATTTTAAATAAAAAATGTCGTAATTCAAAAATTTTAAAAAAAATTTAAAATGCATTTGAAATTTACAAATATTTTATAATTATTCCTATGAAACGTTTTTTTATTTAAATAAAAATAGCTCTAATTTAAAAAATAAATTTAATCTCTTTTTTTTCAAAGATGATTTTAAAAAATAAAATTTTTACATTTTCACATTTTAAATAAAAAATGTCGTAATTCAAAAATTTCAAAAAAAATGTAAAATGCATTTGAAATTTAGAAAATTTTTATAATTATTCCTATAAACTAAAATTTAAATAAATTTTAGCAAAAAAAAAATGCTACATAAAAAAAACCCTACCTGGACTCTCCCGCTCCGTCCATCTCCGTCCTTGTCTGTCGGTTGCTCTCCGTCGCTGCCGCAATTCCGTCGATGTCCAGCAAATCCGAAATCAGTCGATGAGGAGGAGCTCGATCGAGGTATGAAGAATGAGGGGGGTCGCTCTCCTTTTATAAGAAAATTTAGGGTTTCCCTACCTCGATCGAGGTATTTCACATGCAACATACATATCGCTCCATCATACCTCGATCGAGGTATAGACATGCCACGATACCTCGATCGAGGTATTTTGACATGCCCATACATATCGGTACATCTACCTCGATCGAGGTATAGACATGCCACGATCCCTCGATCGAGGTATGTCAGCAGCAGCCGGATGCCACATGTCTTGATTGACGTATTCGACATGCGGCCAAGTCATCAGTCCAGCATACCTCGATCGAGGTATGTCAGCTGCCCTGTCGGATGGCACATACCTCGATCGAGGTATAGCTAGACATGCCACACTACCTCGATCGAGGTGTAGCTGGATTGCCACGATACCTCGAACGAGGTATATGTGGCATGTATAGGTGGCATGCCAGCAAACCTCGATCGAGGTATAGGCTCGGTCCGATGAAAAAAGCCCAGTACCTCGATCAAGGTATTGGCTTGGCTCGGTTGTCCTCGTGTGTGATTTTCATTGGAGATAATACCTCGATCGAGGTATTGCAGACCGAAGCAAAACCTTTGTATTTTCACTCGAGCGGGTGTCACACTCACCCGAAAGTGGTCCGGAAGTGGACACCCTTAGCTTGCTACCACCCCGACACTCTTTAAACACCTCTTTTCAATTCGTAGAAGGATAACATCTCCTTCCTTATACATCCTATGTTGTCTTTTCTTATTTGCTTGCTTAGTATACTTCTCTTGAGCTCTCTTAATGGCTCAATCACTTTTCTCATGATCTGCTGATCATAGTTTCTTGTAAAATCATCTACAGTTTCTATCTTTTGACTAATCCTTGTGATAGGGATCGGTAATAACTTTCCATAAATTATTTCAAATGGAGCTCTTTCTATAGCAGAATGTAGTATACTTCTCTTGAGCTCTCTTAATGGCTTCAGTCACTTTTCTCATGGTCTGCTGATCATAGTTTCTTGTAAAATCATCTACATCTTCTATCTTTTGACTAATCCTTGTGATAGGGATTGGTAATAACTTTCCATAAATTATTTCGAATGGAGCTCTTCCTGTAGCAGAATGGATTGTGTTGTTATAAGCAAATTGCAATAAATGCAAATACTTATCCCAATTTCTACCTTGAGCATTAGCATATATGTGCTGCATATCCTAGATAGTATTGTTGGTTACCTCCATTTGTCCATTTGCTTTAGGATGGAAAGCTGAAGTAAAATCCACTTTGGTGCCAAGATTTTCAAATAAAGTCCTCCAAAAGGCACTACAAAACTTGGATCTCGATCTGATACTATAATCTTTGGTAATCCATGATGTGGAAAAATGTACTTCAAATACATGTGTGCCGATTGTGGTGCAAATAATGTCTTTTTGCAAGGCAAGAAATATGCTTGCTTGCTAAAGCGATCCACAATAGTCAAGATCATGTTATTTTGATTAAAAGTCAAAGGAAATCTAGTAATAAAATCCATAGATATTTGTTCCCAAGACTGTGAAGGAATAGGTAAAGGCATTAATAGTCCTTGTGTTCCCCTTGAAACTTTTAATCTTTTGGCAAATCAAACACTCAGCAACATACTTAGAGATGTCTTTCTTCATTAAAGGCCAAGGAAATTCTTTGACAATACTTTGATACGTTGTAGTCACCCCTCGATGTCCCACATAAAGAGGTTGATGCATTTCCTCCATTACTTGTAATCTAAATGGACTGGTGACACAAAGCCTTTTCTCATAAAAGAGATATCCTTCATTCACTGAATAGCTAGATATAGGACTCCAATTGTTTTGTTCAAGCTTAGTCCATATATCAGAGAAATCAGAGTCATCATGATAAGAATTTTTCATTACCTCAAATGGCTGTATTTCAATTACTGAGATGTTAATTTTCAGTCTTCGACTTAATGCATCTACAACTGTATTTTCTTTTCCTGGCTGATATTGAATCATTGGCTAAAAACTTTGAATAAAAGAAGCCTGTTACATCAACTATAATACCGTGACATCGGTATAATGGGGAAACCACGAGGGCTTGACAATACTTACCTATGTGGCTAATAGGGTCTAGGGGGAAATCCTAGGCCTAGGTAATTAAGGGAAGGGTGCATTAGTTGAACCTAAAGAGGGGTTTAATGGTAAGGTCCACTTGGACACATGGCACCATGAGGGATGGGCACTTGGGAGGTATTGGGTTAGGAGGGAGGATTCTAGAGGGAGCCAAAAAAAGAAAGAAGGTTGAGGAGGCTCCAAGAGAAAGGAATTCGTGGTCGGATGGAACATTATGAGCAGAAGCCCTCGAGGATTGGGGATACGTAACATTGGTATCAGAGCCGGACGACGTGGTCATGTAGTTTTTTACAATAGGCTATGTGCATAGACGAAGATGGAAATCGTTAAGAACATAGAGCTGGCTGAGAGAAGAACTACGATGTTTTTGTCGACTTTCAGAGAGAAGAAGAGCAATTCAAGTGCTAAGGAGTTTCGAATCTTCTATCATTCTTACAATTGAGGCAGCACAGGAGGAAACGCAAGAAGAAGCTGCTCTTGTTTGTGTTCTTTTAGACTATTTTCAACTACACACAGTGAAGCAACAAAAGTTAGTGCGCTTGAAGATCGATTCGCTCGTAGGGCTTCTTTGCAGAAGATATCTCTCTAGGCAATCTATATGTCTTTATGAAGACCACTAGCAATGGAAAGTTACTTTGAAGCAGTTGGACTTGTCACCATTTGTTAACCTGTGTATGCCAGCCGGACTTGTCACCGTTTGCTAACCTGCGTATGCCAACCTTGGAAGAGAAAATGTCGATTATGCAACCTCATATAGTGGTGGCTGAGGAAAAGTAGCGAAGAAAAAGAAACCACGGTTGACGTGCACATCGTCTGCACAGAGACGTTGAATCCGGAATCTGGTCATCACGACGATTTGCAAAAATCGCAGTGTAGAAGGCGGCCACATCATCCAAAGTCCAAACCTTTTTTAAAAAAGCCATCTCATCAAAACCTTTATACCCCTCTCTAAAGTCCCCCCTCTCTTTTTAAAGTTACTTTCACCCTCTTCTTCATTCCCTTCTCCTTAGCCTTGCCAAACTCAAAGAAGAAGATTGAAGAATAGGTCAAAAAGTTTGAAGCAAAAAGTATAAAGAAGAGCGGAATCGGGACGAGAGATCAAGAATTAAAAGCATGAGAGGACGCGTCAGCTTCAAAGACAAATTCGAGACCATCGAACAAATATCAGGGAAGTGGGCATCATATTTTTCTATCTGATATAATGCGCTTTGCTTTACATTTTCTGGAAAATATACATTTTTAAAATGACAACTCCAGAAAGGGATGGTATGATTAGAGAGGCCGAGGAAAGGGCTAGAAAGGGAAAAGCAATAGTTAGAGAGGAAATACATGAGGAGGTACAAACTGAAACTCAAGAGGATAATGTAGAAATGGAGGATATTAATTATGGCGATTATGGAATTTCGTATGCGGAATTCACTAGACTTGAAACTCGAACGCAAAATATAGAAACACAGTTAGGGGTTATCAGTGAAATATTAAAAACCCTAGCTAAAGCTATAACAAAGATAGCCGATTCTCAATCGGTATCTATTACTGAAAAATCACCGATTACTCCTAATCAAGTTGAGAGGTCTACCTCTCGACTTAGAGAAACCTCGAACATCCTTAAGGACTTAAAACCGCCAATTTTCAATGGGGAAGAAAAGGAGCGTAATAAATATGCGATTAATACGTTCTTGCAAAAATGGCAAGACTTTCATTGACTTAGGAATACACCTCCTGAAAATCAAGTCGCAGAAGCAAGTCTTTCCCTTGGAAATAAAGCCTATAAATGGTGGATGAGCCTCTGGGAGAGTAATAAAATTCCTAGATATTGGACTGAGTTTGAACAAGCCTTCCTAAAAGAGTTTTTATTGGAAAATGAATTAGAAAGAGCGTGGGAGACTTGGGACAATTGCACTATGGGAAAAAACACTCTAGTCTAGCACATAGCGAATTATAGGGAGGCAGTCCTTAAGCTAAAGGGAATTGATGAATTCCAAAAGATAAGGGGTTTCGTGAGAGATCTCAAAGACACTTATAAGGTTGAGGTGAAAAGAAATTTCCCAAAAACCTTTGAGGAAGCCATTAAGTATGCCCAAATATATGATGATACGACGGGGAAATCCAAAATTGGAACTTCGGAGCAAACAGGTTTTGTTCCAAAGTTCAATAAATTTTCCAATTTGAAAAGGAAGGGGCACTTTAAGAAGGAGGTTCCTCAGGCACCACCTAAGAAACCTCAAACACAAAATTATCCTCTCTTGAAAAAAGAGGATTATGAAAGGGCCAAGCAAGAAAATCTTTGCTTTAAATGTCTGGGCAAAGACCATGCTGCTTGGAACTGTCCTAAAAATAAACTAGTGGGAGCTAAAGCCCCAAATAGACCTCCACAAAAACAAGTGCATGTGGTGCAAGTGTTACTGCTTAATGGTACTGAAAAGTACACTGAGGTAGAGGTCTATCATGAGGATAGCACCCACATGTGCTGTCTATCATCGGCAATGTGGCAGCCCACCTTTGGTCCTCATGATTTGATGAGGATGCTTGGAAAAATTAAGGGGCAAAGAGTAAGAGTGGTGGTCGATGATAGTGCAACACATAATTTCTTAAATTACTCGTTAGTTAAGAAATTAAAATTGCCTGAGAGTCCTAGTGCCCATAAATATGTGGTCTCTTTGGCGAAGGGCAGTGATAAAAAAGTTTGGGACACCATGATATATGGTGTAAAGATTGATATTCAAGGCTATCAAGATGCCTTGGATTTCCAAATCATGCATCTCGACCGAACAGACGTAGTGCTTGGTCGAGAATGGCTGTATAGTCTTGGGCATAGCTTACAGAGGAGTTATCTTAATAACTTCATTATGTTTCAAAAAGAGGGTAGAGTCTTTCAGATTCAAGGAGAACATGATGCGCCTAACTCTCCTCTTATTTGTTTGATGGAAGTGGAACAACTACTACACCAAGAAGAATGCGAGGTATATCTTTGTGAACTTACTTTTATCGGTGATTTTATGTCTTCTGCATCAGAAAGAAGTAATGTTGTTTTTTGTAATGTTAAAAAGTATAAATCTTCTTTAAAGGATTTAATGTTTGAATTTAAAGATGTTTTTTCGTCTGATTTACCTGATGGTTTACCTCCTGAGAGAGAAGTAGATCATAAAATAGATTTAATTCCTGGATCTACCCCTGTTTGTAAACCCCCATATAGGCTTAGTCAAACGGAGGAACATGAGGTCAAAAGACAATTAACGGAATATCTTAGAAAGGGCCAAATCCAAACAAGTAGTTCACCTTGGTCTGCACCAGTTTTACTGGTAAAGAAAAAAGATGGTACTATGCGTTTATGCATAGATTACCGAGCACTAAATAAAATCACCATAAAAAATAAGTATCCTATGCCTCGCATTGATGAGCTCTTTGATCAATTGCAAGGGGAAAAATACTTTACTAAAATTGATTTAAGATCAGGATATCATCAAGTACGAATTAGGGAAGAAGATGTCCCTAAGACATCATTTCATACTAGGTATGGGCATTATCAATTTAAAGTAATGCCATTTGGATTAACAAATGCTCCAGCAACTTTCATGACACTTATGAATAGTGTCTTAAGGCCATATCTAGGGAAATTTGCTGTAGTATTTCTAGACGATATTCTTATTTATAGTAAAACCAGAAAAAAACATTTGGAACATTTGCAAAAAGTGTTCCAACTGCTTAGAGATAATTCACTCTTTGCAAAAGAATCCAAATGTGAATTCTTTGCAAAAGAAGTGAAATACTTGGGACATATAATATCCCAAGAAGGGGTTCGTATGGGCCCTGACAAAGTAAGGGCCATATTGGAATGGCCACATCCTACAAATCTAGAAGAATTACAGATATTCTTAGGTTTGTCAGGATTCTATAGAAGATTCATCCAAAATTATGCTAAGATTGCTGTTCCGATGATGGACCAACTTAAGGGGAAGGAAAGCACCTTCATATGGGATGAACCTCAAAAGAGAAGTCTTGGAAAATTAAAGGTAGCTATAGCGGCAGCTCCTGTCTTAAAAGTAGTGGATCCCAATGAACCATTCGTGGTTGAGACAGATGCCAGTGATTTTGCTGTTGGGGCAGTGTGTTGGGGCAGTACTTATACAAAAAGGTCAACCAGTAGCTTTTGAAAGCAAAAAGCTAGATCGTGCCCAATGAAATTACTCATCATATGAAAAAGAACTATATGCTATAGTCTATGCTTTAAAGAAGTGGAGGCACTATTTATATGGTGCAAAATTTGAGATCATCTTTGATCAAGAAAGCATTAAATGGATTTGTAATTTGCCAGAGCTTGAAGGTAGAAAAGCTAGATGGGCTAAGTTAATGCAAGAGTTTGATATACAATTGACATATAGGAAAGGGAAGTTTAATGTGGTAGCAGACTCTCTTAGCCGAATGCCAATTGTTAATGAATTGAGTTTTACTCAATTTCAAAATGATTTCCTAGAGTCCTTAAAAGGAAAATGTGAATTTGATCCTCATTCTAACTTGAGATTTAAGATCAATCTTACTAAAGACTTTAGCTCCTCTCAACATGTCCAGTAAATCATCTACTCTTGGAATTGGATACCAATTCTTGATTGTAAGTTTATTAAGTGCTCTATAATCCACACACATCCTAAATGTGCCATTTTTCTTTTTCACCAAAAGGACTAGAGCACCATATGGGGAGCTACTTAGTCTAATCAATTTCCTTTCTAGCAATTCTTCAATTTGTCTTTGAATCTCTTTTCTTCCTAAGATGTTTGCTCAATATGGAGCTCTACATGGAGGTGAATTTCCAGGTAAAATCTCTATGCGATGATCTTCAGGTCTAGACTTAGGTAAACGTGGGGGTAATTTGTCCAAGAAACAATCTGAAAATTGCGAGATAAAATCTTTAAAATCGTCATTTGATTTAATTAGCGTGGCCGTAATTGAATTAACCAAAACCAGAAATGAATTTTTACCTTTCCTAAAAGCCCTTTTAGCTTGTGTGTGATTCAACAAATGATTCATTTCATTCTTTATTTGTCTCTTTAAACAAATTCATCTATCCTTGTGTGTGATCCACATTTGGTGAGTGTTATAGTCAACATCAGGATTAAATTGATGTCACCACAGAATTCCAAAATTATATATTTTCCACCTAGTGGAGCCACTAAGAAATTTCTCTTTTCTTTATATGTGGTATCTTTTACTTCATTCAAGCAATTATATCTAGTTCCAATAAAAGCAGCTTTAACCTTGTACTGTGTTGGTGAAACTTTAAGATTCATTGCTTTTACTAATCGTTCAAAAATGAAATCGTGTGTACTTCCATCATCGTGTAGTATAACAATTTCTTTCTTATTTATTTTCCCCTTCATTTTAAGCAATGCATAAGGAGAAAACTTATGTGATTTACTTGAGTCAGAAGTGTTACCCTCTTGCTTGACTTCGTCAATCACGTTAATCTTTGCGGTTGATGCCTTCTTCTTTTTCTGGATACTTATTAGTACTTCTTCAAGACATTTGAAGTAGTCCTGTTTGTTTGAATGGATGCACAAATCATCCAAGAACACCTGTAAAATCTTATTCAAAAATGACTTGAAAGCTGTGAACATGACTCGCTGGAATGTGGCCGGGGCATTACAAAGGCCGAATGGCATGACTTTATATGCAAAAATACCCCATTCTATAGCAAATGCTATTTTTGATTGGTCTTCAGGAGCAATTTGTACTTGGTTATAGCCACTGAAGCCATCCAAGAAGCTATATATTTCGGATCTTGCCACCTTTTCCAACACTGTTTCTGTTAAGGGTAGGGGATAGTGATCCCTAATTGTGGCAGCATTCACATTTTTTAAGTTTACGCATATTCTAGGACAGCAAAAACATGCACAATAAACCTCGCCCTTGAAGGGGAGTAAGAAAAATTGGTTTTCATTGGGAAACAGCTTCGTCAAGAAGATGAAACCAAACTCAAAGAACTCCTAATGGAATACCATGACTGCCTAGCATGGTCATACAAAGAGATGAAAGGAATTTCACCAGAAGTGGCAGTACAAATGATACCTATAAGGGAAGGTGCTCACCCTAAGGTATGTGGACCTTATTGCACAAATCCTAAATATGGCACCATGGTTTATGACAAGCTAGAAAAACTCCTAGATGCCGGATTCATCTATGAGATAGAGCACACTGATTGGGTTTCACCCATTGTCATTGTACCTAAATGCAACAAGTCTCTCAACAGCTTATCAGAGCCCTCTACTCCTTTTCTACCCCTCGTATTTCCGTGCTTTTTCTCTCATATCTCGAGCATAGGGGTAGCTCTCAAGCTAATTTTTGGAGGTTCTTTTACTCCAGCAACATCATATTCGGCAACATCCAAAAGTCGTAAATCTTTTGTCACTAAGCGTCAAGATGATTCTCCCACATATTGATAGCATCATAAAATTGGTATTGTGGATCTTGGCAAAGACGATTGGTAATGCATGTGGACTCTCTCAACTTGGGTGGCGAGTGCATAAGAGATAAGTATAATGATTGAGCAAATCTCATTTTTTAAATTGAGTGTAAGAGAATTTATTTGCTTTCGCAAAATGGCACATCATTTTCTGCCATCTCCTACGCAAGGACGGAGAAAAGAGTAAACCTTTTTTTCCTTTTCATAAGAGGGACAAGAAGTTTAAGTTCAAGCCTTATTCTCACTTTATGCCATCGACTACATCTTCGAAGGATTGCGACAAATCAATTAAGCAATTTCCCTTCCTCTTATCATTCAAAAATGCTCTTATCTTCTTCTTCAACGATTTCTCCTTGATAGCATTTTCGAACCCAATGATGTGCTCAGAATTAGCCCGAATGGACTAGGGGAATGGGTTTGGAGGGCTTGAAAACCGTGTAGCCAACTCTAGAAGAGATGTTGTCACCAAAATGTTGTGGGCTACTTCTCCTTCATCTCGCACGGCCGTTCGAGATAGGAAGAGTAACAATCAGATTTTTTCTCTTCCGAACCGCTGCTAATTGATTGGAGATGCTTGGCAAGAGGCTTGGAAGAGCTTATGTATTGGAGCAGGGATGGAGAGGAATGGTGTTATATGAAGAGAGAGGCTGCCCGTCCGTCGCGCAGCGAAACAGAGAAGAAGCTCTTTGCTTTTCTTTTTCCATAAAGAAGAAGACTTTGATTAAAGTCTTAAGCCCCCCCAAAAAATTGACTCACAATTTTACCACTCTCACCTCCCAAGTACATTTGGAGCTCTCTTTTCAAAATCTCAACCGACAGATCCTTCAACTCTCGTCGCAACAATCCTTTGGGGAAGTACCTCTCAAACTCAGTCCTCGTGGAGCATAGCAAGAGCTCTGATACCACTGAAACGTAAATACAATTCAAACACATACAATAGCACCAAAAATTGAATATGCATGGAAACTCATGAAAGACAAGAGGCAATCACTGGGTACAATCTCCCCCCTCAAGGTGTGTGGCTCGTGATCCCACACCAAGAGTATTTATAATATTACAATAAGCACATGAGCGATAGATACAAAGTCACGTATTCATCTCTCGATCATCCCTTTTCCATACTTTTCTCTTGAGCATCCTTTTAACTTACTTTTCTCTATGTCACTCCTGTTCTCACGTACTCATCCAAAATTACATGTCAAAAGTGGAAGGCTTTTAAGCACTCTCCCTTATTAAAAAATGTAATGACCCTTGGCCATTTAATACATCACATAGCACTAGCACAAAACCATGGCATTTAGCCTTTATTCCCTCGAGCGTGTTTACTCCCATCCATCCATGACATTCCCTGTACTCAATAAACCAATCCACCATTAGTCAAATTCTTAGTGCAATGATATACATCATATGATTAGCCAATCATGCTAAGTAACGGTCTTTACAAATGACAATCTATTAATGTGAGTATTTCTAAATGGCATCACCCATGATGCTTATTAATGGCACACGTTTAGTTAGGCGTCCTTGACTAAACCCAAGGATTAAATAAAACCCCCGCCACGTCTGGTGCGATCCTATAAATACTTTACGTCATTTTGAACAAGAGCTTTGAGAAATACTTTCTCATAAGAGAGAGAGAGAGAGAGGACAAACGAATTTACTTACACACACACATACATATATTTGTTCATATAAATAAATATAGATATAGAAATACATTTAAATATATATTTATATAAATAAATATACTTGTATAAATACATTGAAATATATTTAAATATAAATATATTAACACAAAAAAACACTTTTCTTTTCTTTTAGTGAAAAAAAACACACACACACACATATTTGTATTTATTGTCTTATATTTATATTTAAACAAATATATATATATATATATTTATTTATTTATTTATTTAAAGAGAGAGAGAGAGGGAGAGAGGGAGGGAGGGAGGAAGGGAGGGAGGGAGGGAGAGAGAGAGAGAGAGAGAGAGAGAGAGAGAGAGAGAGAGAGAGAGAGTGAGAGCAAAGGTGGGGGGCTCTAAGAGAGAATATGTAAGGAACAGTTGGTGAGAGGCTAGGTGCTGAGGGGTGGAGGAGTGGATGAGTGACGACGGAAGCAAGGGGAAGCAATTGTAAGGAGAGGGGAGGGGAAGGTAGCAAAGATGATGTAGGTTGAGAGTTCAGTTCTGGAAGAAGGAGTGGTGAGTGGAGGTTAGGGACAAAGGGAGCACTCGTAAGGAGCCTGGAGGGGGAGCTGGACAAAATTGAGGGGGTTTGAAAGACATCCGAAAGAAAAAAGTGGTGAAAGAAGTTGGTAGGGAGCACAGGTGAGGGGTAGGTGAGAGAGAGAGAGAGAGAGAGAGAGAGAGAGAGGGGTAGGAAGGAGAGAGAGAGAGAGGGGGGGGGCACACACACACAGAAGAGAGAGGCGAGGGTGAGATGGAAAGAGAGAGAGAGAGAGAGAGAGAGAGAGAGAGAGAGAACAGTAAAGTATATATTTAATTAATAGTTTTTAATTAATTTTGATGAGATAGTGTATATATATAGATTTTTTTGTTTATTTATTTATTTATATTTATATAGATAATTACTATATATGTATGTATATATATATATATATATGATAAAAGAATATTATATTTATATTTATACTTATTTAAATGTAAATATAAGTAAATAAATAAATATACATATATATATATATTTTTTATATATATTTTTATTTATATTATAAATATATATAATATTTACAATCGTGTTTTTACTACTTTTAGTTAATTTTGTGTATATATATATATATATATATATATTAGTCATGTGGAAGTCAACAAACATATTTATATATTTTTCAATTCATATATATGAATGTGTGTGTATATATATATATATATATATATATCTATATCTATATCTTTTATCTCTTAAGGAGAGGTTTGGGGGAGGACAATTGGACAATTCTCCATCGTTAGATTAGAATGGAAAATGTGGACCATTGGATGATTTTATTGTTGGAAAATTTGGGACACGTGGATTCACGCTTTGGCAGTAATATTCATCCCATTTCATCTTGCTCTTTCAATCATCCTCCCCCAAAAATTGACTGCTCTACTCTTTCAATCGACTGCTACCACCATGGTCCTCCCACCGCACACACACAATAAAATGTAAAGCTGTGATTCCAACTCTTGGAATGCATATGGTGCATGTAGGGGCTCATACTTTTGGAGTTACACACTGCATTAACATAGTCCACCAACTGTACCCAAAAAGGGATCCCAGCCTAGGCTTGCTGTTCTTCTGTAGATAAACTAGTCATGAAGAGAATATCATTGTCACTATTATCAGCAGAGTGACTACATTAATCTCCTCGATCTTCATTTTTCCTTTGTCCTCCCTTGGACTCTCTTCCTTCTTATTTGCACCCCAATTTGCATTCTTTTTCTCATCCTTTTGCTCTCTTTTAAGCTTGTAGCAATCCTTTTTCATGTGGCCCTTCTTGCCACAATGGTAACACTTAATGTTATGTGCCCTAGATTTGCTACGAGAGTTCCCTCTTTCTTGGGACTTCCCCCATGAACTGTGATCTACCCCTTTGCACATTTAAGGCTGCATCTTGCTTGTTGCCATCCATTGACTTTTGTCTAATCTCCTCGGCCAACAAGCTATCCACAACATCATCAAACTTCAATACTCCACCACGTGCAGAGTTAGTGAATTCATTCAAGTGAGAAGAAATGGATACCCCTTCCTTCATTTGGAGCTCAAACAACCTCTTCATGAAGTAAAATTTATTAGAGGCAATTTCCTTCTCATAAGTGGCACATAATTTCTTCCACAAACCTTTCGTAGTTTGCTCATTTACTACTCTGAAATAAAGTGACTCTGCAAGATGAAGTCTAGCAGTAGACTTTTCTAATGCATCCAACTCATTCCAATCATCCTTGAACATGTTTGTAGGCTTAGCTCCAATCCATGCCAAAATGTGGTGGCTTGTATATATGTGATGAGTGTGAGGATCTAGAGCTCGACTTTTGGACCCTCTAAGACCCATGCATGGCTATGGGGCAAGGTGTGGAGCCACATACCCACTGCGCTATTTGAGTGTGTGCATAATTGGCAGATGGCCCCTTTTTGGGACTCTAGCATGTTATCACAGTAGTTCTATGCCTGCTCATGTGGTGGTAATGTGTGGCAAGTGTTCGACCTCAGATAGACCTCTACATTGTGTTATGGCATAGTGCTACTATTCATGCACATGCCTCTTGTTGACATATGGTAGGTGCTCTATATCTAAGTGGCTACTACTTATGGCAAGTGGATTCGACCACGGGGGTGGTGGGTTATGTTAGAATGTGTGGACAATGATTCGTGCAGGGCTCTCATGGGATGTGGCAACCAGTGGTAGCTAAACATGATTCTCGATGGTGACCATTGATGATGGTAGTTGCAGCTCAATGTATATATGAGTGGGCAGAGCTTGGTGGTGATAAACATATAGTCTTACATGTTGATTGTGGTAGCGATGTACTTTGTTGGCAAGCCGACTAGCACGGGGATGGTGGCCCACATCTATGGACAACTATGCATGCAATGGTTCTAGTATAGGATGTGGCAACCCATGGTGGCTTGACATGATTGTTGATGGTGGCATTGATGGTTCAATATAGCTTCTAATCATTGATGGTCACATGTTTTGATCATGGTAGTCATACATTCTATTAGTGAGTGGTTCAAAATGCTCCACTTTGGGTTTGTGGGGTATTGAGAGTGACCCCCACCCTTGTAGGGCACCCTAGTAGGTAATGGAAAATACAAGGGAGAAAGAGGTCCCTTTGGCACTTCATGACATGTGGCAAGATGGGACTTTAGTCCCATATGTAATTGGGAAAATATGGTGGCTTGTATATGTGTGGTGAGTATGAGGGTCTAGAGCTATCCCCTTTGACTTTTGGATACTCTAAGATCCATGCATGGCTATAGGGTGGGGTGTGGGACATGGGTACTTGGCACACTATTTGAGTGTGCATGTGTGTGTTGTGTGGCTCTAACAATGAGTGCATCAAATATGATTTCTCATAAGCAATTACAACATTTATGTTCTCATATGATGAGATTAAGATCCTTAGGACTTGCTCCACAATCTTTCAGCATCGATCTTCAAACCTATCTTTATGATCTTGTCCCTAAGGCTATGTCAAATATTCCATGATAGGTTCTCCTTCTTTCAAAACTGAGTGGCTTGTAGTCTTCTACCCATAGAATGATGATGTTGACTTTTGCAACAAGGGTAGTGGACCACCTATCACATAGAGAGGAGGGCCCTCCCCAAAGATATAATGTCAGGTCATTTTGTTTTATCTTTAAAATGCCATATTCCCAAAGAGGCATAGCACCTTCTTCTCCTTGCAAGTCCTCATATATATGTTTGAGACCTTTCTCACCCATTAACATATCTCAATTCATGGTAGGTATAGAGTTTAGCATCTTTAATTTTAGCTTTAAGAATCACACATGCATCAAGATGCATAGCACATTCTTTTTCTCCTCTTTCAAGTCGTAACAATTGTGCTTGAGAGCTTTCTCAGCCATCAACCTATCCAAACTCCTAGTAGGTATGGAGTTTAGGATCTTTACTTGTAGTTGTTTCTATTGAACCTTTGCTCTACCTTCTAGACCATCTTTCAACTAAGGGTTTAGTCACAAGAAGAGAGTGGGAGAGTAGAAGGGAAGAGGGGGAATCATCAGGGAGTGTGATTTTGCAAAAGTTGAAGTGGAGATTACAAGTTTGAGAGAAGATTGCAAGTGTGGAGGGTGGGAGATTACAAGGTTAGCACATGGTCATGCACGGTTGAGTGTGTAGAGAAAGTATGGAGACTTGGGAAGAATGCACAAGAACACCAACAGTGAACTAAGAATAAATTGAAAATAAAATGTTTGAATAGTGTAGACTTCATTCCATTATGTAGTATCTATATATGAGCTTGGCACACTCTCTTGTGCCTAGAAAGGATTTTCTCTCTCATGGCACCGAGCATGGATTTTCTCTTACGATGCCTAGCAAGGATTTTCTCTTTCATGGCACCTAGCAATGATTTTCTCTCTCAAAGCACTTGGCAATGATTTATCTCTCATGGAACCCATCAAGGTTTCTTTCTCATATATATCTTTGACCAAAAGATGATAATATGCCCAAATAATGTCATGAGACTATTTTGAACCATCGTTTGGTTACATTGATATGAATTAGAATGCTAATTGAGCTAGAACAAAGCAGAGCTATTCCATGACCCAACACACACTTGTAGCTGTGATTTACTAGTCACTCCTTTGTATACACTTTGGAAGAGTGCACACATCAGGTTCACAACTCTTTAGCCAAAAATCTCTAGGGTACACTTGCGTTTAACAACTCCCTAGCTTGATTTTGTTACTTATCTTAGGTTGTGGTGGATATGGCATTTAAAGTTGTTTTAGTGATATAATTGGGAATTTTGGTCTCTATCATAGCGTATCAAGGAACCCTTTTTACAATTACCTTAGATGATTGCTCTTTAAAAACCATTGATGTGCTCTAAAAGTCAAGGAAAACAGGCACATAATCTTATGGAGGAATGAGAGCCAGTTCCAATGTCGTGATTTCAATTTCCTTGATTCTACATGGGTCATTTCAACACCCTTCTCCTTTTTCATATTTCTCTCCCATGTGCCTATACTAAAAATGGGGTGGCATATAGAATTATGCTTGATTAGGTGCCTTTCAACAACTTGAGGGATGACAAATGGCCACATGATTCTATTTAGAGTTCTTGAACTAAGCTTTAGACTCTTGATCTATAGGATCACCAAAAAGAAGATCCAAAAACCATTCAATGGCTTCCCCAAAAGGACCATCATAGGAATGAGGGGCTTGGCAACGAACTAATTAAACACAAGGAATAAAGTTACAAGAGTAATTTAAATGTCCTGTCAAGAAAGCCAACACCCTCTCCCACCATCCTAAAAAGTAACTCAAGTTTTCACAAGGGGGGAAGAGTGTATATGGGAAAGGGGCAAGTATATTTTGCTTCTACATGTCACTACAAAATAAGTCAAAATTAGCAAGGGGGTGAAAATTCCCCATGGTTGCGGAAATAAACAAGCTCAACCAAGGGGAAACTCTGCCAAAGCAAGAGGCATCACTCAAAATGCAGGAACTAAATATAGTCCTTCCCAGCTACTATAAAGTGAAATCCTCACAAAGAGAGGAAAGATGGAGAACTGCTAGCTAAAGCTTTGGCACCATTTTTGACAACATAGAGTATTACCATGGCCAACAAACAATCATACGTACTAAAAAATCTTGAATGAGAGGAAAGAGAGAGAATTGCTAGCTAAAGATTTGGCACCATTTTTTACAACATAGAGCATTCCCATGGCCAACAAACGATCATACATACTAGAAAAGCTTGAACAACACCAAGGAGTAGGATCTTGTCACAATTGAATTGCATTTGTTGTAGAATAGGCTCGAAGAACAATAGATCCACACTTGCTCACAACAATGGCATCAATAGTCATGGCTAAGAATGAAGAGTGTGACTAATAGATATCCCTTGGAGGCATCTACATAGTAGTTGGTTGGATGTTGCAAGAAGTGGCCTAATATAAAAAACAAGTCATACATGGAAAAAATGAATGAGGGTAGAAGAACATTAGCATATGGTTTTAAGGAAGGTGAGCAATGGACTCGTCAAGTGACGGGACTAATAGTGATAAGAGATATGATCCAAGTAATAAGAAGCGTGAGGGGATTGTGAGTGATATGAGTCTGAATCCAAAAGAGAGTTCCATGAAGAGTTTTCCATTGGAAGGTACATCTAGTTTAGATCCTAGATTCATCCAAGTGCTAGACGATACTGATTGTAAAGACATGCTAAGGGAATGTTGAGGGAGAACATGCAAGTTGACATTCTAGGGATTTTGTATCATTCCCTAGATTAACCTTAAACTTGGAAGAGAAGGACCTTTTGCAGGGAACGAAAGGAGCCGATGCCATTTGATGCTTCTTGCTAAGCTAAGCGAGCCTTCAATGTCACAAGCATAGGGTTTCTATAAGGGGATTGCTTGAACTAGAACGGATGGCTCAGAGGGATTTTAATAGAGAGAAAGGATGGCTCAAATGTGTCAGATGAGACTTCACATAATCCAATCCTCATGGGATGGGAAGAGGTCTTAGGAAGAGTGTTAAATCCTAGTTCAAAGCTAACCCGTTCTTCCTTGAGATCCCGTATGTTCAAGATAAGGTAAAGAAGATATTGGTTAATGCTTTTGGAGGGGCTTCCTAGCTTGAAGAAATGGATGAGGGCCATAAAAAAGACAAGGTTGGTCATAGATAATTCAGGAATTCTTCATGTGGTTACATCTCATTATGAACATGTTTTTGGAAAACCAAAGATTATTCCCAATAAAGAAGCTTGCAGCATGGGCTAAGTGCATCTAGGTATGTCCTAGGGTTATCTCAAACTTTGATGCAAAATCTTGAGACAAGGAGCTTATTCTTGAAGAATTGAAAGGATCGATTAACTGCATGGACAAAGGTAAGACCCTAGGAGAGGATGGACTACGAGTAGAATTTCATATGGTTTCTCAATTCTCATTGGCCTCTTACTTGTCCATTTGTGGAATGAATCACTTGAGAAGGGTTTTTGGACAGTAGGATCAACATAGGGACGATTAAATTGATGCCAAATGGAGGGCCATGGGAAGAGCTCCATAATTGGAGACCCCTAACCGTGTTAAACACTTGTTACAAGAACTTTGCTAAGCCCCTAGCACTAAGACTAAAGGACAAGATGCATGTTTGGATGAGGGAGGAGCACAAGGATTTCATAAAAGGAAGGCATATCTTAGAAGCCATTCTAACTTTATGGGAAGGTTTGGAGCTCACTAATGAGTAGGCTCAAGACATTTGTTGTGTGAAGGTGGACTTCAATACAACCTATGATCAAATGGAATGGTGTTTTAGCATCTATTCACATTGAATATGGGCTTTAGACCTAGCTTTAGGAAATTTGTTGGAGTCCTTCTCATAAAATGGTGGCTAAAGTAGAAGTTAATGGCTAAACTTCTTTTCCTTTTGCCCTCAAGAGAAGGGTTGTCCCATTTCCCCCTTTTTTTTTTGCAATAGCCATAGACACCTTGGGGTGGCTTATTCAACATGGATGATAATCTAATTAAGAGAATTGATATAAAGGATGGAGGCAAATTGTGATTTAACAATTTGCCGATGACACAATTTGATGCCCAAAACAATTCTATTTTAGAGAGGAAGACAGTGCACTGCCTTAATACCTTTTGCTCATCATCAAGGTCAAGGATAAGTCACAATAAAATAAGATCTATGGTACAAAAAGGAACCCCTTAAGCATTTGCTGAACAAGGATGCAAAATAATTGAAAAAGGTCAAAGTTTAAGATTACTTGGCACACCCATGGGTTTTCATTGTAGCATCATAGCAAACTAGCATTGGGTTCTTCAAAGAATTAAGGATTAAACCTCTGATACAGAGCGTTGCAACCCTCACTAGCAAGAAGAAAATGTGTGCTTAATCATTTTATATATCCCTCAGTCACTTGTTTTATATCTTTTTGATACCCAACTAATGCACTTTTCAAAACTTTTTGTCGAGAGGAGAAAGCATATCACATCCTTGCAATTCACGCAGACAAACATATTTGTAAAGTGACCATCTACATTCACAAGCATATAGGTATTTGAGATGGTATAACAAATTACAATAAATGCCTAGTGGTCATCTCTAAGAATTTCCCATACCAAAACACAATTAAGGTGTTCCATCATTCTTCAACACTTCCAACCATTTTAACATTTAATTCAATCCACTGAGGCTTCACATCCTTCTCAAGTGCAAAAGATAGCCAAAGCAAGTTCTAGTTAAACCAATTATATAATCGATTAGTTTGCATTAAAATCGAGTACTCCATTAGGTTCCATTAAACCTTCATGTCTAATATACCCCTTTTTAACCTTCTAGTTAATTTCCTCTATTATTTGCAAGCTTAGTCCCAAATTAATGAACAAAGGGTTAAAACAAAAAAGTACAATTAATTCAACAATCATTATGCCCTATTTGAGTTACTTTTATTTTTTAGTGATGCCTAAGATCCTCAACCTAATGTGGCGAACAAGTGAAACATGCATCTTTGAGCACAATCTAGGTTCAAAGCTAGTGCAAAGCTTCTCTCAAAGGCACATCAATAAGTAAAATCGAGATCAGTCCAATCAAAACCCCACCAAAACCAATTAAACCATCAAGAATTATTCTTGATTTGTGCTCATCTTTTTTGCAACATAAATCATTGTATGTGTACACCAATGAGAGGTTTTAACTTCAACTTTTGAGCAACAACTTTAGATGAGCTAGCAATATAGTGCTTTAGAATACTAGAAGAAACCTTTCATGTGCTATATATTTGATATCAAAAGGTTACATGCGCCATCCTAAACTCTATATATGCATCTCTAAAAATGAACACATAGGTATTTTCCAAATTTACATTTCTAAAAATAAATTGTCACTCTCAACCATGTAAGTATCCAAGTATGTAGACTCTTGTTTGATAAGACTAATATGTGGGCTTATTAGCACTCAGCTACCACCTGATAAGAGAAGTATGATGCTAGATTACATGAAATTTCACTTATGTAACTTTACAATTCTACAAAAATATAAAAAGACACAACATTCCTACATATGACTTTAAAATACCACGTGTACTAAGCTATAAGATACAAGGAAATGCACATCTTATGATGGAAGAGCAAAGAAGATAAATAATATGGTATTCAAGCATGAAGTGAAAAAGTATTGTGAAAGGGACGTACCTCCATGATACACATTTTAGAATGCTCTCATAAATAATAATATACTTTGTGGAAGTATACAAAACATATACACTACCTACAACGCATGTGTGTATAACGCTCCCATACGCCATTAAAACAACATATGAGAAAATAGACAAAACAACAATCCTTTTGGTCAAACTTGATTTCAAACCAAGTCTAAGATTCACTTGGTAATTCATTGAGGTCCTGAAGCATGATGGATTTATCCATAATAGGTAAGTCACTAGTTTCTTTAAATGAGTTGGCCCTGTACACACAATTTAGAAATAAGGATAAAAAATATACACATAAGAGTAAATATAATTATTTCTTGTAGTTTTGATCATCGCTTTGCATGTGTTAATTCTCTTAGGCCATTGATGTTTTAGATTGAAAGAGAGGGGGATCAAGTACCATTAGGATTCTTCCCATTCCGAAGCCAATGTTGAACAAGAGCAATAAAGTAGATCTTTTTGAAATAAAGATAAGATGATCAATGCATTTTGGACAAATCAAAGACCTATCATAAAAAGAAAGGGAGGATATGAAAATAAAGTACCGTTCTTGCACGTTTCTACCCAACAAACATTTAAACTGATGCATATCATTGAGTTGGGTTTGGAACTCCGTGATGATTCCAGAGAGGATAGATGAGTTTGCATTTGATACTTCTTGTACATGTTGAGCCTAAACACACAATCACACTTCGTTTGAAGTCAAATGAAATATGCATGGAATATTAACTGCTACAATTTAAGAGTCCTTGCACAACTATATAGTTTACTACTAATATTCTCCTTATTTCAAAAAAACTGTTTACAATTCAAAAATGTACTCTAGAGTTGACACTTCTATAAAACAAATATCCATATTTCTTAACTGTTAAGAAAATTTAGGATACTCAAATATTAAAAATATATGTATCACTTGAATTATGTTACATCAACAAAATCAGGAGTAGCGCACCCCGTTAAACATTCTTTCCAACAAAATCATTATGACAAGAAGTTCCTCAGTTGGTAATCGTCTGTCAAGAACAAGCCCTAATTATTTGGCAGGAAAGGAACAACTAGGCGAGCTGTTGATTCTGCCCCTAAACTTTGGGTTTGATTTCTACGCTAATATCCTTTTTTTGCGTTGGGCTGAAATTGAAAGTGCCAATAGCGTCTCCATACGAGGTGACCAAGATAGAATCCTGAGCAGTCTTTGGGGCTTGAACGCAGGGCCCACAAGTTTTAACCTAAAAGGTGTAGGCCTCTTGGCCTCTACTACTCACATTTGAATACACACTTGTTTTAGTCATTAGCTCTGAAGCTCGAATTAGACCTAAATGCAGCAAAAAACACTCATGGAACCTCTTCTGCTCTCGACATGTCTCCACGAGAAATGACGATTGAAATGGACAAACCACCAGCAAACATCTCAGAAATGCCAAGCGCATCGCACCAGCTGTCCTCTTCAGTGTAATTCCACTTCTATATCTTATTTGATCTATCTCTCTCTTCTTTTCATGCGTAGATCAAAGATTGTCGAACACTAACCTCCTCTTCATCGCTCCCTTTGTTTGGCGGATCGGATCCCTCGTGATGGCGGTATCTCTCCACGATCTTAGTCATGCTATTCGCAAGAAAGAAAACGATAATTTTCCAGTTTCTGTTCAGAATTAACAGGGCGTGTCTGATTACTAACGAAAACCAGAAGCACTCTTTGAAATCAAGCAATGAGAACGAATGATCAAGGCTCAACACGGAAACACCGTAATGATTCTTTGACGTCAAGCAATGAGGTTTTAAAAACGATCACTATTGACCTCGATATACCAGAATAATATTGTACGTTTTCTAAATATACCTTTGTAAGACTACAAATTTAGATTTTTTAAATATACCTTTGTACGTTTTCTAAATCCCAACTCAGAGTATGATAATGTATTCGAAATTGTTAGATACTGAAGTTTAAGCAATACATATTTCAAAAGCGAAAAAGACTTCTGACCTTGGAATTACCAGAACAACACCCTAACAGCGCATTCTTCAAAGTGTATTCCTTTGTAGAAGAGGACCTACTGAATAGCTGATACAACATTTTGAACAGACGATCCCCTTTTGGAGTCTTTTAATTCTCTATAAAGCCTAGCCACTAATGTTTTTGTCTAACGCTCCAGAGTGAGCCACCAACGAAGTCTCCCTTTATCCTCATCCCTGTAGTTCTAATGAAGCTTGCTTGACTGTACTGTACTTTTTCATATCACGTAAGTGCAATTCAGTCACACTCCTAAGTACAAATAAAGAAAAATGAACAAAGCTCACAAGACACAAAACTAGAACACAAATCACGGGAATGACAATATGATTGCTATAAACAAACTCAAAAACTTTTATCACAGGCGTTTGGTATTCTAGGCAAGGCCAAAACATGTAAATTGGCCTCCCCTATTATCTGCTTTCCGTCGCAACAAAAGGAAAAATCATAGTTAGGAATTGTTATACTGCAGCATTCCATTTTATTGGATATGAATGATTTCTTGTGTGTACCTGAGTGTATGTGCTTGCATATGCAGATGGGACGACCCGTGGAACAACCCTATTATGTTTACTGCTCTGTCTATGCATATCGTGGATTTGTAAGGGCCACTGTTTCGGCTGGGAGAAATACCTTACATTTCCATGCTTGATTTTGTACCTGAGTGTGTGTACATGCACATGCAGATGGGACGACCCGTGGAACAACCCTACCATGTGTGTACCTGAGTGTGTGTGCTTGCACATGCAGATGGGATGACCCGTAGAACAACCCTACCATGTTTACTGCTCTGTCTATGCATATCATGGATTTGTAAGGGCCACTGTTTCAGCTGGGAGAAATACCTTACATTTCCATGCTTGATTTTGTACCTGAGTGTGTGTACTTGCACATGCAGATGGGACGACCCATGGAACAACCCTACCATGTGTGTACCTGAGTGTGTGTACTTGCACATGCAGATGGGACGACCCGTGGAACAACCCTACCATGTTTACTGCTCTGTCTATGCATATCATGGATTTGTAAGGGCCACTGTTTCGGCTGGGAGAAATACCTTACATTTCCATGCTTGATTTTGTAAAGGTTTTCATCACGTTACCCTAGCTCAGTTAAGAGTAGTGATGTAAAAAGTGTTCCGTGTGGATAATTGACAGGAAGATTGTTTTCCGCATCTCTAACTCACTGCACCATTCATTAGAGAAGGCTTTGCCTGTTATGTGCTACCCCATCTGAGTCAGCATATCCTTTGGGCAACAGCATCTTGCTGGCCTTATCTTATAGAAGCTCCCTGTCCTACAGTCATCTTTTGGTACTGTAATCCTATATCTCCTAAAACAAAAGTTTATGCATGTAGAAGCTCCTTGTCTTTCAACACCAACTTTCCTTTCAGTATGATGCTTGCTTTTGGAAGGGGGATGATCCATATACCTAACTCTTAAGACAATATGAGATTATGTTGCAGGGATTCGAAACGTACTTGACCACCTTCCTTACACCTCCCTCACTGCATGTAACTATCAGCTTAAGAAATAATGCACTCTAGCCCTAGCTGGCCTCTTATTGCTTAACAGGCATGTAAGGCCTGTCTAAACCTGCTGCCACCTCTTTTCTTGCCTGATCTCCGTTAGTACATGGAGAGCATCCTAATATGGCCAGAATGTTTAATATTGATCAATTAATGCTAGATCCATTGCCCCAAGTAAGGGGGACACATTTCTCTTATGGCACACCGATAGATGATATAACCAATCCAAGTGTGCCATTGTTTTCCCGTAAAATTATAACTAGCTTCCATTTTCTTTGGTTAAGCATTTATGCCTTTGCAAAAATGAAGCTGGCATGTAAAAAGCATATGTGGGCTTGAAGTCAACCGTAGCGTTAGTTGTCGAGGTTAATTATTGGTTAAGGATCTTTTTTTGTTTTGATACTAGCCAATACAGATCTTTGCGTGCATGTGAATTAACAAGGAAGCTTCCAGAAAATCCGATATGGGCATACTTGAGGGTTAACAAACCCATGGCCTGAGAACTTAGTTCCCAGAACAATTCGAGCATCTTGGATGGTACAACTGGAGATCGGAATCACATGGTTTCCTATACACTTCCAGAATAAAGAAAAGGACTGTTGAGCAATATGCCGCTTATTTCTTTCTTTCGCTCGTGGTTACTTCAGGCCTTCTTATAAATTTCAATTCATGTTTTCTTGATGAACATGTTTACTTTCAAGAAAACAGAGAAGAAAAGGTCTTCCCATCTATGTCTCTTTTCAGTGTGATGCTGAATTTTTCAGTCAAAATCAAGTGATTTTAAGGGTGAGGATAGAATTCAACAACTCCAGTTGCTCCCCTCTCGCATCACCTTCTACGGCAAGCTAGTTCCCCTCTATATATTCTACCTCCTCCAGCTAAGTACTTTCCCACTCCCACGCATTGCCTGGCCCTTACAAAAGCTTCCTTGCAAGACTACAAAAAGTATGGGACTCCATTACTACTCCCCAGTGGAAGCAAAGTTGAAGCCCCAAAAAGGCATGATGGGCTCCCAATTGCACCCCTTTCTGGGACTGCAAAATCAGTACTAACACCTTTAGGGCAATCAGGTAGTCACCTGGGGCATCAAGATATTTCCAAGGCCCCAATAGCCAGAATTCCTGTGGGAGGGCTAACTGGGGTGAGGCATCAGCCCCAAAATCCAAGAGAAAGAGAAAGACTGCCGGTCCAAGAGGAGTCTTGTCACGAGGGCGTGATTTCTAGTGCATGCATGCTGGCCTGCATGTGCTCAGGAACCTGGGAAAACAAGGGGCGGCGTCAAGGGTTACTTGATGTGCTAGAACCCCTAGCATTATTGCTTTGGGGGCAAATGAAAGGCCTAGGGCCAAGAGGGGGCCAAAGAACCTTATGATTTACAGGTAGGGTCCCCATAGAAGGGGCAAGGGGCAAATGTACCTTAAGTTGGTCATTGGTTTTGACCAACTAGAAGGCTTGAAAAATGGAGAGTTGGCTTTTTCAGTCAAATGGTCAACATGTTGACTTTTTTGTCAACGTTGGCTTTTGACCGACTTGGTCACTTCTTGACGTTGACGAGTAAGCAAGTTCAACGTTCTGTGTTGACCATTTGATCAAAGTCGGCCAATATGATGTAAAGGATCCTTAGCCCCTCATTCTAGGCATTACAACAGTCATTCTAGGACAATTCTGGCTTCTAGCCTCAGCATCCAGTCCCCCATTCAGTCCCGCATTCAGCTCATGTAGTTTGGCCTTCAACAGCCAGCCTCCATCCTCGGCATTCAAGCCACGTAGCAATCAACATACAGCAGCAAGTCCCACATTCATCCACAATCCTGCATCCCGCAGTAAGGAGCAGCATTGGGAAGTCATCCACTAAGATCCAACATGCCTCCCACAATCCAGCTCTTCATCAACATCCCCACTACAACCTCTACATCAGCATCTAGTTGTTAGTAGCATCATATGGAGTGAGTCATAGCTCAGACCTAAGGAGGCTAATTATTGTAATCAGTACATTGCATTGATTTAGTAATTACACAATGCATTGCATACTAGAATTGGGAAGGGGGGGGGGCGCTGGATGCTCTCTTGTTGGCGCTATGATTCAGATTTTACTATATGCAAATGATGTGATACTCTTATCCGAGGGCCTCCAAAGACCTTTAGATACATTACAGTCCTTTTGCGAGTCACATGATGCGAAGGTCAACCTTGGTAAGACCAAGTTGTGATCTTCAATACATCTTGAGCAGCCATGCATGGAGAGCGTTTCACCTTTGATAGATTGCCGGTTGAGGTTGTCTCATCCTACACATGTTTCCTGCTGCTGGCATGCTCCTTGGTCCTGGGCGTCCCCATTCTGGACCTTTTCTGAAGCTTTTATCAACATTCTTCGCATCAGAATGCCTCCTTTTCTACGTCTGAGGCCATATTCTTGGACGCCTCTCTCTTGGCTCCTGTCTAGTGTAAGGCGCACAGAATTCTGAGCTTCCTGTGAGCTGGAATCTTCATTTTAGTGGACGAATTCATGGCGGATTTGCTGCTGATTGCTGGACACCTTCTGCTGTGACCTTTCCTGGTGTTGGAAGGTAGTCATGGACAGCTCCCTCCTGCAAGAGTCTGCTATCTGCTATTTGACCATCTTCTGAGGCTGTTTCGAGCTGAAACCATAGTTACTATCAAACACATTTGATTGCTTTACCAAACGTTTGGAAACGTTGAAAAAAAGGCGTTTGGAAACTTCAATCAAACTTGGATTTGCATGCACAAGTTAAAAAAGTTTTAAACGTTTGAAAAAGACCCTAAAGCTTAAACTATGAAGATTCACCTCTTTTTCCATGCCCGTTTTGACTCCCGTACCCGCACAACAGGATCCATACCTCCTGCGTTGAAAGCAACAGCTCTACCTCGAAGGTCGTGACGTTTGCTGCTTTCTAGGACCTAGGGTTGTATGCTGCAGCCCGCTCTAGCTTTTAGATGCTAGCTACTGGCTACCAGCTATTTAGTAGCTAGTGTTAGTAGTTACTAGCTAGTTAGTAGCTATTTAGTAGTTACTAGCTATTTAGTAGCTAGTTAGTAGTTACTAGCCTTGACATTGATGTTTGGGGACACTATCGCTTTCCAGTTTCATATTTTGCAGCTAGCAAGTTCTAACTTGTAAGCTGTTTTTTGAGAAAAACGATTTTGTATTTGACTTTGGAATTTTGTTCTCAATTTATGGGCCTAGGCCCCAAGTTCCAAGTTTTGTAGTTCAACTCTTTGAGAGTCAAAACTCAAAATATGACTGGTTTGGCAGTGGTAAGTTTGTAACTGGTTTTAAGTCTAACTTTTAATTAAATTCTAGCTTGTAAGCTGTGTATTATTATTTGTAATAACAAAATATGCAGCATAGTATTTTTTTAATTGAAATTCTGATATTAAAAAAACCCACGTTTGGAAACTCACCTCATTTTTTCAAACTCATCAAATGTTTGGAAACTCCAAATGTTTGATTGTAACTATGGCTGAAACAGGCTCCATTTGTTGGCCAAATTCTTGTCTTCTCCTTCTTCTTTGTGCTACTGCCACTCTTGATGAGTTCTTGGAAGGTTGGATGCCCTGCCGTTGGCCCAGGAGAGGATTGGGGCACTGGTTGTGATACTCTCTTCCTGGGGAAGCAGTGGCAAGCCTTGGGCTCAGTAATGGCTTCGATTTGTGTGGATGCATTGCTTGGCATGATATTGGGTTGTTCTACTTGAGATATGCTTGGCTACTGAAGCGAACCAAGAGGATAGCACTGGGAGTTGGTCACTTGCATAGCCACGAGTTGGCATTGTACTGGGTTGCACCTACGGGTGAGTTCAAGAAGGGAGTCCCTTGTAATTGAACTAACCAGTGAATAAATAAATACCGCAAGGGGCGCCAAGTGTTGGGGCCAACAGGGGTCACTATGTATGCTATTGAGTAGGGGCATTCTAGCCTCCCTTGTTTTGTATGGTTCAGTGATGCTATGCTGTGGAATTGTATGCTCTAAGTATTGTGTTTGGGCAATGGCAATGGAACATGGTGGTTGTATTTTGGTGTTGTGAGAAAATAGAGTAAGATATACTGCCTTTTGTTAGTCAAAGGCCGGTTACAGGCCCCCAAGGCGTGACCTGCTTCTCAGCCCACTGTGGGCGCTGCTGATTGCTGTGATCCCCTCTCCAAGACTGGAGCTGCTGCTGGGAATGTTTCGCCTCTGAGACCAAGAAACAGTCCTCCACAGCTCCTTCTCTGTTCACCAGGCTGCTGAAGGCTTGTGAGACCAAGACACAGCCCCACAAACCCCCGAATCTGCCAAGAATTGTGTGCCCAGTTGCTGGAAGAGTGCATAACCAAGAATCTGCCCCAAAGATGCTAAGAAAGTGTGCCAACCTGCTCCAGAGCACACAGGGTTGTTCCAGAAGTGATCAGACCATAAAAGGTCCAGCAGGAAGGGAGAAAGAAAGCCAGGCTACCTTGTACATTGGTTGCAAGCACACATACAGATATAAAGATCAGGATCAGGCTCAAATTTCGAATTAAATTTTCTCTCAGGTCCTCCTAACTGCATACAATGTGAGCCCAAAACCGTGGCAAGTATGTGGTAACTTATACTCAAAAGGCCTTTGTTTTTTGTTTCAGATAGAAATGTAGAGTTGTGTGTCCAATATGGACAGCTCACCAGACAGAAAAAATAGAGGGGAGAATGAAAGAAAATACAGTGCCATTTGGATGAGTACAGAAAATCAATGATCAGCACATCAAGGCATGCCTGAATACAATAATCAATGATCAGCACATCAAAGCATGCCTGAATACAATGAAGTCAGTCTCCAAGATGCAGGAACAGTGATATTGAAAACTTGCAGAAGAAATTCGGGGAAAGCAAAGAAGTGCAATCACCTATGGACTACGTGCCTCTATGGACAAATGGAAAACAGAGATGCAGATACAAATGGCGATTCAGCTAGGCAAGATACAGGAAGAAATGACGCAATCATGCATGGACTGCATGCCTCTATGGAGGGGGAAATGGACAAATGGAAAACAGAGATGCAGATACAAATGTGGATTCAGCTAGGTAAGATGCAAGAAGAAATGACCCCAGTGGTAGATGCCAAGACCAGCCATCATGCCTTACTAATAAAGGAATTGGAAACTCAAGTCGCCAGCCTCAAAAGCAAAAAATGAACAATTGAAGATACGCACTCAACTTGAGGAAAGAGAGATTCAACAATATATATAAATTAGTCATGTTAAGGTGTTTCCATTCATAGGTGTAATTCATGACCTTTCAATCAGGAGCTGAACAGAGTCAAAACGGAGGATGAGAAACTCAGGAAAGCTATGGCTGCCTCACAGGTCACCATACAAGGGAAACATGATGAATTCTCCTAAAGGCAGAAAAGAAGCAATGGAAAGAGGTTGTCATGAAGGGCACACCAGCTCCCAAAAAGGAATTCATTTCTGATGTCCTAGAGGAGGAGGAGAAAGGAATAGTAAATCATTAAATGTCCTCATTAGAGGCCTAACAGTGGAGAGACTCCTCTGGCAGATGCAAAAGCACTGATCACTAAAATTGGGGTCAATCTCACCTTTGAGGCAGCTTGGAGAGTGGGCAAGGCTGATGAACTGACCATGCCTATGGTGGTGAAATTCCAGACTGCGGCAGATAGGTCACCTTCAAGAGTATGAGAGCAGCTTTGAAGATGACCAGGACATATCTTGATGATGACCTCATGCCTTTGCAGCAAGTGGTGATGGTCTAAGTGATGGCAGTGAGACAGGAGGGAAAATGGGTTGCATATACAGATGAAAGGGTAATCATAGAGAAGGATGCGGACAGCACATGACAATGTCGGGCCTACGAGACGGGGACACAGGACGAATTGAGTATGGCTATCTGGAATGGTGATGACACCCTTTGGTCTGATCCAGGGGGTTTCTTAGAGACCTATACAAACAGAGATGTCATCTTCTATACCGAGACACATGACGTCCAAAGAGTGGGCTACACGTGATAGGGTACGCCTAGGAATCATCTCACAAGGAGCTAAGGAGGGATACTCGGACATGAGGTTCTGGGGGTTGTAGCTATGCTGTTCCGATCACATCTGAGATCACTTGCGGTGGGAGGAGCATGCACAACACATGTGGATACGAATTCAGCCACTTGGTGCACAGCCGATTTTCATTGCTGTGTGCTACTTTCCCCCAAATACATCATCTTATGCACATCAGGTCACCATAGCGGGTCACAACCCATACGAGATGACATATGATGATATCATGGAGTTCTCTAGGCAGAAGAGACCCTCCTTCCAAGTGTGACTTCAATGCACATATGGAGGATAGACAGATTGGCTAGCTTGATTTTAGACCAGACTCCCTCAGACTAGAGATGGACCCTAGAGAGCATAAGATAGTGAGGCACTCAAAGGATGTACCACATGTGACAGGCGACACTTATTGGAGATGGGAGTAGTGCATGACCTGACCATCCATAATAGTCTCCAGAGATGGCCGTTATCCAACTTGTTTTCCCCATGGAGGGGGGACAAGTATAGAGGACTACTTCATGGGCTCCCCCGCCTTTGTGTCACTTGTATATGATCTCAGTGTCCCTCCCCCCCACTTGGCACCTACCTCTCCTATGTGACTTTTAACATCTCGATCACCATGTCAATCGCAGGACGAGACCGTCTACCTCCCCGCCATGTCCAAATACATTTTGTTGATGCCCTCGATGCAATATATATGAGTCACTTGTCTCATGAGTTATTGACCTTCCTTGGAGATGATGTAGATCTTACCCATGTCTACACACTCTTGTCTCAATGGTTCAGGATGTCGCCACCAAATCTTTCCCTATGACTCGATCCGAATCATGCTCCTAGAAAGGAAGGTGCCCCAAAACCCATGGTTTGATGATGAGTGCCAAGAGATGATCTCACCTCATACGTGAGCGGGCTTTGGGACGCCCGGCGAGGCTCAAGGTGCAACGGTTCTGTGAGCTTCTAAGGATGTAATCCTGAAGAGTGCTGATTGATGAAAGGGTCTACTAATGATAGTGATTCTCGCGTTGCTCTTTGGCAACTCAATTCAACAAATCAATGCAAGTAATATTGTAACAATGCGAGCGGAGTATAGTTTACAAATATTGTCACCGACTAGAGGTGAGACATAGAGAGAGAGAGAGAGAGAGAGAGAGAGAGAGTCCATGTATGATAGACTTCATATATTAATAGTTATGTATACAACATTTTATATACATTGTATCATGTATTCTTAAGGAATAACTAGAGCGAGTTCCTAGGCAAAACTGCAATCAAAAGCTCAAAACATTTATGGTAATACTGTCCCGAGTCAACTAGTAAAGAAGAGAGGGTTAACCCAATCCTTACAAGCATTCATGATGAGATCGATCAATCACATAGAAATAACAATGCTCTTGACATGATCTTGTAGTAGTTTACAAGCTGCAGATTGATACTATTGTCGTCAAAAAAGAAGTTTGTGATCATCTTTGGCTTGACTCTTTGGGCTTTGGCTAGCCCTCTTGGGCTCTCCTATGCGCTTGTAGAAGCCGTTCTATGTCAATGGGTCTCGAGGAGGAAAATCTCCACACTTTGCTTGGTTAAAGAAATCTCTAAGTGCCGTCCACGGACCTTATCGTACATAGGACATCCTCCTGCATATCACATAAATTGCAAATTTGTCTCACGTGGAATGCCCTATGCCCATCTTGTCTACTGCCCAATCAAAGATCCTCAGTGCATGTGGGAGGTGGATCTGAGTATAGTCTAGGGGATTGATAAACCCCCCCTCCAAGATCTGCAATCGATGATCTTTGTAGCAGCTGAGTTTTACGAAAGCACGTGGAGTCCTAGCTAGGTCTTATATGTGTGGGGTTGTAGGAGGTCCTCTTATGTCCAACCTCACGAGTCGATGGAGCCTATATTGAAATGGTGGTAGCCTATTCATATGGAGTCCCAAGCTTGCAAACCACCTACATGTCCGAGTGTACCAACTCCTCTGATTCTCCTAGTGCAATAGATTGTGTCAACGCTAGCCACGGTAGCCGATAGTCCAAAGTTCCCACCCCTGTGAAGGTATGTGACCACCTAAAAGGCTACATCAAGTTGTAGAGGAGCAATCCAAAACTCTACTAACAAATGACAATGTGGGACCAATGGCTTGCTTCGGATCATTCAAGCAAGAAGTAGAGCTTGTAGTCTTCAGATGCGGGTCCAATGTGTCTCTCGGGTCTCTCAAATGAATATGTCTTACATCCAGTTGGACGAAAAAGAGAGTTGAAAGGAAGAGGCTTGGTCTTGGGATTGAAAGTTTGATGCCACAGTATGGTAACTACAGCATGGTGGTTTTATGATGAGAGAGAGAGAGAGAGAGAGATTTTCAATGTACTAAATACAGCTGAGACACTAAAAAGCTGAGATGACTAGAAGATGCTTAAGCATTTCTCTTTAGAAGACAATAATCTATATGATAAATTCCAAAGGTTTTTTATTTAGACAATATCTATTGTCCAATAAATGAAAGAGAATACATATGTGAAGTCAAAGCCAATACGATAATGTTAGAAGATGCCAAAAATCTGAAACAACTAGATGGAAGAAGTGTTGAGAAATACAAACGAATCTATACTTTAAACTCCAAATAATTTTAAGGGAGACAATGCCCACTATTAGGAGGAGAATACATACGTGAGCTCAAAGCCACATCAAGGAGTCTTATGTTTGGCTCTGTGTATATGGAGAATATACATACAAAAGCAAGTAGATACAAGAGAGAGAGAGTAGATACAAGAGAGAGAGAGAGAGAGAGAGAGAGAGAGAGAGAGAGAGAGAGAGTCTCTAGTAGCAATGAACCCAACCAAGGTACAAGGGACTTGAGACACTCAAGGGGTGGATTTTCTTTCATAAACAATCATCACCCATGGAATGGGTAAAGCCTATTGATTGGGGCATATGGTTGCGAGCTTCATGCCCGTAATAGGTAGCCACTTGTGTGTTCCTAAAATCAAAACTTGGTGTATTGATTAATAGATATTACTAAATTCAAGTACATCTACTTATTCCCTTCCCTTGGAAAAATTCGCTTTCAATGTGTATGGTGACACACTTGCAACTCTTCATTTAATTCTTTCATAGTCCAAACATTACAAAATAGAAGAGCTGAGAGAGAATTGCGCGAAGAGGATGCATGGCAATAAGCATGGCCTTGTCTTACCTACTCTCAATGATGACTATCTAGTTTTAAAGAAAAACGTGCATCAAAGTTTTTGCAAAAAAATATTGGTCTTGCATATTGATGCAAGCATAAATATCATTGAAAAATATGCTAGTAGCTCTACAACGTGATCTATACATGTAATCAAAATAGTACAAAGTATATAAAACAATGTGAGAAGTAATAAGTGGCTCAATTTGGAATAGATGCCACCTCATATCTATATTCCAAGCCACAAGATCAACCCAAAGAACAGTTGTCTTTCCTACCCTAAATTCTACTAAATTAAGCACCATTAATGAATAGCATATTGTGTTATCATATAATAAGAAAACCTAAACCTCATTCTTTGCAAAGTACATTGGTACATCACATTTTCAAGTGCAATAAGAAATGCATGCTAGGAGGTTTGGATATCTCAAGCTAAAGTTTCTCTAAGGATTTGTGTAATTCCTAAATAGACACCCCAATCATTACAAGTCAAAAATTATAATAATTAGTTGTTTAAACCTACAAGGAGGATTTGAATGGCATGTTGAATATGCATCAATCAATTTCCAGCTAGCTTTGAAACATTGCGACTTTAATGATTCTTTAGAACTTTCTTTACACAAAAAGCAAGAATTCAAACATCCATAGTTGTTAAATCTAAGTGTGATTGCATTCGCAGATCGATTTTCTTCATTCCATTCTTTTAAGTCTATATTTAATCTCCAAGTGGGTAGGTTCAAAAATTGCAACTCCACATTCTTCGCTACTATTCTTGACAATCTTGTGAGGGAAGACAATTGTAAATCAAATTGCTTCAAGTATCAATTTAGGTCAAGGTGTTCATCGCACAAAAATCCTATATTAGTATATGCATACAAGGTGTGTTATTAAAGCCCTTATGCATGCACTCCTTTTTCCATTTAACTTATGAGTTTACCTCCAATTTTTCATTTAAAATCCCCTAATTTAAGATATTTTGGTGATTAAAAGGCCCCTTTAATTAACTGCACGTGCTATATTTTCATATGGTTGAGTGACCCTCCAAGCACTTTAGTAATGCCTGTTAATTAAATAGATTCTCAAACTTTCTGCCTAGTAAAGTAGCATGCCACTGACCTTTTAGGATAGTTTTCATATTTAGAACTATTGAAGAAAAGTAATGACATGTGTCCTATTTGAACTTGGTTAATGCTTTCATTAATAGTCTTGTATGTTTCATGTCCATAGTATCACTAATGGATCTCACCCAGTACCTCCATTAGGTTTCTCATCTATACTTTCTATGTACCTCTTCTAAAGGCCCTTAATATCAACAAATTATTCCATGCAAATAAGCTAAGATAAGGAGAAAAAGCCTTTATTTTTCAATTGAGCTTTTAGGTGAAAAGGAGGAGTACCCCACGTAAGCTAAAGTCAAACAGATAGCTTCAAAATTTCATGCAAGGGGGGGCCTTGAACTTAAAACCTCCGTGGGTCACTCTCTAAGTCTTACCACAAGGTTATAATAAGATATTGCAATGGGGCCTACTTCTCATAATTTTACTAGATAATGTGCATGCCACTGGAACGCTAACCACCTGGGTCAATGAGAATGCCAAAATCTTAGGGAATGGGAGCGGGAATAGGAAGAGAATGCCATGTCAGCATACCCATAAACAAACACAATATTCTATACATAGCAACCTTGAACTTAGAATTCAAGAAAATAGGTTACTGAATTGACAACTCAAAACAAGTTAGAATTGCTTTTGGATCGAACTTGGAGCAAAGATTCATGATGTAAATAAAATCTTGATGATTGATGAACTATAAATGATCATTGATAACAGATTTTAGTTTGCCAGCTAGCATACAAAAGAAAAGTCCATAAGGGACAAGCGTTTGATCAACTTGCATCTTGGAAAGTCCATAAGGAATGTAGGCATGCATCTGTCATAAGCTAAGTGTAGATGTGCAATTAGCTACTAGCTTAGCGCTACATAGGCTAGCTTAGTGCTACGTCGGCCTAGAAGTTAGCACTGCATAGATACTAGATGTGCGTAGGCTAGCTTAGACTCTAATAAATAGTTGCAAGTTGTGTGATGAATAGATAGGCAGCTGAATCACATGACGAGCAGCGGCAAACCCACACGGGAAAGTGTGAAATGCACTTTGCCCCAAAAAAATCTAGTTACTATGACTTGCAAAGTTGAACGGCATAGGGAGCCTTTTCAATAGCCATTCCACTCGATAGGCATTCCATAAACGTTCCATACCCCATTTTGAATGAGACCTCGTTCCAACGTTCCACACCTAAGTATGACCTCTTTCCTTTCCACCCCTCTCCTCCTACCTTTTGCACAAATTAATTTTTGAATCCTTTTCAATTGGAGGAATTTATTTGTTAGAAAACCAACATATTGGTTATTTCGATCTTTACTATACTCTCCTATCTATCATTGTCTGCTAGGTTGGTAATTTTGAATATGCGATACTTCAAAAAATAATCTAGCAATACTAGCATGACTTTAACCACTCAAAATAATTTCCAAACAAAAATAATTCGTGAGTGTGTATCTTAATTTAAAAATCTTAGTTGAAGCATGAAGCCACATGATAACCTGATTACATGGGTATTGATATACCTTCATAAGACTAGAATATATCCAATCTTACAAAATAAATTTTTTTATAGATTGATAAGGTAGATGCTGGGGCATACGCACCCTCCAAAGACAAATCATTGAAGCACAATAGCTGGCCACCACTTGGACAAAATTCTCATACAACAAGGTGACAAAAAAAAACCCCTCATAAGACTAGAATATAGCTAATCTTACAAATCAAAATCTTTTACAAATTGATAAGGTAGCTACCGGGGCATACACACTCTCAAAAGAGTGGATTAAAAATTAATGTGGATGTGAAGCCTAGAGGCCATGAAAATATACCTTTGTAAGACTAGAATATTTCCAATCATACAAATTTAGATTTTTTGTTATTCTAAAGGCCATCAAAATAACTTCTAACAACAACTATAAAATTCTAATTGATAGCGCACATGCTTTTGCATGATTACATAGATCATTAACACGTAACAGGCTAGCGACCTTTTGTAGCAAACCATATGTAGTTGATCCACTTGCTTTATTGCATAATCTTTCAATATTTAAAAAGCTATGACATTCATGTGTACTTCCACTCATTATACAGTTGTGAACTCTCTCTCTCTCTCTCTCTCTCTCTCTCTCTCTCTCTCTCTCTCTGCATGTGTGTACGCATGTGCATGTGCATGTGCGTGTGTGTGTGTGTGTTTAGTATCCTCCTAAAAATTGGATCCAAAACTCAATCTTGAAAACATGTTAAAATTGTCATCCTATAACTTGCAAGATCAAGATTTACAATTCCTTTTCTAGCACCTTTTCCAAAATGGAGATTGCTTTTCTTACCACATTACCGAGCATTCACCAACAAGAAACTTGCATAGTTACCAAAAACGTCATTTCTGAAGGTCTGAAACGATATACCGTTTCTAAAACACGAAATGGCGTTCCGAAGAGGCTCTTTTTCACCCCTTATTTCCTAGGGTTTGACTCGATTATATCATAGTACTATTTTGTCATGGATATGGATGATAGGTCATCCACAAGCCATCATCCATACTACCTAGACCTACTTTTGTATTGACTTTTTGCTACTTAAGCCTACTACCTAGACCTACTATAGTCTATGTGTGACTGTGCCAAAGTTTGAATATAGAATCGTGATTGATCTTTTTTGTAACTTTTGTCTTATAAGGCATTTCGCACTTGAGCAAAGATGTATCTTTCAAGCTTTTGCAATGTTTTGATTAATGATATATGTATGTATGTATAATGTATGTATCCACATTATTACCTTAAAAACTGAAAATCTGCTTCCATTGTTTCTTCTAGTGGCCAAACTCCAAAACCTCAATTTTTGGCATGCTTGATATCATTGTTTTCGAAACTCTTGCGAACTATGGAAATGAGATAATGGAATAAATGATGCACAACATAAAATGAAAAGCTCATGCAAGCTTTAAGGCAAGGTTTGAGCCTCAAGTACTTGTTTCATAGAACCAAATGGATGTCACCTACTCAAGGTTATGATCTTCGACACACCTTGAGCAAGCGCATGCACAAAGCAATTCACCTTCAATGAGCCTTGGTAGAGATTGTTGCATCCTACACAAACCTGGATGTTCTCTATTCACATCCAATTTTCATGGTGCGACCAGCTATGCAGGCCCGATTGAGCGAGGGATATGCTGCACTAGCCAAACTCGAACATCAATACTTCCACTCACATTTTTCAAACCCTAGAACCAAGTCTCTTCTTTTTTACTCATTGGTCCGCCAGATGGAAGTCCCTACGAGGGGACAAACTTATCAGAGATAGATTGGTCCTGCATAGAGAGACTTCAAGTTCTGCTTCTTGCTTTGTTTATCCACAACAAGCCGTTAGTCATACTAGTAGAGTTTGGCGCTAACCCTCTAGAGCTTAATGCAAACTTCCAAGTGGTCACTTATCTCCATATGGTTAGAGACTTTGGTCCCACGATGGCCAAACGATGCAAAATGCCATGGCTAGCCTTGACCTCAGTTATGGCAGGAGGTGGAGGGGAATCAGAGGAGCTCATATGCCCAAACATGCAAGTGGTTCACAAGCTTGTGACTACAGATGCACAGATTGCCACTGTTTTAGTATAGCCTTGAGGCTCCATCCATAGACCACTCGCCTATGAAGAGGTGAAAGTCATCAAAGCGGATCTCTTGCAGCTCCACACATATAGGACATAGTTAGCACCCACTGAGATTTCGGTGAAACTCATCTTCCATCCCACACAAGAGGCAGATCTGCGCTTTTTGTGATATGCAGGAGATCGAGATAGAGGATCACTGTGCTTTCACATGCCCTATATACGGTGAGATTTCTAAGTGGCAGCACTATTTTTGGCCCACGCATATCTAGATTAGCTCATGTTGCTATTTTCCTTCTTCAGAACTAGAGACACAGAGATCAGCACATAAGAGCATAGAGGATAGCACATGAGGGATCCTAGTCAAACCACAATCTTTCCAGTGACCGGAACCAAGGACAATAGGGGATCAGACACAGGAGTCAGAGGACACGATTTGATAGAACCACCCCACGTAGAAACTTTTATGAGGGCTATAGACGTATCCTCTCTCTTCGACAGAGCAAATAGAACAATAGAGTACTTGTCACACAGTGGGCCACATCATAGATACTAAAGAGGATGAGTGATTAATTTGGACGGACTGGGCGACATCACTCTTCTATACCCTTCTATCACTAAATTTCTTCCTCGTAGAGTAAGTTTGTTCCTAAGATACATCAATAGATGACCATACTCTTTGAGAGGCTATAGTATACATACATACACAATATGTGCTACCAATTGCTCCCTCTACAACCCAATCCCAAGCCACTCACACGCTCTCCTCTTGTCTCTCCTTAACCGCCTAGTGGATTTGGTTCCACAATCAGCATACATAGGTCTAGCCACTCAGATGGATGGTTGACCAATTGATGGATAGCCAGGGGATTCTCCTTGGTGCTCACTTCCTTCTTGTGGGATTTCTCGCAGCCATATCAAGATATATATTTTTTCTCTCGCCACAAACATCAGCCTTGGGTAGGGGCGCTCATTTTAGTGGCCCCACCCTTAGGTTTTGTTGTATCTGGTTTTTTCCAGTCTCATAGACTTTTGTTCTTTTGTACATGTTAACCTAGCCCATTTGTAGATATCAGTGGCTCAAGTTATTTTGTCCCACAATGGCCAGTTCACATACACTTTTCCATATGTTAAGCATATTTTTGTCTGATTAACCTATGGCTAAGGCTAGGTTTGGTTTCATAATATTGCTTTCATGTGATCTCACAACCACATGCATGACTCCTGCCACTAGGCTATATAGCATTATGCTGACCCCATGAAGAAAGAGACCATTGGAGTGTGTTCCCCTCTAATGGCGCCCCACACATGAGATTTCCCCTCCCCTCCCCCTCCCCTCCCCTCCCCTCCCCTTTTACTAATGCCCCCCCTTCTTACTTTCATTAATCCCCCTGAGAGTGCTCTCAACGGAAGCAAGAACGGAAGAAGGAGAGAGAGAGACAGAGAGCCACAAGTTTTGGTGGGTGCAGAACCACCCTAATCTTCTTTTTCATTCATTTATATATGTGTTTGAGTATTGTACATAACCGGGGTAAAGGCATAGTGACCTTTAACCCCCACAACCTCCCACTTAAAGGACAATGTGCCTTTAAGGGAGAACAACCAGTGGGCATACTATCCAATGCCCATCAATACACGACAATACTCAAATCGCTGACTAGGTAGACTCTTTGTCAGCATATCTGCAGGGTTATCATCTGTATGAACCTTGACAAGCTCTATGCGCTTGTCCTCAAGTACCTCCCTGATGAAATGGTACTTGACCTCAATGTGTTTGGTCTTTGCATGAAAGACCGGATTCCGTGCTAGCTGAATAGCACTCATGGAATCACTATGCAATGTCGGTACACCCGTATGAATCCCCAAATCTCCCACTAGCCGATCAAGCCATATAGCCTCCTTGCAACCCTCTGTGGCTGCAACATACTCAGCCTCAGTGGTAGACAAGGCAACGCACTTCTGTGCGCGAGACATCCACGACACTGCACCTCCTGCAAAGGTGAACACATAACCAGAAGTAGATCTCCTACTATCCACATGCCTTGCATAGTCTGAATCTGTGTACCCAAGTACACACATGTCTCCTTTACCAAAGCAGATGCACATCTCCTTGGTACCCTTCATGTACCTCATGATGCACTTAACTGCCTCCCAATGCCTCTTTCCTGGATTAGACATATACCGGCTAACAACTCCCACTGCAAATGCAATGTCTGGTCTAGTAGCTATCATAGCATACATAAGACTCCCAACTGCTGATGCATAAGGAACCTTGGCCATCATGGCCCTCTCCTCATCTGATTTGGGACTATCTGTATGACTCAGTTTCACATATGGAGGCCCTCTTAATCCCACGTGAGGGGATGTGAGGGGATGTGAGCTCCCTCTTAATGAGGGAGTATGAGGGGATGTGAGCTCCCTCTTAATCCCACGTGTATCACAGAAATGCTGAAAGTCATGAGAGAGATACTCTCCACCATTGTCAATCCGTAGGCATTTAAGCGTTCTACCTGACTGATTCTCAACCAAGGCCAGCCATTTCTGAAATACCTGGAACACATCACTCTTCCGAGCTATAGCATAAGCCCACACTTTCCTAGTTGCATCATCAATGAACGTCACATAGTATTCAGCCCCACCTAATGACCGTGTAGGCATGGGACCACATACATCTGAATGCACCAAATCAAGCATTTCAAACTCTTTCTTTCCCCTTCTTTTATGGGCTGATTTAGTCTGCTTCCCATAGAGACAATGCTCACAAAATTCAAAATCAGAGAAACTCAAATGCGATACATAACCCAAACGGCATAAGAGTTTCATTCCATTCTGGCTCATGTGCCCCAACCTGCAATGCCACAAAGAAGTGCTTGGCTGCTCGGTTATTGCAACAACATGATCAAATACCCCTGATACATGTAAGGGATACAAAGTCCCACACTTGGCACCCCTGGCGAAAAGCATAGAGCCCTTTTGAATTTTCCAACTCTGAAAGCCAAAAGTGGTATGAAAACCAGCATCATCTAGTTGACCCACTGAAATAAGACTCTTGGTCAACTTAGGCACATGTCTCACATGTTTCAAAATAAATGCAGACCCATTTGCAAAAGAAAACTTTATGTCACCTGCTCCCACTATGTCACATGCATAGTCATTTCCAAGATGCACACAACCTATCTTTCCACTGTCATAAGTGGAGAACCATTCCCTATGGGGAGTAACATGGAATGAAGCACCAGAATCCAAAATCCAATCCTGGGAATATGCATCATCTGAAGTGGTAAGCAACTCTGCAGATAAACTAGACATGAAGAGAACATCATTGTCACTATCATGTGTGACTGCATTGATCTCCTCGATCTTCACTTTTCCTTTGTCCTCCCTTGGACTCTCTTCCTTTTGATTTGCACCCCAATTTGCATTCTTTTTCTTATCCTTTTGCTCTCTTTTTAGCTTGTAGCAATCCTTTTTCATATGGCCCTTCTTGCCACAGTGGTAACACTCAATGTTCCGTGCCCTAGATTTGCTACGAGACTTCCCTCTTTCTTGGGACTTCCCCCTGAACTGTGATCTGCCCCTTTGCACATTTAAGGCTGCATCCTGCTTGTTGCCATCCATAGACTTCCGTCTAATCTCCTCGGCCAACAAGCTACCCACAACATCATCAAATTTCAGTACTCCACCAGGTGTAGAGTTACTGACAGCTGTACGGAAGGTATCCCATGAGGATGGCAATGAACATAAGAGAAATATTGCCTTAGTCTCCGCATCAAAATTCATCTTCTGAGCCTGAAGCTGGCTGAAAATAATATTGAATTCATTCAAGTGAGAAGCAATGGAGACCCCTTCCTTCATCTGCAGCTCAAACAACCTCTTCATGAGGTAAACTTTATTAGAGGCAGTTTCCTTCTTATAAGTGGCACACAGTTTCTTTCACAAATCTTCCGTAGTCTGCTCATTTACTACTGTGAAATAAACTGACTCTGCAAGATGAAGTCTAATAGTAGACTTTGCTAATGCATCCAACTCATTCCAATCATCCTCAGACATATTTGCAGGCTTAGCTTCAATCCCTGCCAAGGGTTTAATCTGCTTCTTTTGAATAAGCACATCCCTTATTTGTTCTTTCCACAAAGAGAAGTTTGTCCCATCAAACTTTTTTATGCTTAAAAACTCCTTTTCAGACATGGAAGAGGATGTCATGATGCAAATGAAACAAAATTCCAAATGCTAGTGTCTGCAAGAGAGAATCACACCAAATACCAGTTGCACCCAAATGTGTATGCCACAATAGAGTGAAATATCACCAAAACTCAAAGCTCAAAGCATCAAAAGATGCATCTGACTCATGTGCATATACTATGCATCCATATGAGCAAATTTGGCCCAAAAGAAAATGCCAATAAGTGCCAAATGACTCAAGCATAAACACCGTCCACTGGCATATGCATCAATAATATCTCATCCAAGAGAGCATAGCACTATCAGTGCATCACCTGCAATGTGTCAAAGCTGTCCCTCAGCTTAAAATAGCATCCATGTGCAAAGCGTCCATAAAAATAGCATCCCACAAGGCAATTTGGGCCTATCAGCGCATCCAATAAGGACCGCAATGCATCCAAATGGCCTATAAATCATCCACTGCAACCCTGCTCAAACTGCAACCAGAGTGATCTGCATAAGGTATGCTCAAGAAATCATAGTCCCACGGTAATGAGCGCTACTGAAAATAGAACCTGAGATGCCTCAAAACATGGGCGCTATTGCATAATCGGACTCAGCAAGAAAATCTGCAAATATCTCTCTTCTGCCAGAACTCCAAAATCCCAACCGATGAGTGAGAAATGGGAGTCAACACTTATCCACTGCCATGTGGCATAAATCTAAGGTTTCAAAACCTTAGAATGAAAAATGTATAACAGAGAGACGAAATCGAATACACAGAGATCTATAACTCTGAAAATCCTCCACCGAATCGCGCAAGAACTGAGGTAGGGGTTTTTGGGCGTCCGAAACGCAATGGGACATACTTTTTTGGAAACCGTGGTCTCAATCACTGGGTCCAACACACGGACTGAAAAACGTTTTTGGAAACAGAGCTGTTTGTAAACTCCACCGGAGTGCGAATGATGAGCAACATAGAGGTTTTAGGACCTCCTGAGTCCACCGGAACTGACAGATCTGCAAATGGTTGCTCCAAACTTGAGTTCCAACACCCGGGCAAAAAACGTAAAAACTGACACGGTGAGCCAGAAATCCAATGAAATGATCCCAGATTCAAGAATGAAGGTGTTTCCAAGCTCTTGAAGTGAAGTGGACACCAAAAGCAAGCAATAGTTGCCTCTACAAGTCAATATGGAGTCTCTGTCGTCGAACGGAATAGGGAAAAGCTCAAAAAACGACTTTTTCTTTGAAAACTCTTAACAGGCCCTCAAAACCACTTCGCAAAGCCAAAGTGACTTTTCCAAAGGTTCCTCCAAGGGCTCTGCACACTTGAATGCAAGTAAAGACACCCACAAAGCTTCCCACAGAGCTTCTCCTTCCTCCCACAGAGCTGCTGAGCTTCCAAGCATTCACGCACGCTCAGCTAGATCACCCGGGCTCTGATACCAGTTGAGAGTGCTCTCAACGGAAGCAAGAACGGAAGAAGGAGAGAGAGAGACAGAGAGCCACAAGTTTTGGTGGGTGCAGAACCACCCTAATCTTCTTTTTCATTCATTTATATATGTGTTTGAGTATTGTACATAACCGGGGTAAAGGCATAGTGACCTTTAACCCCCACACCCCCACCCCCTTTTGCCATTTCTACCCCCTTTCACCCCTCTCCGTCCACAACTAATCAATTGAATATTCATTACTGACCATTATTTGTTGAGTATGGCAAACATACTAACAAGCATTGAAATCACCACTCATGCATCCTATATACAATGTGTACCAAAATGACTAAATCCACATCTGAATGGTAGATTCTAGACAAGAATGATGACTAGCTAGAGAGGAAAAGTTCCAGTTTAAATATATTCCATCATTAATTATTCATTTTGTTGAATTTATAAAATTAATTGAGTATTGATGGGTGACTTTAAACTTATTTACAAAGTTCAACAAATTTAAAACTTACGAAAGGAATTTTTACGCAGCTTTGAAAATTTTCAAACTTCACAAGGTAACAAAAACAAATATTAGAGCAAGCATTAGGGATGTGCATTAGCAAAATATACACAAACTACAAGAAAGCAAACCCAATTTGTAGGATGACTTCTGCACGTTCGAACTTATACTTGAAGAAGAGTTTAGAAACAAAAAGAGGGAGAGAGGGAGAGAGAAGTCTCAAGAAAAGATTTGCCCGCAAATTTCTAAATAGTTTTGGACTAAGAAAATAGGATCACTATACATACCTCGCACATAGATAGTAAATCATGAACTCCAGATTGGGATGAATCTATTCTAGTAAGGATGCCTAAGGATATGAACAACTTTCCTCCGCTATTGTGGTGTTATAGCACAGGTGTATTAATCTAAGAAGGCCATTGTACAAAGCTATGGATGGTATCCTACTTAAAGGTTCATTGACATAGGTATGTATTATTAAAAAGCCTTGATGTTACGACCATCTCAACTTGGAATGCTACCCTTGATAATTGGATACAACTTCGAGGGTGTCCAACGATCCTCCACCAAAACCCACCAAAACGTAGGGATGGAGTCATGGATGCTCAAGATCCTACTGAATGACATGGCTATATGCGTTTCGAGGTCCCACGATGAGGACCTATGAGACCTTGAAAATTGGGAAAAACTACGAGTCGCCAAAATGAGATAGGGAAGGGACTTGGGGACCCAGCAAGACCTACAATAGTAGAGAGCCATTTGATGATGACCCGGGGACCCCCTCATGGGAAGCCTTGGGAAGCAATCCCCGAAGCAAAGTTAGAGGTTTATTATGGGAAGTTTCCTAGAATTTTCGAGCTTTCCAGGCCAAAAGTGCCCTCACTAGACTGAATTCACAAAAAACTGAGTGTCAATATCCTAGCTGCCAAGTACATCTCCCTCCCAAATTGTTCCCTAAAACAATCAAAGGTAGATGCTCTTTACCATTCTCGACCCTAAGAGAGTGGTAATCTTGAGAGAGTAGTCTCTTAGGGCTCTCATAGAAGATAAACATGGCTACGCTCGAAATTAATACACACCAACACGTTGCATTAGCGTCCATGATACAATCATACATGCGGAGATTTGATTATCCCAACTGTCTCCCACCACAAACAGTAGCCTTGTGAAAGATAAAGAGCACAGAAGGAGAATCTATGTAACCGCAAGCCTTGAGCTCAGGGTTTATCTCAGAGAGCAAATAGTCATACTTGGAGCTTGCAAAACGGTGAAGTTTCCCGTCGGTGGAGAACAGAACTAGTACATAACCTATGTCCAATCACTCAAGACCAATGAGGCTCGAGTCATCATCGGTAAACTGGTACATACCCTGTGGCAAGAATGGTCGAAGTATGTTCTGTTTCCACTCACGGATCTCATCTAGAGTCATGATTGGTGTATCATCAACTGTGTGATGTGAAAAACTCCATGTTAGAGGCGGTCTGGTGCTCTGTGCAAGAGGCTTACCTATGTACCAGTGAGAGTGTCTACCCATAAGAACATTGTAAAAGGCTGCCACTAAGGGGCTTCCGCTCAATGGTCAAGACCAAGAACTGCATGTGCCAAGGATCGAGCCTGTAAGAAAGCGATGACAACTGAGTGTTGGACATAGCTAAGAGGCTAGAGAATAGTCAATGTGTGTATAAATCAATGCTAGAGAATAGTCAATAATGTGTGACTTTATATGGGTGGCATGTGCACGCAAGAAGAATGCAATAATCGTGAATTTGAGGAAGGGATAACTCTACCAAGTGTCACACTGAGTGATGAGCTGTCAAATGCCAAGAGAACTGAATTGGTGTCAGATGTGTGAATGTGTAACCGATGATATATTCGATGGGACTAACACCGATGGGAACTAATCGGATAATGTCGAAACGGCTTGCTTGGCTTAGTGGAGTTGGATGTCCTCTACTATGGCGGTGCTAGTCTATAGCTAGACTATAGCTAGTCTATAGCTAGTCTATAGCTAGACTATGCGTCAAAGCATCAAATGCAACAAAAGAATTTTATCTGAATTCATTTTATGTGTTGGGTACACTGCAAAGGATCAGGAGGTGGTTATGATGATGAGGATTAAATGATGTTAACCTGTGGAAATATCATATGGCAGATCTACGGTGCTCAATGTGTAGAGCGCAAGCTGGCAATCATTTTTTCTTTTTGGATCACCTTCAAATTCACCTTGGATCAAAAGTTATGGCTCCCGAAAGGATGACCAAACTTTGATCCCAAGAGGGTGACTAAAATGATGATGTGGCTTGGAGGGTGATGTGGCAGTGAAGGATCACGTGCAAAAATGTGTTGTGCCAGTGAAGAGGCAACTGTTCCTGGCTAGCACTCTGCCACATGGTAGTAGTGATTGGGCAGCTAAGGTGGACATGCTGATTGGACAATGTGTGGTCATGGCTTGTTGCCTATGTGGCATGATGATGTGGCATGCTGAGTCAAAGAGGTGATTTGGCAGTAACTCGATGCTGATGTAGCATTGTATACGTAGAATTTGCTGATGTGGCATTGTAGACATAGATGCTAATGTGGCAAGCTATTGTGATGATGTTGCACACGGGCCATGGCACTAGGGACCTTTTTTTGGCGTGGTGTTGATGTGGTAGTATGCCACGTGTGAGTTGGTTTGACAACACCTCAGTGTGTGGTAAGGTTGAGGAAGTGAGAGAGGGGGAGAGAGAGGAGTGCACAAGATATAGCTACCCATACACGAAGCTGTATTGAACATGAACATGAAGATATACATGTGAACCCCATAGGGTTAGGGTTTGCCCCTAATGCCCTAGAGATATGGTGCAATTTACACCATCCTCAATAGAGGGATGCATGTACAATATCTTTTTGGCTTTTTTGGTATAGATCATAGTAGCCAAGACTGAAAAAGAAAACCTTGAAAACATCAAAGTAGTATTGCTAAGAAAGTACAATGCCTATGTAATAGAAGGCCTACAATGAGTATACCTTGGCAACTATACATTAACATTCGTTTCCCCCTCTCAAGTTTTAGATCATCCTTTCCCTTCAGAACAAAACCCAAAAGATAAATTTAGGGAAAGATGAACATATGCCAAAAATAACGAAGTCCTCTTGGATCAAAGGCTACTCAATCACTGTTGTAGATGGTCGAGCCAAATCTTAACATGTCACACAAATCATGATTGAATATGAAGCTGATGTGAAGAAGATTTATATGTGAAGCCGATCAAGGCAACTAAGAAGAAATACTCTAGAATGTTGTGACAAATGAGGATGCTACCAGACCAAGATAAGAGTTAGCTAAAGGTAACCTACAAAATGTGAGTGCTTGGACATCTATCAACATGATCAAATGTAGTTGATATATCATCAGATCATCAAGGAGATAAGTGTAAGAATGCCTAATAGTCTTGATTATAAAAGAGAATGCATGAGTTAATCTAGAAACATGTGAGCTTTGAAATGACAAAGGAATGCTATCTGGACAAACCAGTAGTATTGGATGATACCACAAAAGTGAATCAAGTTTGGATTGTGCATAGTAGACATGAATGCATGCTAGAACATTATTGTTCCCCAATTTCCTAGATGGCAGAAAGTGATAATATCAATTGCACTATGGCAGGATTAAACTAATGCTAAAATGTCCTCATGTTCAGTGAGGACTGATCACAAGTGGTGGTGAGAACTAAATCCAAGAATGATGCACTATGGTTGAGCTTATGCTCAAAAGTTTTGAGGATTGATCTGAATTGATGGTGAATATTGATTCCATAAACAATACACTATGACTTACATCTCCAAAGTTTGATGGAGATGGAAGGGGCTCATGCTAAGGGGTTATGCACAAATCTGCATGATCGAATTATATAGATGTTAACCCATGCAAAAATCATGTGATTTGTGTACATGACTACAATTGTTAGATTGTGTCGATGTAGATGGAAGAGCCTCATGCTAAGGGCTTATCTACAAATGTGCATGATCAAAAGGTGAAGTATGATCCATGCAACCATGTGATGGATCTATTGTATTCAAACTTGGTCCATCTAAGACATTAGGAGTTATCTTCTTTCTCTCTATACCTATGATCTCTAAATTAGAATTATATTATCGGTGCATACCCTTTGGCATCAAAAAGATGAAGTTGTTTCTCTTTCCACTCATAGATTTGACCAGAGTCATGACTAAATTATCATTAGACTATGAAATGCTCCATGTTGGAGATTGTATGGGGCTCTATGGTAGAGGCTTACCCATCTTCTATCGAGAGTATCTGCCCTTGAGAACACTAAGATGCTTCATTTTGGAAAGATATTAAAAAACAATGTTGATTTGTGTGCATTCATAAACTTGAGTTGCCTTGTGAGGCTTATGCTCAATCTACTATTTCTATAATACTTCCTCTATAAAAGAAGCTTTGTAAAACATAGTCCAATTGTGTGGAGATGAGTGCAATTTCTAGCAAATGTGTAATCCAAGCCATGTTGGGGCAACTATATGTAGAATATCAAAAGTATAATAATATTTTGGCAACATTGTGCCATAAATAGCCAAGAGGCTTTACAAGGTTAAAATATTTGTAATGATCAATGCCAAAAATAGTGAATAAAGTGACTTTACAAGGGTATCATGTATGGTGCAAATAAGTGCAACTTTCCTAAATCCAAAAGAAAAGGCCACTCTACAAGTGCATCAAAGATGTGATGAACTTCCCACTACTAAAACTTTTGGGGTGGTATCAAATCAATAAATGTGAAAAACCGATGATAGATATGAGAAGACTGACCTCAAAAGAAACAATTGGGTGTTTAGGTAAGGGCTTACTTGGATTTGTGGAGTTCATATCTTCTAAAGATGTGATAGTCTCAATAAAAAAATTGCAGCAAAATATCTTCTCGTGTTTGTTCATCTTATGTGTTGGTTTGAAGAGGTGGGAATGAGTCAAGGGGCGGTTCCGATGATGAGGCTAAACGAAATTGCACTTTGAGCATGTCAAAACTCAAATTTCCCATAGAGAAAAGAAAAAAATATATTGCTTTTATTTTGAAAAATGAAGGAAGATTTCTCTTATTTTGTTATAGAGAGAATATGTCCACTAGGGAAACGAGAAAGTGCCAAGCAAGAAAGAAAGAGGATGAAAAAATAAGGAAGGTTAATACAAACACATTGATGGATGTCGCACCAAATGGAAGGTGATTAAATGATGGATTTTGGAGATTATGGAATTCCATACTCATAAGTCGCTAAACTTGATGGTTGACTTGCTCGACTAGACATTTAATTAGTGACCATTTCAACTGTGCTTCAGAGTCTTACCTAGAGTATACGAAATTTAATTCGATTCCAATTAAATACTCCAAATATCATTACAACACCTCCTCTACCACATGCAAAGGGTACCTCTTGTTCGAGAGAAACATCCAATTTAAAAGCCACCAATATTCATTGGAGAAGAAAAAGAGAGAAATAAAGATGCCAACAATGTAGGGTTGAAATAATTGCGAAAAAACATCTCAATCTTTTTCATAGTTCCAAATTATTATTGAAATTCATGCTCAAATACCATTGATACAGACAAAATATCCATAGGATTTATTGGTTGATACATAGACTTTTAGTTTCTTACCCTTTTCATGGATTTGGAAAAAATATATGTAATTTCCATTAAAAATTCTATCATAAATATACAAATGATAATAGTGGGAGGGGCCTTAAGGAGCAAAGGGGGAGGTGGATAGATATTTTATAGAGAGTAAATATGTCCCCCTAGAGAATTTTTCGGGGAAATTCAATTAATTATCTCCCTCCCGCATTCATGAATAGCAAGCTATGCTGACATTGAATCCTTTAGATTGAATTAACCTAAGTTCTATGGAAAAATAATGCCTAAAAATTGCTCGTTGCTTTCCATCTAGCTCTCCTTGCATTTCTTCTCTTCCTGCTTCCCCTTTCTTCCACTCCATCAATCCCATGGCTATCTAGCTCCTTTTGGTTGTTGGGGAGAACTCCTTCTCACATTTCTAGCTCCATACCTGCGCTCCTCCTCACGAGAACTAATGAAGAAGCTTCTCGGATTTCAATTTCTAGTCTTCTTTAGATATGATTGTCTTCATTCAACATTATAGATTTATAGCACGGGCACAATTCATTGAGCACATTCATCGAGAAGAATGGCATGTAGACCGATGAAATCAAAGACCCTTTGATTCGTTTGTCAAGTTCTTCAAGACAGACAATGGATCAAAGAGGAGCCTCATCACTCGTTGATCTCGTACAGTGATCTCTGATGGGAGCTACAAATTAGTGGTAAAACTTAATTAGCATAGAATGGGGGGGGGGGCTGAGCGGAGAGAGAGGGGGATGGAGAGGGAAACATCAAGAAGAAGGGGGGGGGTGCTAAACGGAGGCAGAGAGGGGAGGGAGAGGGAGAAAGCAATGAGGCAAATGGGAAGGGAGGGGCTGGCAGCGAGGCGAGTCAAAAACGGAGCGGAGAGGCTGACGGGAGGGGGCCTAAGTTCTAACTTAGGTAAATTAATTAACTATGTGTTATTAGTCAAGATAGAGATCATAGCAATACATGGTGGATTATGGCCTGTTATAATGTTTTAAGGAGTTTTTTGGGATACATGATTGCCTCCTTGTAAGTCATGTAAGTCATTCTAGCAAAACAACAAATGAAATGTTGTTTATGATGGGAAGGTAGCTCACTTTTTTTTTCTCTCCAACCATGTTGTAGTTTGATTACAAGAGTGCGAGCTGGTTATTTCACCAATCAAACATGGAACCTAGAGTGGACCATGACCTTTGACTCGACATATTATGGCCCCTTAATGGGCGATGCTTCCAAGAATTAAATAAGAAACATGCATTTTTTATGTATACCATATACCACTATGGCAAACCCTTTCTGGTGTGAGAGATAAGTTAATAATTGTCATGCATACTCACGGTGCTTGTGTGAGGATTGAGGATTAATAAGATTTCATACACTTCACACACACACGCATGCACGTGCACATGCACGTGTGTGTGTTTGTGTGTTGAGTGAGAGAGAGAGAGATGCACAAAGTGTTATTTACTATTTTTGGGCTTCCTTATGCCAAGTAGTTTATTTTTACATTACTAAATTGGTTCCTACATCTGTGATCATATTGAATTCTTCTTTTTAAAGGCTTTTTAACAAGTATCCATAAATTTAAAGGATGGATGGGTTGCTAGATTCGATGACTACATTGGATTCTTTGTTCTATTGATTTTCTAACGTCTCCATATTCCATGGTGTGCTCCTCCAAATACAATCTATTAACTAACATGGCAAGGGAATGGTTAGAGGAGAGTTTGATTAGAGGGTCCTCTTGCTAGCATTTTTTTTCCTTCCTTGTTAGAGTAAAAAACACATTGTCTATCTTTTATTGTTAGAAGAATTTCTATACACCATGTACATCTCCTTCACACAAATAGTTTGTCTCCCATTGACTATGTTGTCCACAAGTCCACCTTTCTAGCCCTTCTTAAAAAATCAATATCTCTCAATCTCAAATTTTCTTATTGCACATGACTTGGTATTATGACATGGATGCCTATGTTTCTATTAAATACTAGGTGGCGTGAAATACATTTCCACACAATTTTGACCTTTGTTTTGGCTATGTGATTTGTTAAGGCCTTTATTTTTCCAATTAGGATGTAGATATGATTGATTGCCAAATATGGGGATTTTATTAAAAATGGATTGCAGACCATATTAATTAGTCCATACAAAACAAGTTGCAAGCACTGTCCTCATGGAAGGATTCATGTGTTCGTCGCTTAAGATATGACAAGTAAAATCATCGTATGGGTCATTCCCTTGGCCTCATAATCAAAGTGAAGATGACAAACTTCTCTTGAAATAAGGGGTTGGTGTGTGCATTGCATACATGTTGGTGGGATGGGGGCATGACCTTATGTTGTTTGGTAGATTAGACGGAGAAATCATCACCACTCTTGACCTAGACTGATGGCAAAATGAAGGTGGTTCAACCATCTTATTTAACCTTAATAACCTATTTAGAGGTGACCTTGATAATAACCTTCTAGTTTAACAACCATTTAATTTAACCTTAGACCCTTGCTAATAACCTATTTGGAGCGTGCTTTTGTTTAGGTGTCGGTGACCCCATTGTGTGCTTTGGCCTTGATGAGGCTAGTGGTCTTATTATAGGCATGATGTTGGGCCAAGGACTCTTTCATAGCCACTGAGTCGAGGTTCCACTCCTCTTGAATGTTGAGTCAATCCATAATAGGGGCATGCCAGCAAATTGACTTAGTCTTAGATGCTCGATGATTTTGGTAAGGTGTGTGTAGACTTGATAGACTTGGGGGAATGTGAGTGCAGCGGGCCTAAGATATGTGTGTGTGTGTGTGTGAGAGAGAGAGAGAGAGAGAGAGAGAGACTAATTGACTGACTGACTTTAGGGCAACACACACACACGCACACATGCACGCACACACAAAAATCACAATATGATACTAACGAGTCTATGGCGCTGGTACAAATGTGAACACGAGCAGTTAGCTCAGGTGGGAGAACACCCAAACCGCATCAGGGGGCAACAAGGTCACGGCCATGGATAGACGGCGGCAACACTAGGTCGAGTTCACACCATCCTCAAAAAGGTGGTGTGAAGAGTATTCTCCTAGGAACTTGGCCCAATGGGATGGAGACATTGACATAAAAAATTTGTGTTGACGCCCAGCTCCATGGGCCTCAACCATTTGACCAATTACACTTTGGTGACAATTCATTGTGGTGGGGCTAGGTTCACACCATGCGGTGACCATCTTTCAAAAGGTAGTGTAAAGGGCGGCGGTCCTAATTGGGCCACTAGGAGGGATGGGCCCGAGCACCAACAACAAAACTTTAGTGTTGGCCCCTCCACCTCCAACATCTACATGATTGGATGTCCTGCAACCAATCACAGGGTGGTGACATAAATTAGCAGCCGGGTGACGGCCGACTGGTGTGAACCACGCGTCCGTATTTCCTCCTCGGTGGGCGGGCGGGTCTGCACTGGGACATGTAAATCTGGCGGAAGCATTTGAGAAGAGGTGGTTAAAGGCTGTTAGTGGGTAATGAAACAGGGATTAAGAGGCTAATATATATATATATATATATATATATATCTCGGTTAGTGGGTAATTAAACAGGGATTAAGAGGCTAATATCTCTCTCTCACAGCCTTGGCTTTCGAGCTCTGGCTATGGCGTTTTCTGCACAACATCTTCTTCTTCTTCTTCGTCTTCTGCTTTCTTCCCGCGTTTCTTCATTTTCATCGCCTCATTTCTGCCAAGATTTCGCGCCGCATTAGCAGTTTTCGGAGCTCCGTTCTGTCATCTTTTGAGTAGGAGTCTCCCTTGCGGGTGTTTTGCGCGGCAGAAATCGCTGTTCGGAGCTTGCGATTTGATTAGGAGTCTCCGTTGATGGTGTTTTGCGCGGCAGAAATCTCTATTCGGAGCAGAAATCGTCTTTCGGAGCAGCCAGCAGAGAAAAAAGCTTTCCCTTGCTGGTGTTGTTTGCGAGGATCAGCAGAAATCGCTGTCGGAAAGCGCTCTTCGTCGGAAGAAGGACTCGAAAAAGCTCTTTCCTGGATTTGCATCCTCTCCTCTTTCGCGCTCCGGTTTTTTCCGAACTTGCCGGTCCCTGTCGTGAGCATTTCGCGGGTGAAAATTTCAAGCGGAGAATCGGTTTTCCTCCTGTGCAGTTTTTCCCTTTCCTTGAAATTCAAAACAATGCGCGACTGATGCGTCCGCTTTACTCAAACGTTCAAGTTTCAAAATGCCTTGGCGCTCCCAGCTCGGTCTCTTTCGCCGCAAACGGGTGATGCAACCGCCTGCAAGATAACGCTAGTGGCCTGCATTGTTCCGTCCTCATGGCAGATGCAAATGTACATCTCTGGTGTAGACCGAATTTAGGAAAGTGACTTTCAGTCTGATCTCTCAGGACAGCTCCGTGGCTGGCGCGAAGAACGAGGCCTCCTCAAGCTTCAGCCAAATCTCAGACCGGTAGGGGCCTCACAGCTCGCACTTGCATCCATCATTCTTTCACATTGTTTCTACCGCTTTCGGTGTTATCGTCTGCGCGAACGCTTTATACAAGCCTCTGGAAAGTTCATTTTCCAAAGTCAGGCGTTGTTTGTATGAATGCCTTTCTCCGCGAACTGAGAGTCAGACAACACCGCTTCTCCGTCGGTAGGCTTTTGGTAGCATGCGCCGTGTGACCCTCTTCACTGTCGAGAACTTAGAGGCATTATTTTTCCTGGCATCGGGGAGCACTCGACTGAACTGAAGTATAGAGCGAACATTTGCGTAGAATTATTCGTGGAGGATCTGCACTTCCGTAGATCTACTTCAATCGGATGAGGTTGTTCGATACAGTGTTAGGTCTCCCCAAATAATTCAATCGCCCCGAGTCGCACAGTTAATCTACTTTGACGAAAATCGACGCTTGCCAGAAGGAGTTGCTTCATCTTTTGCAACTCATCCGCCTCACCATTCCTTCGTAAAGCTCTCCTTCTTCAATTACATCGTAGGTGCGTAATTTGTCCATTGTCATTATCGCATTCTCCTTCAGCACATCAGATTCATATCTTTCGGCTAATTCTAGATTATTTATTGTCCGCTCCGACATGTAATATTAATATCAAGGCCTTCAACTGTTCTTGCATAACGCTTTGTCGGAAAGTGGATGCTCATCAGAGCACTATACTGACAAGGAGCAGCTTGAATTAACGTAGGTTCAATTTTCCTTTGATGTCTAGAGCTTGTCCTCCATATATATAATGCTGGAGTAATCACACTGCTTTGTCCAGTTTTGGCACGCGTTATAATACACAGTCGCTTGAGTAATATGGGAGTTTTTGCCACTGACCTCTACTCTCTTGTATTACAGGTCCTGGATCGTCAATTTTGACTTGGCCTTACTTGATGCTTATGATGGTTTTGCGATGCAATTATTATCACTGTACACATCTTCGTTCGGGGAGCTGGGATTTATATTCGTGAAGCACAAAACCCACACGCAAAGAATGCTAATGAAGAAGAGATGAAAAGATCTTGATGCTAGATTGAAGGATAGTGGTATCAAAGCTTTCGTTGAATGCTACTTTTAACAAGAAAAAGATTTAATGACTTGAGTTGGTAAACAACCATGATGACGAGGCAAGCTATCACAACAGAGGAGGATGAGCGTGTCGTATCTCAGAAACTTATTGATGCTGCTCTCGAAGGAGATGAACCAACGGTTGATACCGTTCTTTCTAATGCAGTTGTCGATGTGAACTACATGGGAACCATTAATCTCAGGGTGAAGCACACAGACACTATTCAGCACGAGGAAGCTCCTGATGAGCTGAAAATTGAATACGTTGAGTTCAAAACAGATGTCACTCCCCTCTTTGCTGCTGCTCACTCTGGCCATGTGGAAATTCTAAGGAAACTTCTGGTGAGTTTAGAATCCTATTGCCTGACAATATGGGGCATCATAACCTATTTTCCTAAGGTTTAAATTTTGGTTTTAAATGCAAACCCTTTGTCTGCTCTCCATCTTTGTGTCCAAGAGAAGCTGATAAAATTTGTCTATGGGTATGCATACGTGAGATTTGGCTAGTGGCTCTGTTCGCTTCTTTTTTAGAGCAGATGGATGATTTGTATCATACAAAACAAGCCACAATATTTTACATAGCCGACAGTGGTAATCTCAAAGACCTATTCCGCATGATTTCAACAACATAGCCAAAAAGTCAACTCTGTTGGCATCTGCAGAACCTTAATCAGCCAGTTGAACATCATGTGGGGAACCAACCCTGTACACCTGGGTACTAACATCCGAAGTTACTGGTCATCTCTTCAGGCTGTTTATGCCACCTCGTGAAAGTTCAGAGTCTCCCTGGAGTTCTTTACCTTCAACTTCTCAAGATCCAGATCCCTTCTCAGCAGGTCCATCATGCTCTGGAGTCTGCATATGATGCTCCACCCACGTAGCATTATACTTTCTTTCCTGAAACAGAAACCAATCCAGAGCTAGACAGAAGGTGTCAATCATGTTTGAAAACAAAAATCTGTCTTTTTATCCTCATGTTCGACAAAACACATTGGCTTTGGACAGGTTCCAATCTCCTTTAAATCTGGATATTTTGTCCCTGGTAGGGATGTAGGCATAGTAAATAGCAAAATATCACACGTGGCTTTCAGGCTTCGAGGCCCTTTTGGCAGTTGAGGAACATGTGAGATCCCAAGTTCTATTCTCTCTCTCTCTCTCTCTCTCTCTCTCTATCTATCTATCTATCTATCTATCTACCTATCTAGTTTTCTCTGCACTCTTAGACCATCTGGGTGCTAACATCCGCAGTTACTGGTCAGTTGAGAATCTCTTCAGGCTGTTCTATGCCACCTGGAGAAAGTTCAGAGTCTCCCTGGAGGAGCTCTTTACCTTCAACTTCTCGAGGTCCAGATCTCTTATCAGCAGTTCCACCATGCTCTGCATATGATGTTCCACCCACGTAGTATTATACTTTCTTTCCTGAAACAGAAACCAATGCAGAGCTAGACTGAAGGTGTCAATTATGTTTGAAAAATTTTTGGTCTTTTTTTCCTGATGTTTGACAAAACATACAGCTTCCAATCTCCTTTAAATCTGGATATCTTGTCCCTAGTAGGGTGTAGGCATATTGAATAGGGAATTGTCACATGTATGATGTGGCTTTTGATTCTTTTCAGGCTTCGAGGCCCTTCTGGCAGTTTAGGAACATGTGTGATCCAAATTCTATTCTCTCTCTCTAGTTTTCTCTGCACTCTTAGACCAGAGAAATATATTTATGGTACCAGATTAGACTAATAATCGAATGATGAAATGTTTTGGTTTTCTTATGTTGCAAGTGAACTCTGTCCTGATATTGCAATTTGTCCACCGACTCACTTGATATGTTCTTCAGATTCTTGGTTTGGTGAGTTAGCCAAAGAAGGCAAATGCATACGTGTTGCTTCAGGGATGCTTGGAGCGATAACTAGGAATAGATCGTCTCACCAAATTTGCCTTATTTTGCTTTGACTCTTCTTTAATGGACCTCCTTCTTTTGATAAGCCTTCTTCAATCTGCAGTCATGTGCTGGATGCATTAGAAGCACTTTTTCTTCTTCTTGTTTCCATTAGAAGAGTTCTCATTCTTCGAGGAACCTCTCTTTATGGTCTTACCCTGTATGGTTGCGTTCTCTTGATAAAAGCACACCTGGTTTGCCTTTGCTCTCGCAAAGGTACTTTCCTTCAGATGTTTTACCAGATCTTCTTGCTGCTGTAGCTGGATCTGAAGTGGCCTTCCTTTTCACAGAAAGCAAAGGCCTTCATCTTCAAGCAAGGGACTCGTGTGGATCCATACGGTTTCGATGCCATGGCTCTCAAAGGTAGGCTGTGATTTCATGCTAGAGTAAATAGAGGAAGGGACGTGATTCCTGTGCCAATACTCACCCTTATATAAGTGGGGAATTTTGACAGCCCATGAGATTCCACAATATTCTATATCCTACTCCATGTGTGCATAACAGCATGAATCAAGCCATGCACAGACAAACCTAATCATGGTAGAAATATATTTCCAAAACGAAATACAAGTGTCCTCACAACCACCACCATGTGGGACAGCTGAGTGCTGCTCCACTGGTCCCTGAAGAAGGCGTCCAGCGTGGCCTATCTGTTGCTCTCTCCTACTGTTGCGTGCCCGCCTCCATATACAGGGCTTCAGTGGCTTTGGGAGTGGCTTTGGGAGTGTTAGAAATGACCCAACAGAGGGTACGCACAACGGAAGACTGATAGTATTGCCCAGGAGCTCACACAGTGTGCGTGTGGGGTGTGGAATTACAGACTTCTTAACTTAATGTGCATAGATGTGCAAGCCAGTAAATAGACAATGCTCAGAAACAAATATAGAAGCAACTCTTTAAATTTCCGTCTGTCCACAAAGTAGGACAGGATACAATACCAAAAGGTTCTCCTACTAGATGTCAAGCACTTCCAGGTCTCTGAGCCCGCGTGCTCCACCTCAAGCGTATGTAGACTCTCTGTCCAGAGTGTTCTTCTCCACCTTACTGCCTGTGAATCAGCCTAGGTGGGCAGCACCTTGCTAGCTCAGTCTGCAGCTCTCTGTAGGTCTTCTTCACCTCCTGGGAGTAGGTCCAAGAATGCCTTAACTGCTGCTCCTGTCTGCTGCAGGTTTGCTGCTCCAGAAGATGTGATCTCAGCAACCTTCTGCCCTGGGAGACAGTCTAGGTTCAGCCTCTCCCTGGAGCTAAGTCCGCAGCAACACCTCTCTCCTTCACTTCCTGTGTAGAGGCCCAAGGATGGTGGATATGCTGCTCCTTTGTGCTCCTCCCAAAGCTGCTTGGCTGGATGATTGTATGAGGCACAATGGCCTCCTTTTATAGGCCCAGGGCCCTGTCAAATGGCCGACCCAGCAGGGGGATGAACTGACCCCCTCTGGCCGACTTGGTTGGCTGGCCCAACCCTAACCAACCGACCTGCTGGTCGGCGTGGCTGGCTGGCTCAACCAGCCCTATATAAGGGCCCTAGCCAGGCCCTTTTGGGCTGCTGCTAGGCTGCCCTTTGTTGCTGCTGGAGACCTTCTTGCAGGCTGTACACCTGCCCACAGATCCCCGCTATGCTGCAGCCCTTTGCCAGCACCACGTCCTGCCCATACACCTTCCATACACTGCCCTGCAGCAGCCCGTACAGTGGCTGATGTCATCTTGTCTTCGTTCCTTGATGGAGATGCTGCGCAGATCTGCTCTGCTCTGTCCTTGACAGTCACCTGGCCATTCTCTGCCAGATCTGCCCTGGAGGCAAGCTTCCTTCTACCAGGTACTCTCCTTTCTTTGTGTGAGGTGCTGCCCATGTGGCAGCCCCCTCCCTCTCTCTTTTCCTAGGTTCACCCTCCCCTTGCTCTCCTCATATGGGGGCTTACAGATGGGGAGGTGACCATTCCAATAGGAGGAGCCAAAATATGCACAGGACTACTCAGCTGCCAGTGTTATGCACCCTTGGACAAGCTCTCCATAAGGCAGGGAGCTGCTGGAATGACTGCCTTTTGCAGGAGGGCCTTTAGGCTGACTCCAATCTGTATGCTCGTCAACCAGCCCTACTGCATGATGGATTTGTTGGTTTTCAACCTTATGAGTGACTTTCATGAGGTTGAAGCTGTACTATGTTGTGTTTTTAGAGGATGAGTTTGGGCATGTTCTTGGATTCTTCTAGATATATGCTTTTGCCATATTAGTGGACATGCAAATTTCACCTTGTGAAGTTTTCATCCATGTTGCGGCCTGCTGGTATTGTGATAATTCTTTCTGTCTTAAGTGGTGCGTTGCCCTATCAGCTAGATTTAGATGCTGGTTGGGGGGATACTAGAATGAAATCATTTAGTCTTCACAAGTAGTTGTAGCTTGAATGAAGAGATAGCCTTCTCCTTTAGTGCTAGCCTTCGTCATAGACTGAGTTTGCCCTTCACCTTTGGAGTGCCGACAGAAACTTAGTACGAAGACTTTGTATAAATGGCTGCTCAAGTATGTGTGGTTGTATGGATTTGTATGTGTGAGAGCATATGTTTATACTGTGGTCTACACCTATCCACAAGTCCACAATTCCCTAGATGGTTCCCTCATGCCACATGTCATCATTTTAGACCTTTAACTTGGTACACCATGTACCCCTCTCTTGGGGCACAATTAAACCATCTGCCCCTTGGCATTCTCACACATTTAGATGCACCTAGGCCTGAGCACTTAAAACCACCTAGTCGATGCCAATACACCCTCACCTAGGACCTTGGCAGTTACTTCCCTTGACCATTTTATTTACGCACATAAAATATTACAAAAGTCGGTCATCTAAGGGAAAATGCCCACCGATCTTTCCGAGGTCATGCTATCTCGGCTAGAGCATAACAGTTCTAGGCATGTATCAATTACCACAACAAAGGTCCTGATACCATGTCCGATAAAATAGAGAGGCTGCTTGCTACAGCCAACTCCCTGCAGGGAAGACTTCCCCAAGATCACAGAACCTTGACAGACTTCATACTCACTGTTCATAGTGGGCCTGAAACGCATGAAACGATTCAGATCTGAAACACGTGTTTTGGGGCCCCTAAAAAATCCCAAAATGTTGAAAAAGCCCTCAAATTGTACGACAGGCACTGATTTTGAGAAAAAACCCTCTGCGTATCAGTTTCGCCCCCCTTCACTGCTGCTCCTCGATTCCCGTGAGTCAAAAATCAACCTTCAGCTCATTATATCAGGCTGCAGCCCGTACAGGTGCAGCAGCCAGCTCGAGTTGGCCCTCGCATCTCATGAGTCATAACCCATGAGCACGTATTTTTGTCTTTAATCTTGACTCTTTAGATTCATCGTGAATAATTTACTGCTGTAGTACTGTACTATGTACTCTTTTTGATATTTTCCTCCAGCATTGGAGTACCTATTAGCATCATTTCAGCTTTGAAGATTGAACTTCTTTTCATGATTCATGTATTTTTTTCAATTCTGAAATATGACCATTGACTATTGAATCTTCAATGATGTGTTGTTAGTTATCTGAGTTAGAAATTATTAATATGGATTTCAATTATATGTTTCAAATTTCAAGTTCTAGGTGACATATCAAATGTCTGAGCATTATGTTTCATGATTTTTTTCCCAGTATTGGAGTTCTGGTGGTAATAATCTAAATGTTTTATTTTCCCCCCAAAAAAATCATATATTTAAATACCCTATTTTGCATGAAATGTTTTGAAGACATTTTGGCATGGCCCTGAAACGTTTCTGAAACTCCGAAACCCCTTTCAAAACGTGCTGTTTGACTACTGTGCTCACTCCTTGTGCACACAATAGCACAGATCACAAGCTTAATCTGAGAAGTGTATAGCATGTAGTATAGCCAGAAACATGTATAGAGGAGAAACCGTGATGCAAAAGCAGATCTCAGTGTACACCATCAAGCAACAGGGCCTCTGAACAGCCCTACCAGCCATTCTGCTGGCCGAATTCATTTGTCCCCATGCAACTGTCCCTGTCGTACTTGCATCATGCTAATTTGACTATGAGAGTTCATTAGTACAAAGAATCTTACATTTTTGCATTCAATTGAAAATAAAAATGAAAATGCCCATTTTTTTCTTGCATGCGTTTGTTGTTTCTCTTGATCCTAAGGGAATAGTAAATCCTAAGATAGAGGGAGTGCCAAGAGTAGCGGGCCCTGACTTTAGCTAATTTTGTTGCCTTATTCTTCAATTGAGCTCGTGCAAGTTCCTCAACTATCCATATCTTGGTCCCTTTCAACTTGTAGGATTGTCGAAGAAGCTTGATCTGTAAATCTTGGGACTTAAGTGTAAGAATAGCATGTCCTTTGGAGTGCCGGATATTAGTTGCTCTATCATCATCATCATCATCATCATCATCATCATTATCATCATCAACCTTCCATTCAATATTAGGCATGGCTGCTTTGACATGTGCCAAAGTCTCATTGAAAGAGTCATCATCTTTGAACCATCCTTGAGGGAGTCGTCCCACTCTAATCTTCAATGCATTATCACGTTTGGCTTCGTGTTCTTTGATCTCTTCTTGGATATTAGTCTTGTTTGCCTCTGTTTTGAACTCCTCAATCACTTCTTTCTTGATTGATTGTACTTCAGTATGAACCATATCTTTGACTGTAGAGACAGTTTAGGAGTAGGAGGAGAATTCTTACATGACTTCACAACCTCAGCAATTACTACTTGCTTGCTAGGTCCCTCTAGAACTCGAAGTTGTGCTTTTACTTCTGCCAGCTCAAGCCTTAACTCTCTGACTATTTGCTGCAAATAATAAATCTGTTCATGTTGTCAAGTGATATGTCGTTTGGACCCTTCTTGCTGGTAATTGCGTGCATACGGAGAGGGTGTCATGGCTGCAATTGTAGAGTACCGAGAGTCTTGATAGTTGAGGTTGATGGAGTTGAGGGGGATTTGGAGGAGAGGATAGGCCGTTCCATGTTGGCTATTTTTGTAGGACCCCCTAGCTGAGCCTAACCCTCGAGTTGGGCTGGGGGTTTAGCCCAACTCGGGGTTAGAGACCCTTAGGAGCTAGCGAAGGAACTGCTGCTGTTGGCGACGGTGTTGCTAGTGGCGGTTCTGTTGTTGGCGGTGCTGTTGGCTGGCTGCTAGCGGTGCAGCCAGCTAGCTAGCTATGTTGCTAGCTGCTAGAGCTGCTGAAGGTGATGAGAGGCGACGGAAGGGGCAACGGGAGAGGGGGGAGAGGCGATGGGAGAGGCGAGAGAGAGAGAGAGAGAGAGAGAGAGAGAGAGAGAGGTGTATTAACGTCTTCAGGAGACCTCGCGGGTCTATGAGACAAGGTGCAAAAAATATATGTAACCCATACAAGCCATTGTGGGCTGAAGCAAAGGGCTCACTAAGGTCCTTGTTGAGTGCTAAGGTTGAAGCAAAGGGCTCACTAAGGTCCTTGCTGAGTGCTAAGTGCTAAGAATGGAAACAACTAGTACAAAATAGTAGGAAAAGAGCAATCAAGTATTGCTCAAAATCAGAACTCCAAGTACATGTGCAGGCTCTATATAACCCGGCTCTGTGATGGTCCTTGGATGTGATGCAAAGAGATCACGTATTTGTGTCTGTTGGGCTGTCTTCCGTGGTGTCCCGCGGTGGCAGGGGGCGGGCTCTTCTGGATCTCTGTATCTGATGGGCTATATCGAGAGAAATGCCTCGTCTCTAGCAATCCCCTCTGAGGAGGGCTGAGATAGGCCGGACCTTAATTGTGCATGCTTTGGTCACCCCACGTTCCGTGTGTGGTCTCCGTGTCTCTCGTCCAGCCACATCTCGGTGATGGGTCTTCATGCTGATCCATAGTGCTCTTGTCTAGCCACATCCCGGTGATGGGTCTTCATGCTGATCCATAGTGCTCTCGTCTCCTCGAGCTCCTCCCCCTCGATCTCATCTGGTGCTGGTTCGGATGTGTAAAAATCAGTGACGCGTGTCTGCTCTCGGTCTAGCTCGGTGTCTTGAGGCATCAACTGTAACTGATCTCTGGCCTGCCGCACAAGGGAATCTTTGTGTCTCTGCATCTCAATCAGGTAGAGCCCAATGTGCCGGTCGCTCTCCCTGCCTCAATCCGCAATTGGTGGGACAAGACTCGTATATGTCCGATAGCAATCCGCAAGGCGTGTGAGACTCTCCTATTTGTGAGGTACTGGCGCCTAATGATGAGACCATGCTTCGATATCTTCAGAAGTGGCGATGAGAGAGAGAGAGAGAGAGAGAGAGAGAGAGAGAGAGAGAGAGAGAGAGAGAGATTAACGTTTGCGAGAGGCCTCGCGGGCCTATGAGACAAAGTGCGAACCCAAGAAGTACCTCATACAAGCCACAGAGGGCTGAAGCAAACGGTTCACTAAGACCCTTGCTGAGAACTGAAAAACTGAAAGCAAAATCTAACATACTAACATGCTCATCTAGTGAGCAAAGCAAGACACTAGAGTAGCAAAGTAACATAAGCGTGTCAGGTGCTCAGGGCTAGCACTCCTAGCACATGCTTAGGTTCCATATATCCAGGTAACCTGGTGGCACTCTGATGAGATGTGAGAAGCTCTCGTTTTCGTGTCTGTCAAGCTGTCTTGCAACGTGGGGGAGGGTGTGGGCTCCTCGATCTCTGGATCTGGTGGGCTACGTCAAGTGTGATGCCTCATCTTTGGCGGTCACCTCTGAGAAGGGATGAGATAGGCCGGACCTCGATGGTGTGTACTCTGGGCTCTCTCCGTGTTGTACGTGAAGAGTATCACTCGTCTGACCGCATCCTGGTGGACAGTCTTGTTATTGATCCATGATGCTCTCATCTCATCAAGCTCCTCTCCCTCAGCTACACTGGTCTGTCGCATTAGTGTGTCTCTCTGTTGGCGCATCTCAAGCAGGTAGAGCCCAACAAAAACTTGATCATGAAAATGTATCAACCGTGTGAGTGGACCAAAGCCATACCCCTCCTGAAAGAGACAGTGATATCATCCTTGGATCTCATAGTAGACCGGACAGACACATAGAAAATGTTCCTCTGTCTCGATCTCCCCCGTCTGGCATAGTCTGCAAGTCCTTTGCTCTTTGGGTATGCCTGCAGCCCTCCCTGTCTCAATCCGCAGTTGATGTGATGAGACTCGTATGTGACCAATGGTGATCCTCAGTCCATGTGAAACTCTCCTATCCTCAAGATACTGAGGTCTAATGACAAGACCGTGCTCTGAGACCCTCAGGAAGTGATCATGATAGAACTGGAGCTTGGTGGAGGGATCCTCTCCCCCCCAAGCTCCTAGATGTACGGAGTTGGAGGAGGTCCAACCGTATGATACGGTTGATCTCATCTCGTGGAATCATCTCGTGTGGTGCGTCCAAGCTGTACTGAAAGGGGGGAAGTTTGTCCATCTGAATGCCGTGACTACCAAACCATGTGGATATCCGTGCGTACCATGCCGTATCAACACCGCTCTCTGCTAGTCGCCTGGAGGACTCAAGTGCTAACCTCGGTAGTCTCCCCTGGGGTAGGGTCCAAACTCTGTGGAGGAATGTGAGTGTCTGGAAGATGGCATCAACTTGGAGAGGGGTCATGGCGAACTCTGGCTGTATAATCTGATGGGGGGCTGAAGGTTTACTCCGAATCGGATCCCATGGTCACTTGCAATCTCTCAAATCTCTTCCACTCCGTCGCTGAAACCTTGTGGTCCTTGACAGTCTTTGCTGCTGCTGCCTTGGAACCTTCTGAGTGGTCAGAGTTGGATGATGAGTCTTGATCTTGAGACTTACGCTTGGACTTGCAGTCCCAACTCCCTCGCCAAATGGCCTCTTTTTCCACACTTATGGCACTTGCTCCGGTTCTTCTTGGCCTCTTCTTGCCACACTTATGGTGCCTGCTCCAATTCTTGTTGGTCTTCTCCAGAGATGAAAGGGCCATGCTGCCACCTCCACTTGTAGTGACCTATGACTTGCCATGGGACAAAAGTGTTGACTCCTGTTCGAGCAATAGAGAGGATTAGTCTAACTGACTAGCTGAGACCTGACACCGTAAGGCCTGAGAGATCAGGTTGTAAGCCGGAGGTAGCTTGATGACAATAAGTGCCGCCAACTCGAGAGAGGTCAGTGCAACTCCCCTGGACAAAATCTGGTCATGGATGACCTTAGGCTGCATCGTACTACCACCTGAGAACTCAGGACTGTAAAGCTGGCCCATTAGAATAACATTGAATGCGCTTGTCAATGTCTGCACTGCGGGTGCTGAAGCAGATCATGGAAGGGACATACCAAATCGTAGCAGTAGATGGGCTGAAAACCTCCTAAAAAAGATGCCACAAAGCCTCGTGACTGATCACGTCTATTGCTGCCCTCTTTGGGTAACCTGAAGTCTGATAGCATGTGTGAGTGATGAAATGCGTGGAAGCATGCAGCAGAGAAAGACAGAATAGACACTGATAGAGGCAATGATAACTGTGTATATAGCAAGGGGAACACCCAATGATAGAAGAGAGGAACTGCTCCAGTGGATGCCAAAAAAGGGAGGATGCTGGCCCTATAAATAGGGCAGCAAGTGCACTGACCTGGGGGCCTAATCTGGCCGACCTAAGCAGTAGGTCCTGACCGAGCTAGGTCCGACCTGCTGGTCGGCTGCGCCAGGCCAGGCTCAGCCCTATATCAGGGCCTGCCCCAAGGCTGGCCTTACCAGCCCACTGATTTGGGCCTAAAATGCCTTGCTACCAGCCCTCTAAAGGGGCATCTGAGCTCTCCCTGTCCTAGCCTGAAGGGGGTAGGTATACCCACAAATAAGTCCTCTCTCTCTAGGTACCCTCTCAGCCCACTCCCAGCCCCCTTATAGTGGCCGTCGTGTAAGTCTTGTCAGAAAGAAAAGAGCTCACATGCACATGAGCCAATACTGCTGGAAAATATCTAATAATGTTAATCAAGCTCAAATTCTAGCTTCTGGTACCATGTTGGGATATGCAGCGCAAAATGAATAACCCACAGCAAGGATAAGCAGCAGATTGGACAACAATGCGTAGCCTCAATTCCAACTCTAGTGGGCAGCACCCCGTTGTCTAGTGGTGTGGTTTGTGAGATTGCATGCCTCTCAACGGGAGGTCTTTAGTCGCTTGGGGAGGAGCTTCAAAAGTCTCTCTGTCAGCACTCTTTCTGCCTTATGTGATCTGCTCACTCGTTAAGCTCTTAACAATGTCTAAGGGCTGCTTCTTCTGCCAGTGCCTTGCACCCTGCTTCCTCCTTTGATCCTTCTTCTGCTAGTGCCTTTGAAAGCTGGATCTGTTGGCTGATCCTGTGCCCCTGGCTGCTGCACTTTTATTGTCTCCTCTAGTGCCTTTGCTGCACTTCTAGAGGTGCCCATCCTGGTGCCTATGCTCACAACACCAAAGGGCTAGGTGTCAGAGAACAATAGAGGGTACTTACAATGGAAGCTAACCCAGAGAGAGAGTTACGGAGCCCAGGAACTGACACAATGTTATATTTCAAATCCAAACTTTTTATCCTTATGTTTACTTCAATAGATGTGCAGACAGTGAATAGACAATGCACAAAAGAGAGATGTAGAACTAGCAGAATATATTTCCGTCCATTGTTCTCCTACCTTCTTGACACTTCGAAAACACTTGGCCTGTGTTGCTCTCCTACAGCTTATGTGGGCCTCGTATGTGTTCCCAGCAATCACACCTTCTGACTATTCCTCCTGGACAGCCTCTCACAAGGCATGCACCTTGACGCTTGAAGCAGGCTGAAACGCTCTTACAAAAGACTGACAACATGGATGGTGTGAGCCTTGAATGGGCTCCCTTTTTAGGCCCCAGAGGGACCTTGAAATAGCCGACTGGTTTCTCCCTACCAGCGGACCAGGTTGGCCAACCAACCAGCCAATCTACTGGTCTGTCGAATCTGACCCTGGGCAGCACATGGCTGCCATGTGGGCAGCACAAAAAGATGTACCTGGCTGCCTGGAAGAGTCTAGGACATTTGGAGTAGTAGCTGTACATGGAACCCTGCTGGCAAGTGCCGCGATGCCACATGGCAGGATCTGGAGAATGCTCAACACTTGTACGGATAGTTCATGGCCTGGAGCAGAACTGTGATGCATGGGACAGTCTGCATGGACCTTCTGCAGCATATGGAACATGATTTGACAGCGTGGGGTTGCGTCTGTGTACGGAACAGTTTGGGTGCTTGGAGAGGACTGTACAAAGCTGGAGCGCAGGGTGCCAAGGGCAGAATTGCAACTAGTAGACATGGTGTTTGGACCAGGTAAAGACCTGGATATTACGCGAGACAGGGCCGTAATAGCCTGGGCCAGCCGCAGGCTACCACGGACCGGCAGGTCAGCAACAGGCTGACTTGTCGCAGCTTGTTTTCTGTTCATGGTTTATGTGCTTGCTGCCCACATGGCAGCCCACCTCCCCCTTGCACTTCTCATTTTGGGGCTCACAGATGGGGAGGTGACCATCTTACTTCAACACTAGGCCCAGATCTGGCTGACTGAGGTTCAGTTCTGCCGGCTAGTTCGTAAACCGGCCGACTGGCTTGATGTAATGGCCGATCTGTGCAGGCCTTGGGGGCCTATAGACATGCCTCAAGTCTTCTCCAAATCTGCCCATAGCATCCCTGCCCTAAATCAGGGCCCATGTTAGCCTAAGGGATAGGCCTCCATCGTTTCCATACCCAAGGAAACCACACTTCTGTGGTATGATGGTAAATCAAACCCTCTAGTTTTGTTCCCTTCACATATTCAACCACTGTTCGTCATCACAAAAAGCCATGAGAAGTGTATCTTGGCAGCCATGGATTAAACCTGGATGCATAATTCTGACTTTTTAATAGCATTCTTTACTGGTTTGGGAGTTCAGCGTTGCATGTGTAACACACTAAGATGTAACCTGGTTTTCAATGCTCCATACAAAAGACCTATATACTCATCTATGCTATGAGGAACGTAGACATTTTGTCTTCTTGAACAACATAGCTCCACAGGGAATGAAACTCTTAGCTTTGTTTGATGTCCATCGTTCATGCCCAATCTATTGTGTAGGCCTATACCTGTCTATTACTCCGACCATGGGTATAATTATCGGACGCGATCATATTTGTCAACCATGTTTAGGGGTAGGTCACATTTGGAATGAGCCATATAAATCTTTTTGCATAGGTTCATACATCTTGATGATTGACTTTTTTACTCTTGCTTGAATAGTTATTGGGTCCATGTGGAGCACTTCGTTTGAAATTGTCTGACACTATTACTCCCGAAGTGTGGGATGGGCAATGAAAAGAAGCCACTAAAGTGGAACACATTTGGTCCTAGTCTTAGTTCACAAGTCTAGTTTTGTGGGAAAAACATTCCTACTACTTGGCAACTATGAATGTAAGCAGGGCTTCGCTCAATGGAATTGATTGTAACTTGAAAGAGACTTCCCTCGTACCCCTATTCATGCACGCTAAACAACATTGATCACTAAGTGGCAAATTTTTAAAGATTATGGCTGAAGATATTGTGTTGAATGTGAATTTCTGTGAAGAAATGGACTTCTCAACAATGCAAATGTGTGCAATGCATGCAGAATTTGAATGCCAATTGGCCCTCCAATGGGGGAAGAGCGCCCTCGTGAGAGTACTTGTTTCTCTTTTCGTGTGTGCATATTTTTATTAATAAAATAAGTATCATATGTCCAAATTTGATGCCGTCTGAAGCAGTGGCTCCAGCTCGACTACTTCTATCTACTAAGATGATCCACCGCCATAACAAATCGGTCAGTGTCCATCATAAATACAAATACCTGTCACACCATTGGCATATAATATATAATAATGTTTTAATGTCTACCAATCACGGATTAGTGATTTCTCTTGTCATGACAATTTCCATTTACAGGAGGGTGGGTAGTAGGAAAGAGAATTTTGTAAAGTAAAGAATTGATTTTTTAAGATGCCAAACAAATTTCCTTTTTTAAAAAGGATCATGATTGAAACAAAGGGAATTTTCAAAGAACAGCTGCGGGCCGGGGGGGGGGGGGGGTTGTTTAACTTTAGTACCTCATTAATTCCATGTCTTGTGGGCAAGTATGCGCTTTACATGGTTTTCTGTTTTTTCTGGTCTTGGCTTCAAAACAAGGCTGATCAGTTTCTACTGTTTGGTAAGGGCAGAAGGCAGGTGCAGATGTCAATCAAAAGCTTTTTAGAGGCTATGCAACGACTGCAGCTGCTCGAGAAGGCCATTATGAAGTCCTAAGTATCTTACTGAAAGCTGGAGCTTCTCAACCTGCTTGTGAGGAGGCTGTACTAGAATCATGCCTTTCTGGTCAAGTTGAGGCAGCAGAATTGTTGATGAAATGGGAAATGACAAGGCCAGAAGTTTCAGCAAGTGCCTTGATCCATGCAAGCAGCAGGGGGCTCGTTGGCATTGTTGAGCTTTTGATAAAGGCATGCATCTTTCCGTCTCCTTATAGCTTAGATAACAGTACTAAAACAGACGGGTGCATTTCTTTCTGCCCTTTGATGACTTTACGCTTGATGGAACTGGTTTTATTTCTGCAGTATGGCGTGGATGTTAGCTCAAAGCATAGGGTTCTCCTTCGTTCGGTGAAGCCTGCACTACATTCCAGTGTTGACTGTACTGCTTTGATTGCTGCCATTGTGTGTAGGCAAGCTCCTGTGGTGAAGTATTTGTTAGAAGTAAGTTCCTGTCACAGGCTTTTGCAGGCTAGTTTATGTGAATAGTGATGAAGATATAGAATTCCTATCCTATTGAGTCATTTTGTGCTCAACTCAGAAGTACTGAGATATTGATTCGAAATATAATCAAATCAGAGCTTAAGCATATGAAGGCTGTCTGTGAAGATTATTTTGTAAGGTCTATGGTTATAACAATTAAGATATAGGATTGCTATTTTACAGTTTGCTTTCATAGGTGAGGTGATCCTTGGTCTTACCTCTGATGTTACAGGCAGGAGCAAGAACAGATTGCCAAGCTAGACTTGGAGCATGGTCTTGGGATTCGAGCTCAAGAGAAGTTTTAAGGGTGGGTGCAGGAATGGCAGAACCCTACACTGCTGCATGGTGTGCTATTGAATATTGGGAAGCAAAGGGCACGATTCTTCGCATGCTCCTTGAGCATGTTTCTCCTAACACAGAGCAACAAGGTAGATCCCTTGTATGCCATGCTGTTCTTTGTGGCAACGTTGCAGCAGCACAGATACTTTTGGAAGCTGGAGCAAATGTCGATTACCGCGTCTGTACAAAGGATGGTGCAGAGTTTTGCCCTTTACACTTGGCAGCCAAAAGAGGATGTTTGCCCATATTGAAAACATTGATATCATATGGTTGTGACCTGAATGCAAAGACAGAAACTGGTGAGACGGCTCTCATGCTCAGTGCAGTGTCTGGTCATCGAGAATGTTTCCAAGAATTGTTATTTGCAGGAGCAGATTTTGGAGCAGTGAACAGGGCTGGACAGAATGTGGTCGGTGTTGCAGAGGCTACTAACCATAGTTCTTTTGTTCACCAGATTATATGGGATGCCATTTTATCAAGGAAAAAGATGCATTCTAGTAACATGCAAGTATTTTCCCCTCTTCACTTTGTGGCTCGCCGTGGAAATGCAAAAGTAATGAAAAAGCTTCTAGAGCAAAATTATGTAGATCTGAATCAAAAAGACAGGTTTGGATTTACGGCTGCTATGATTGCAGCTCAAGAAGGGCACATGGAGGTCTTGAAAGTACTGATATTTGCTGGGGCTTATATTGGCTTGAAAAATGTTAAAGGACAGACAGTAGTGACACTTGCTGAAGGAAATGGAAATAAGGAGCGATGTGAGAGGATTCTCTTTGATGCAATCCTTGCAAATGTCCTCAAAGCTGATGACTTCATGGCTCTTCATTTTGCAGCAAAAAAAGGGAATTTAGAGGTTTTGGCACATGTGTTGAAGCAAGGATATTCTATCAATATCTTCAATGAGGAAGGGTACACTCCACTGATGCTTTGCGTAAAAGAGGGCCATGTAGATGGCTGCAAACTTCTTCTTTTTCAAGGGGCTGATTGCTATCTTTTAAATTCAAGAGGTGAAAGTGCTCTGTCTTTGGCAAGGAGAAATACCTCTGGAAAAGCTGTTGAAGGAGTCTTACTAGATCACATTGCAAGGAAGCTTGTGCTTGCAGGAGGACAACTTTCAAAACACACAAGGGAAGGCAAGGGATCTCCACATATGAAATCTGTAAAGATGCTCAAATCCGCAGTTCTTAGATGGGGAGAAGCAAAACGCCGAAATGTACTTTGCAAGGAAGCGAGTCTGGGAGCAAGTCCGAAGTTTCAGAAAAATAGAAAGAACCGTGATATAGGGAAAGATGGAATTTTCAGAATTGTGGCAACCAATGGGAGGGAGGTCCACTTTGATGCAACTGCTTCTTTTACAGCTGAGCTTTGGGTTCGCGGAATCAACCTGGTTACGAAAGAAGCATTGGGAACCTCTACTATGACAAGAAGATAAAAAGCGATGGCTGTACATTGTAGACTACTCTATTTAGGAAGCATGATCAATCTACTGAGATATTTTCGTTTTTGTAGTGACTTCGGATTCAGCAGAGTCTCGATTGCTCTTGAGAATTGAGATTGCTTAAGATTACACAGACTGAAAGTGCTAATAGATATGTGAAAATAGCATGCTAGTAACAGTACCAAAAGTTTATCTGAAGACGGGGTTTAAATTGGGAGCTTCGCCAATTTTGTAGCTCTGCAAATGTCTTTGAGTGGGAGGCAGTCAATGCAGAGGCTAAATACACAGCTTGTGCTCAAAGCTCTGTGCTATTGTGATCTACAGAAAGGAAGAAACAGTCACGATGCTGCTGGTGATGTGAAGCCATTTTGCTGTCCTCGTAAAGTTGGACTTAATGTCAACTAGCTTGGCTTTATTGTTGAAGTAAGCTACCATTGAGGCTATCATTGTTGCATAAGCAGTCTGACATTTTTGGTTGAGAACATCACCTCAAGTTTTTGCATTCTGCAAGGCACTGCAGATTGAGCTTCAGTGAAAGTGTATTCTGCACACCTCTCTCTCTGTCTCTCTCTCCTTTCTTTCCCTACCATAAACCATATAGTTGATTCTGGCATTACAGTTGACATAAGATCATTCCCTTCCCCTTGGGAAATGTTGACTTCGTCAAGAACAAAATTGGAAAAGATTGCTTAGGAATGTTTCTTACATAGAACTATTTACTTATCTTTAGGGTTTCTGATGATCCTGGCACTTTCAGATTTTGCGTTTTAAGCTTTTGCAAATCTTTCAATTAGCACTGCAGTCCATGCAGAGCTATAGGAACACTTTTTAAGAAAAGTGTCCCACACCATTTTTCACCACATGGCCCCTTCTATTTTGGTTCTTTCTCTCTCACTCACATACACTTTCTTTTCTTAAGAACTCTCTCTCTCTCTCTCTCTCTCTCTCTCTCTCTCTCTCTCTCTCAGTTTGTAAATCATTCTAACTTTCCTATGCAGGGGCTTCCATCGTAGGTGTTGCAAATTAATTATTCATTCATCTTGACAATTGTTTTCCTTTGACAGAACCAATTGAAGGCAGTGCTCACTAGTACTTGTACTCACTTGTTAATATTGTTGCTTGAACCTTGTTCTTTTTGGGTCTCAACTCAATTTGGTGTCCTTGGTTTAAATACATACACTAAGACTTGCTGTAGGATATCTGACGTTGTTATATGCAATATGGGTACATACTCTTCCCATGTAATTTTTTCCTTTATTTATATATGCTTGTAAGGCCTAGTGTCGAGAATGATGTAAATTGTACCATAGGAATAGTGCATAGGGATAAACCCTAACCCTAATCTTGACCCTAACCCTAGGGGGTGAACATGTGCATATTTTTGTTTCTAGAATACATCATGTATATTCCTCTCTTGTGCAGTCCACTCTCTCTTCCCTTGATCCTCCAATGTTTCAGACCAAGGAAACTCCAAGCAAAAGCATTGTAAGTGATATCCTTAAGTACCTCTATTGTTAGCAGGCTAAGAAGTATGGGTTATGCAAGTGTTTTCACGTTGATAAGAGGTCACTCTCGTACCTTATGGTACGATATCATATATGCACATATGGGACTACTCATCTATGTTCTTGGACAAATGTTTCCTCAGAAGCTAACCGTGTGCGTTATTGGACCTTGAAATATTCATGGCTAAGATAATTGTTTAGTTTTCATTTACTTTAGGCATCGACTCCACCATCCCTAACACTATCCCAATAAACCAATGTCCACCACATGTCCCCATTGAGATCTCTTATTAGCACTGCCCTGTTAGGGGTTGGGACTCTAGCATAGAGGAAGATACTTTTTTGGGAGCCCTTTGAAATCAGAACAACAAGCAGTGTCAGGCACTTATAGGCAGCTAGTTGGTTGGATACCTTTTTCAAGGAGCAGTGCGCTAGGCACGTGTGCCCCTTGTTATGCGACGAAGCTCTACATATAATGAATCATGTGGCACCATAGCCCATCACATACTGATTACTAGCTCATGTTCATCATTAGGATGTGCAAATCTACTTCTTCGTGCATACAATTGTGTGAAAGTATTGAACCCGTGCTTTGCTTTGTACGAGCAAAGATGCATGACAACCACTCTGTGGATCTTTGATTCTTAAATTTTGTCTAAGTCTTAACCCATGGCTCTGAGACCTGCTATCTCCTCCTTTCATTCCATTAATCTTCCATCTCCTCCTTCCTCCCGAAGGTGACCTTCCATCTCCTCCATTCCATTGACTTTCTATCTCCTCCTGCCCCTAAAGCTGCCTCTTGTCTTTCCACCTCCCCCTCCCCTCCAAGCCTCCATCCAAGGGCTCTTTCTTTGTGACATGTGGCAGGCTCTTCTCCTCCAAGCTGCCACATGTCCTCTGTTTTTTTTTTAGTGTCCGTGGTTAATAGGTTAAAGATATACGTATGTTTGTAAGATAATCCCTACTTCCTCTAACACCACGTCTTGACATACTAAGGATGATCACGACACTTGTGCATTTTGGTTGCTGTGTCTGTTCATGGCACATACTCGACGCTAATTACTAGTGGCGAGCACTCTTCTACAACAAGTGGCTATGGCAGAGTTGGCCGCATTTGATATGTGGCAAAAGAAACAAATCCGGGACTTGAGGGTTTGGAGCATTAGGCTTGATAGACAACGCAACCCAAAGCATCTTCTTGCAAGTACAATGTCTACTTTGCAGGCAGGGATGCTATGAGTTGATGAAAGGCGAAGCATCTTGCCTCAGCTAAGATCCAAGGTCTTCTTGCGCTCTGACAAGCTACAAAAGGTCACTATTGCAAGCCTCATACAGAATCATAGAGCAGTGTGCAGTGAGGGCACAGGTAAATCTATTTTTCAAACCTTTTGGCTAAGGGTGTTTACACACAAAAGGTCACTACTGCAAGCCATACAGAATCATAGAGCAGTGCGCAGTGAGGGCATAGGTAAATCTATTTTTCAAACCTTTTGGCTAAGGGTGTTTACACACTTAGCCCATCATGTGCATGCCCAAGGATTGCTGACCCATATTTAGCCCACGGCCTAGATGCATTCAATAAACCATGGGTGGGAATGGGTTGACATATTTTGTAAACGTCGCAGAAGTCTGATCTTTGACTCATCCTACCTTTGATCTAGGCTTGGTTGGATAGCCCAAGTAGCAATCCAACTTATAATTTACTTCAATCCAACCTTCATCAACCATCCAAAATTCAAAATTTTCAACTCCTTTGCTTCCGCCTTTTAGATTCTTTTTCCCATTATTTTCTTTCTTTTGCAATTGTATTGTGAGTGTGTGTCAATCAAACAATCATTGATTCAGAGATTTTTTTTTTTCCCTTTTTGTAAGCACTCTAGACATGAAAGAAAAAGTTTTTCACATCGTCCTTGCATGTAATGCAAAATTACTTGGCCATCACAACACACATTGCCCAACTGGCTTTGGCCAACACTACTATAATTTGTCAGCACACGCTAATTTTCTACAAATATGGGAGGATCTCCATGAAGAAATCACTCACGCCATTGATTGGTACATGCGCAAGGGCAAGGCTTATCATTCCATGGATAATGGATGTTTTATTGAACGACTCCATAAGTTGGATGCAGCATTGTGCAAGTAGAAAGCAACCAAGTACAAAGTTTATATTGAGGTAAAGGAGGTGCATTGCCATGACTACAGGTTTGGATTCCATGGAGGTTAAGGGAGCATGGGAGAAGCATGAAGGCCAAAATAGCCAAGAAGAGTTCTTGGATGTACCCCATTTTCCATCAGATGGCTCCTAAGGTTTGGGAAATGGTCGGAAGTACCATGAGGTATGGTCTTGCCGATGTGCTTCTTGATGTTTCTAAGCATCCACCACACATCTTTTCCTAGATTGATAATGATCTCCTCTATGATGCGAAGGATGATTACCTCACCTTGGTTTATTTTGCTGGTATGCTACATGATGCTAATTTAGAGGTTCTGGATGCCCCTAGCCTCACATCAAATCTTTCCCTTGTTTTGACGGATGACCCTTGTGTTCTCGTGGATTCGAATGACCATACCTTGACTCTACGCTTGCATGATGCTCACTCTTCCCACCCTTCCTTTTGCACATGCAGTACGATGCCTTTTCCATTGTTATCGGATCCCTTGTTGTGGGCGTAATGATTATCTATCATTGAGGATCTGCATGGATTTTTGTACGCTATCAATTGATGGATCATATCTCTTTCTGGCAACATGCATTCATCATTCGTGTTGCTATATGGGTCACCTTTCTTAAAGACCCTCTTGGTGCTTTCCCACACTTTGGAAGGATGGAGCAGATTTCTCCAAAGAAACCGTGGTGCTGATGTTGTGCCTTTGGTGGTACATCCATATGTAGTAGATGCTGGCACTTTCTCAACCTACCCTTCAAACGGTTAGCCACTCTCATCTTATTATGCAGCTAGTTTCACTATCCAACCTGCACACTTGGGCCTTGGACTTGATTCATTTTTGGTTCTATTGATTCATCTTGTATGATTTTTGTTGGCTTGCATTATATCTTATGGTTTCTCCGTTCTGATGTTATTTGTAGTCTAAGGCACCTGACTTCTTATCAGGCCTTGTAGGAGTTCAACAATTTTCATCCGTCCCTCGAGAGTGCCAAAGTCTATTAGGTTAAATCATTCTGACCGCAAAAGCCAGTGCCAAAGGGTAGTAGGTTTGATTGCTTTTGACCCCGAAATCCTTTCCACCTTGGGAAGCATCCGACCACGAAAGGGAGTGAGGTGTATAAAAGTGGTAGCTTGACATGGTCCATAGAAGAGAATATTAACTTTGATTAGGGGTACCCCACTTGCAAGTGGATGTTGGAGGAGACTATTATGATGGATTTGGCCACTTACATATTGTATGTTCACTTTTTGGTTGAGAGAGACATGGATTTTGGGAGTTGATGCTCAACTTTAGGACCTCCTCCATGATATACAATCATTGCATGTATTTTGCGAGTCTTTCTATCTCATCTTCTTGATATGTTTCTCTTGTTGAGGGGTTCTACCATCAACACACACACACAATGGCTTGTTGGCTAGAGAAAGAATGACCTTAACAACTCTAGGATTCAAGGATGCGGCCATAGAGCCCCTCTAGCCAGCAGACCAAGGGTCGCCAGCAAGGTTTCTTTTTCTCCAAAATAAAGAAAAAAACTCAATGCCTACAAGGAAGGAAGGAAAAAGGAACGGCAAAACTAGCCAAAGAGGGAGCAAGAAGCTACTAGCCACCACTAAAAACTAGTTACAAAGGAGGGAGGGCCCTCAAAAAAGGGTCTCAAGGAGCCACCACAAGCCGATTGCCAAGGACTACAAGAAACTGAAAAAAGGAAAAAGGGGCTGGTTTGCAGCTGCTCCAAAGGCTCACGAGGTCCAATTTCAGCCCAATGACAGGCTAAGAGCAACTCGGGCTACTTCCCAAGAAACACTGCCTGGAAGAGGCAAGTTTACACCATACACAGGCTCCACGAGGAGCACCAAAGGGCTTCCCATGGAGCTAAGGGAACCCGTGGCCTAGGGCAGCATCCCCAGCAAAGGGAGGAAGGGGGGACGGTTGAAGAAGAGGGGGAGAAAAAAGGCAGAAGGGAGAAGAGGCAGACAAGGGTGGAGAATGGGGCAGAGGGAAGGAGAGACATGCAGGAGGAGATGGGAAGGAGGGGAGAAGGCAGTGAGAGGAGGCGAAAGAGGGGCGGATGGGGAGGTGGAATGGAGGTGGGGAGCAGGTAGAGGAGAGGGAGGTGAAAAGGGGCAGAGGGGTGGCAGGCTGGAGGCAAGATGAGGCCAGGAGCAGAGGCGGGCAGGGAGCAGGAGGCACGATGAGGGCAGGAGCAGAGGCGGGTAGGGAGGAGGCACGATGGGGTAGAAGCAAGGAGGAGGAGGGGTGTCAAAAGTGGCAGGATGCTGGGCATGAGAAGTGAGGCAAGAGCAACAGGTGCAACCATTGCCACCCAATTCTAAGTAGTACTATCCCAATTTTTCTATACAAGAATTTGTAGTTTTCATATTTGTTGGTGCTTGTTGGGGATCTCCACTTGATCCTGGCTATCTTCCAATCATACTTGCGACAACAATGGGTAGGCTTGTGACTAGATGTGCTTGTCTTATTACCTTTTGAGTCACCTCCTTTTGATGCTTCAACACGTCTACCATCTTATGTAGCATCTATTTGAAGTTGGAAAAGAATTGAGAAGGAATAAAAAATTCATCACCCACAAAGGTTGGAGGTTGTTCTTATTTTTCCTTGGTTGCAAAAAAAATTGCATCATCACTCCTTTAAAGTCTATATAACAAAGTGTTGCATCAATGAAAGCATGAAATTTTCATTCGCACCTACAATGATGCCCCCATCAACATAAGTGAAATGGTAAACAAGGGCATCATCATCAATAGAAGGTGATTGCTTTCTATCATCAGAACTATGCAAATAGGAGGTGGAGTTGGAGGCTAATTGCCTTGTGTTGAGAATGGTGTAAACTGCACGATAAAGATAGGTTTCATGGGACAAATTCTAACCTAACCCTAAAGGGTGAGCATGTACATATTCTAGTTTCTTTGGAATACAACATAGTGCACAAATTAGTTATCTTGTGTGAGCTACACCATAGAGATATGGTTCATGGTACAAGCCCTAACCCTAACCTTAATGGGTGAAAAAGCATATACTCTAGTTTCTTTGGAATGCAACATAGTCTTAGTTAGTCATCTTATGTGCAGTCCTCTCTCTTCACTCTCTCCATCTTCTTCTTCTAAATTGTAGTACACATGGACTTGGGGGAATTAGTCCCATATACAACTTGACATTGGTAGTCTTCTTGGATAAATTGAGGGGTGAATCCCTCCTCTAACATCCTACTTGGCTATATTGAGAGGTGCATCCCTCATCTAACATCCTGCCTTTCCTCTTGCATGGGTGCTTGAGGAGAAACATGGCTAGGAGGTAGAGGGAGTGGGACCCCTTATAATTAGTGTCCCCCATGGACATGTGGATTCACACAGTGTCCCTTCAATTCAAATCTTGCTTTCACATATGGCAATTATTTACATCTTTCTTTCTTGACTTGCTCATGACATGTAGTAGTCGCTCACGTCATTTTTAAAATTACTCTGCATTTGCTCATGAATCAATGCATGAAAGCAATCTTGTTTTGGGTTGTGTACTTGTGTGCTAGTGACTCGACTATTGTGTCAGCTTCCCCATATATGGGTGATCAAATATATTTGTTTACTTGGCCCTATCCTATGGTCAAACATATTCCTTGGCCCTCACCCCCTCATGCCATGGTACTCATTAATCAAATATAGTGTGGTTAGAGGCTAATTGCACCATGAAGGTGTTGCACTATGCATGGACTTGGGGCAACGGTACCATATACAACTTGGAGTTGATGGGAACATATGGGTTCACTTACAAGGAAACCCTCTTTGAGTCTAAAGGCTGGGTGGTAAATTATAGGAGCCCTCCTTGTATCAGAGGCTTCTAAAGATGATGTAGCACTAGTTAATGCTAGGAGACCTCCTTGTATCAAAGGTTTCTAAAGATGATGTAACAATTGTATCAAAGCATCAAGTTTCTTTTCATGGGAAATGAGGAATTCTTGTGCAACCGGTATCTTTTGGTAGTAAGGTTTGAGGTTATGTAATTTACACTAGTGGGTCAAGCGAGGAATATACATGACCATACTTACAATCACAGATAGCTAGTATGCAAGGTTCTATGACTATGCTAGAGATTGCTGGATTACTATAATCCAACAAGAGTTATGGAGGCACAAAAATATGAGGCAATAGATCTACAAAATACGTTGCGGTTATTATACAAAGGGAAGCAACATCCCGTCGGCTAGTACTCAATGAGGGACTTAATCAATCAAAAGACATACCATTGTCGATGTGGATTTGTGCATCAGTCTCTCTGATACACTCTTTGCATAATAGTTACAAAATGTTGCTCGACTTTCCTTCCAATGGTTGATCTGGGAAGCCCCACCTTCACGAAAGGACCTAGAAGATCTATCTCCACATCAACCCTAGTAGCTCGGGGTCTTGCTAGCAATCAAGTGATCTATTTTGCATGGATTAACAATGCCCTATGATAGAATGAAGAAGACAAATTCAGTGACGTAGAGATGGAGTAAACTGCAAAAGCAAAGTAAATGCTTGATCAGGCACCCCAACTGATAGCAACAAGGTCGCTTAAGAGAATGTGATGATCTGCAAACCATAGACAAGAAGCCGGCATGTAACAACTTGCACATTCATAGTAAACAAATAAGGATCAACCATATCATCCTAAGGTTCAAGATGCTAGAGAAAAGCCCATCTCATTATTGCTTTTCCCCCCCTCTCCAAAGTCCTTCGCTTTTCAAATGCCCCTCTAAAGCCTCTTTTTCCTTTCCAAAAGTCCTAAGGCCTATCACATTTCTAAACCTCACCAAATTTGAAGAAGAGGGTAAAAGATTATGTTGAGGAATTTGAGATCAAAGTCAGCAAAAGAGCAGGATTGAAAAGTGTGATAACTTCAAAGACAAATCCAAGGCCTTGAACAAAGGCCAGAGAAGTGGACATCACATTTTTATCTCTATTGTAAAGCTTTTTGCTTTATAATTTTTGGAAAAAACTTGCATTTTAAAATGAAAATTCTAGAAATGATTAGGGAAAGTGAGGAAAGGGCTAGCAAAGCAAAAGCAATAGTCAAAGAGGAAACTCATGAGGATACTCTGGAAATGGAGGCTGTCGATTACAATGATTACATAATTCCATATTCAAGGAATTTATTAATCTAGAAACTCGAATGTAAAATATAGAAACACAGTTAGGGACTATTAATGATACATTAAAAACTCTAATTGAAGCCATATCTAAGTTATTCGATTCTAAATTGATAACTCCCATGGCACAATCATCGACTCCTCCTAGTCAAGTTGAGAGAGCTGCCTCTTGACTTAAAGAAATCTCTAACATTCTTAAGGAATTGAAACCACTAATTTTAATGGTGGGGAAGAGAAAGAACGCAACAAGGATGTGATAACAAACAACCCTCTTGGAAATAAATTCATGGAAGTGAGTCTTTCTCTTGGAAATAAGGCTTCTAAATGGTGGATGAGAGCCTTAGGGAAAATGATAGGATCCCTAGGTATTTGGCTGAATGTGAGAACAAGCCTTCTTAAAAGAGTTTTTACCATCTTGGGACAATTGTAGCATGGGTAAGAACACCTTATTCCATGGTGTAGGCATATGATTGGGTGGTACACTAGCTAGCACTTTTTGTAGGGGGTTGCAAGGTTTTCTTGCTACCACACTTAGTGTGACTAATAGTTACTCCCAATTTGAATGAAACTCAAAATCAGCTATAGATTCTTTGGACCCAATGCTGGTTGACAGTGTTAGTCCCACCTTGCTCTACCTCCTATTGTTAGTGGCATGACTTTGTTGTTGTACACAGCCAAGGCATCATGAAAACTCACAGAAGTTGGAATCCTCTTCGTCCTCCTTCCACTCTCCCTCTCAAAGCGACCACCACTACTTTCAAAACATCCATCGAGAATATCTCTCCCTCTTTTGAAGCCATTGATTCCTTTGCCTCAACTCCTCCTTCATCTCCTCCTACATGAAACAGATTCCTTTGCCTCGACTCATCCTTCATCTCCTACATACATGAAATAGAAGGGATCTCCCACTATGTGCCATCCAAACAAAAGAAGAAATTTTAGAATAGAGGGCAGCAACTCCACCTTCACCTTCACCATATTCTCCGCACTGAAAAAAAGAAAGGAAACACCATCGAGGATATTGCCCAAGATTGACAGGTCCAGTATGTTTTTCTATTATTTCATTTTGTTAGTTTATTAGCACGTTCTTACAATTTTCTTGCTAGCTCTACATGTTGTCACATTTTTCAGAGTGCATGAAATGTGTTTTTGTGTTGTCACATTATTTCAGTATTCAAAGTATATGCATGCAAGGTTAGTCTGAGTTGTCATTGAAGCCTTCCCAGTTGATATCCAGATGTGTGGCATTCTTCATAATGCCTTGCTCTCACAATCATGTGCTTTTAAAATAAAATTTAAGAATCCTCCCATGTAGCTACTTGCCCTAGCTCTCGATTAGCTCTTTGGTAGTAGGACATTTGGTATATGAGCACCCTTCATCGTGGCAGAATAACTGTGCTATTCTTATAACATAATATCTCCTATTTGCGCAGGGGGAATCAGCTCCATGTTGTAGTATGTAATCAATTGAAATCCTTTATTATAGTGCTTTCTATCACTTCCTGACAAAAGCCAACTATAGTAGTCAAATTTATACTAGTGTGGGAATGATTGGATCCAATGATGAATGACTTATAATTTTTACTCACACTAATCACATTGTCATATCTTTCAAGCCACGGTTTCTAACTAATTAGTCAATAACATGGATTTGATAGATCATTTAGTTCTTTTATTTTCCAGATGCTACTGTAGCTAAGTACATAAGGTTTAATTGAGTACATCTTTTTTTAAACCATTATGTCTTTGAGAAGATGAATTGGTGGCATCCTCCATATGTGGTGTTTGAGAGGAAAACTATCTTCTACGTGACAAAAGCCCAAGAACATGAGTGTACAATCTCTATGATAGTGGACAAGATGCACGACTCCTTGATGAGGACTCTTTCACTGCATAGAATTGCTTGGTTTGTTTTGAGGTTGTGCATAAGAGAGGTTCCAAGGTTAAGTGTAGGACAGTGAGGTTAGAGTTTTTGGCAAATTTCTATACTTTATTTATGTATGTATACCAAGAATCTTCTGGGAATCATGGTTCGGAGTGTTAAATTATGCGGCATAGCGGAACAGAAACTGAACAAAGAATAGAGAGTACATAACAAACTGAAGATGAACAAAATTTTCCTTCAATACTAATGTAGTATAGATGATGTCTCCATCCACCCATGCGCTCCCACAATGGAGCTTAGATGGTGATCTAGATAGATACTAGGTGAAGAGCTACTAGTTGGAAGATCTGATCTGGTATAATGGACTAGGAAGGTCACCTTTTTATAGCTATGAGGTGGTAGAGTTGGTGGAGCCGACTAGTCAACCTAGTCAGTGGAGCCGACCAGTCAACCTAGTCGGTGGAATTGACTAGTCGTCCATGGAATATCCAAGGAATATTTCCTATACAATCGCCTCGGGGGCTCTCGCCTCCGAACCCCCACCAGGGGGGCCATTGGCCCCCTGGGACCCCCCAAGACCCTAGTGAGAGCAAGGGGCTCCCACACAATCACCTTTCTACCATCAATGGTCTCTTTGATAGACCTCATCTGACATGCAAGTTAGGATCAAGTTAGGATCCATCCAGTGTCCTGGGCTCACACATGGCTTCTCCTCATATGGGAGCCTTACAACTTGAGCACCTTGGACCACTGGTGGTTACCAGGAGGGTGGGGCATTGAGTAGATCTAACAAGAGGTCACAAAATCAGTTGCAATGGGGTTTCTATTTGAACATATAAGGGGGCCAATTAATTGGGTAGCATTTGCTGAGAGCGTAATTGCAAATTTGAAGCTTGGCAAGCTGATGCTGAAATGACATAGGTGGGTTGCTTTCTGCCCCATGGAGGCAACTCCACAATCTCTTTGAATGGTGAAGGTTGTGCAAGTTGAGGTAGAGGATACACCTAGGGGGTCATGTTTGTAAAGGTCGAAGAAGCTAATGTTTTATGTTCTCCCTCTTGTAGACTTGGATAGTTTGCTAGTCCAAGTTTCCATCATGCATTCCTCAGCACTATTAGAATGAAATGAGGTGGAAAAGATACTTGAGGAATAGAAGACGGATATGTATGATGATGAGGGAGCTAGAGCATTTGTAGATACTTTTATGACACAACTAGAGACCACTCAGGCTACCTTGCCAAGTGAAGGAGAGTTCTATGGTAGGTGATGCAAGCAAGACCAGCTAAAGCACACTGTTGGGAGGTTTACATTGACCATTGAGACACTTTAGGATTCTTGGTAGACATGAAATTTGTTGATTCCATAGGCTAGGGCTCAAGCGGAGTTTGACTTGAAAGACATGAGAGCAATGTGTGCAGAATCTCCAATTAGAGTTTTTAAAAACCATGCGGGGGAACAAAAGTCCCATTTTGTTGAGTGTTCCACCACATGAAGTGTCATCACTTGATGTCAACACATCTAATTTACATTATGTTTGTACAAATTTCGGGTTACTGATATATGATGCTGAAGTATTGGGTATGTTTTTGCTTCCATGGAAGCATGCATACAAAGTGTTTTTGGTGATTGAGAATCGTTTGATATTCTCAAAACACATGACAACAGATGACGTCCCTTCAGGTGAGTGGGATTCTCTAGACAAGGCTAATGGGAGCCATACTTCTAGTGAAATGGAGAGAGTGCAAGTGGATGCAACAAGGATGATTTCTCTTTTTTCGACAACCTAGAGGAGTTGATAGGCATTGCATCAAAGACACTTGGTGGTTTAAATTTAGAAAATATAGGCAAGGGAGTCCCTACACTTTCGGAGAAGACATCTACTGGTTCATTTTTGGGAAATATAAGCAAGGGGATCCCTATCCTTATGGATGCCTTCATGCTCTTGTGAAGAGCATCAAAACAAAAGTTGGGAAGAGGTGAATTCAATTGGCCTTTTCTTTTCTTTGGTAATGATGGAATGCGACTTAATTCATTGTTCTTATAGGAGAAACTTCCATGATAAATGAACCTAGCTCATAGCCCAAAGAATGACACTAGTCAAGATGCAAGGGAAGGTGTTGCTACTTCCAAAGATAAAAATATTTGACTTCATAGTTGTTTCAGTCAGAAGTCAATGTTGTTTACCTAATTTGTATCAAAAGCCTCCAGTTTCTTTTGCCTTTGTAATAGCCCATCAAGAATCATTTGGAAGGAAATTTTGTCTTCTTCCATATTATCTTCTCTTCTAGCCAATTATCTGTTAAGGTTGTTATGTGCGTTGTAATGTAGCCCTTTTATATTACATATGTTCCTCGTACTCACTACCCAGTACATGATGAATATGTAGCCTTGATTATACAAGTAGTTGTAAATTAATGGTGTGTGTCCTAATACACAGATTTTTGTTTTGGACTATTCTTGGGAGTTGCCATGGGGAGTGAGAGGCATGGCAATGGTTCTAGACGCTTGGATGGCCAGGTTTTGTCTTTGGACATACATCATCAAGGTGGAGATGTACTCAATGCCATCAAAGCTATGGTTGTCGAGTGAGATATGCATGGCACATGAGAAGAAGGCACGACTACATATCAATAAGAGAATGAACATGATGACTCGAAGTGTTGAGGATTCCCCAAGAAGCACACCAAACAATGAACAAGAAAGAAGTGTTAAGGATTCCCCAGGAGGCACACCTACAACTGCAGAAAAGAGTGCTCAATGAAATACAAGAGTAGAGTGTGCCACCACCTGCTATTTTGGAAAAGACTATTTATATTGCAACCACTAAAGTGCTATTTTTGGATATGAATGGTTTGCTTTTGCTAAGGTGTAGGCAAATTAGGGGTATGAAGCACAACATTGATTTCAAGATAGCTGCACTTAAATTCAAGGTTCACATGTAAAAAAGAAAGGTTCACTTAAATTCAAGGCAAATTAGGGACATGGATTTCAAGACAAGTTCACTTAAATTCAAGGCAAATTAGGGGCGCGAAGCACAACATTGATTTCAAGATAGCTGCACTTAAATTCAAGGTTCACCATGTAAAAAAGAAATTTGGCTCTAGCCATGCCTCCACTTACATCACCCAGCCTAATGTGGAGCAGTTTATTCGTTCTTGCTTTAGCAAGATTATTCTATACTTATGTCATCTTGTATGAAAAACAACATTGACCGCACGATGGAAGATTTCTTTGAAAACCTATGTCCAAGTATTTGGAGAGATATCCTCTCATAGGAGACCTACATGGAAGCATCTTTCAAGTGCTAGGCTTGGGGATTAGAATGACCACAACAAGGCAATATTCCCAAAACGTTTGACAGACTTGATTATGAGGCATCGTGAGTGGAGAATTACAAGGTGTTGATAGTTGATGACACCAAGTACAAAAACTTAATGAATTTGTCTTGGTCAATGATTTGTCTGACATCATTCTTGACCCAACAAAATATGATCAGGGCCCCTTCTTCCTCACCAAGTTCCAACACTCTATTCCCATGGTTGCTTAAATGGAAGGAAGTAGAAGATCCAAGAGTATATGTGTAGAAAAATATGCTATGTAATGAAAAGAATAAGGAGTCCACATATGTAATGAAGCATTGGTAGGAATTGGAGTCATGTCATAATGTAACAAAGAAGCTTACATTTTGTTGATATTTTTCGTAATCACTTTTTGATACACTCCTTTGGGTACTATGTGATCCAAATCCTTGTATTTCACTTATACTTGAATAAATGGTGCTTTTTTAGTAGTCTATCAACATGTGCTATTTCTTGTAGAATGTATGTGTTACGTGGTTGTGTACAATTGATTGAAAGATTGAGATGTTTGGATCTTTGGATTGTTTGTCTGCATAGTCTTTTTAAAGGGGTTTTATTAAGTGAATCAGAGAGGTCAAGGATGGGACTTGTTATGAAGGTGATATCTGAGAGTGACTCATGATTTTTAAGTTTTAAGAGCGTTTTCGAGCAAAGGTGTGAGTAGGAGAATACAAAAACCTACATGAGAACAAAATTTATGACAGGTGGTAGCTAATAGCTACAACCATAATAGAGAGCTAAATTTATGCTAAGTGGTAGCTATGGTTAAGTGGTTGGTAGGCTACCACCATAACAGAGAGCAGAATTTTTGTTAGGTGGTAGCGAGCCACAAAGTAATTGGTAGCTACCACCATAAGAAAGATCAAAAGTTATAACTGGGTAGATAACTTAAACGTGTGCCATTATTATTTCTTACATTTGAGATCAATGTGATGAAAAGAGCCTAACTTAAAATTTTTCATGCTTTTTTTTAATAGACAATACCCAAAAACCAATTTCTTGTTTGTTGATATAATGACTGGCATGACCTTTCTACGATGAGGTAAGAGATGGTTGGCATTCCTTTGTTTCATGGAATAAAACTTTCTAGAAATGTTTGAATGAATTTTTAAATTGGATCTCCCTTAAGCCTTACCATTGATTTTCATTCACAAACACACACACACACATCTCTCTCTCTCTCTCTGGTATCCTATCTAGGTTTTATAATTGCTTCCAAGCTTCCACTCAATCTCGAAAACCTTGCTTCTATATCCAATTAATCATTTCTCAATGTCCCCAAACTATTTTAGTATATCCACCTCGATATCTTTTCATATTTCTATCTAGCTCTCCTACTCCTCTCCTTAGCTTTCCCACCCACAATCCTTAATTTCTCACTATAGCCCCCTCCTTTGCTATGGATTGTGCCCCTGTGCTTCCCTCCTCTCATTCTCTCACCAATTGGATCTTCATTCTACTTCTTCATAATAATAATAATAATAATATTTCAATGACCAAATGTGGCAAACTACCATCTTCTGGGCCCCTTCTTTAGTGCCATGTCTTGCTCCTTCTCCACATGCCCTACCCTTGCCCCTACCCTTTCCACCATTGCCTATGTTAACATCCACAGAGTATGTTCATCGAATGCAGGGTAATCAGTGATGATGAGAGGTGATTAGGCTTCATGATTTACTTCAACAGTTACATCCATGAAAGTAGTACATTACAAGCTTAGGGAGTTTGAGCCCCAAATACCCCAAGGCCAAAGATTCTAGGCAACGGGCACAAGTTGCAGGTTCCAACTTATAGGTTGTATGTTCTAGCTGCAAGCTGCGGTTAAGTGTCTCGCAGGAGTTAAGCCTCGCCAGTCCGGGTCTTGAGCCTCCTACAGCGGGTTTGAACCCCAAATAGCTTAGGACTTGGAGGCGCGAGGCTAACACAAGCGCTATTTGGGAGTCAGTTGGGAACACCTCCTAATGCCAAGCTTGTCCCAAGTGCTCTTATATGGTTAACACAAGCGCTATTTCCCCTAGTAGGGAGAGATGGAAAGAATAGCAATATGCCTTGGCACCCTATGGGCATAAGAGCCTTTTTTATGTAAAGAGAGGGAGAGTGCTAAAAGGAAAAATGTTGGACCTCCCTTCAAAAGGTGACATCTATAAAAGGCAAAATGCTTGACTTTGGTCTTCATTGTTGGTTGCACAAGCTTGAATACAAGCTCCCTCTTCTCTTCCAAGAGTGTTTTGGGTGTTCCCTTGTTTCCATTGTAGTGCCCTTGTGTTTGCCACTTCATCCCCCTTCACTCTCCTCTTCCCTTCTCCTTCTCCCTCCCTTCTCCCCTCTCTTCTCCCCTCTATTTTCCCCTCTCCCCCTTCCCCCTTTCTCTCATGGAAACACATTGCAACAATCCGGAGGCCGCTTGAGTGACACATGCGGATGGCTCTTGACTTGCATTGCTCTCACAAGGAGTAGTCTGGAGTGGATGCTCCATCGGCATCTCTTCAACTTCCCCACGACACGTGAGTCACTGTCAAGACCACATATTTTTGGCATCACTACTATCGACAGGGAATGGAGGTATGCTTTTGCATTGCATTGGTCTTCTTTTGTTATCTACCCATTGCACAAGGCTTCAAGCTTAACTTGGAGCTTTGTTAGTGGAGTTGTAGGAGAGGAAAGGGTGAGTTTTGGATGGAAAAGTTAGAAAAGCTGTCATTTTCTGTTGGAGAGTCTTTTTGATCATTTGAAGCTTATTTTTCATGCTTTATAGTGTTTTGAGTTGGTAGGAAGTTAGTTTGTAAGATTGCTGAGTGTATGATGTCTAAACACACAAGAAAAAACAAAAAATGATGATTCTTGCCCCTCAAGAAATCTTGAATTTTGGCTTGCAAAAGTTGTTTTTCTTTCATTGAGTAGGTAGACTAGGTAATGTAGCAACCCCCTACCATAGAAAAACTAGACTAAAAACTCAAAATCCCCCAAAAATCACCAAAAACCAGTCGGCGAAGTGGTGTTTCTTAATCCCCATGGGTCGGTGCGTTAGAGCTATCCTGTCAACCGATGGTATGACCATATCTCATTGGTCAAACCTCATTGACCTGACACCATAGCGTATCCCGCCGACCGAAATTCTGACCACGGCCTTGACTCGCCACTCTGATTAAATGTGTGTTGGAGTTAATTATCCTGCTGACTTGATAGCCATTGACCCGTGGCCATAGTGTTATCCCTGTGACCGTTGCTATAACGTTATCCTGCCAATCGGTGTCTTCAGTCATCCCCACATCCGTGATCATATTTGTATGCCACCGATCCATATATTCCGTCGACTAGTGTAGTAAGCTCATCCCCATGCCCATCACCATAATCATTTCACCAACCCCGTTATCCCTCCAACCGCCATAATTTTTTTATCCCCACGCCCATCGCTATCATTGTTCCACCGATGATAGCGCCGACCCACTCCTGTTGCATTGATCATTATCCCGTTGACCCCATTATCCCTTCGACCATTGTCTTAAACTCATCCCTACATCCGTGGGGATACCACATGCATCTTATCCTGCCAAACATGTGGCCCAATCTATTCCACCGAAGGATGTGTTACACCTATCCCATCACTCGCTACTCTACTGGAATCCCGCTACCCGATGCGATAACTTATCTCTACAACTGTCACCATAGAGCTATCCCTATAACTATCGCTATAGATCCATCCCTCTGACCGTGGGGATACCTCTGGGGTAGCCCAGAATATAAAAATTCCAAAACTACAGTTCAATCTGAGTGTGCCTAGTTAGAGGTCTCATACATGCACTTGAGGTCTGGGAGAATTTTGTCCAAGGTTCCTGTGCTAGAAGATAGTGCTTCGAGCTACACTCAGCCCACCTTTTTCCCTAGTTGGGGATCTGGAAGCTCGATTCCTAGCTCCCACTTGGTAATAGGACCTCGCCAAGAAGATCTATATAGCTCCGACGAGATAGAGAGCTTGGATGAGGTAATGCAAGACCCTTCAGGTCCAAGGGCTTTTGAAGCCCCATTCACTAGTGTGGCCTCTCCTGCATCTTCGGCAGCATCCAGACTAAGTAGTACATTCTCCAACATGTTTGGAAGTTTAGGCCGAACAGAGTCGGCAAACATGGAGAACCCCTTCGCCCAACATGTATGCATGAAGGGAAGGTCAGCAACATCCAGCTCGTGACACACAGATTGGGATGAAAAACACCTTCGTGGACCCAGGACCCTCCTCCTTTGCAAGGCACCCCCAATGGGAATGCATGGATGAGGGAATTCCGAGGGCAAGACCCTAGTCGAGGGGATGTGAGAGGCTTCCAAGGAGGGGTGCCTTATGAACCCCCAACAGCACATGTGCCACCAACTTTCATCAACTATGGGGCTCCACAGGTTCCACCTTACCGCCCATTTCATGGAACCACTATAGCCATGCCCCATGACCCACCCCCTTCGAGAGTATGTCCATTTCCATCCATACCTGCTACTGCCCCAATGAATGCAGGCCTTGGCACATCCCTTCCAATGTCAATACCAGTAACTACATGGATACCACCATTAGGGCTAGGCTTAAGGCCACCCTTGTGTCCTGTAAGGCCCACAGTGGCACCATCCCCACCAGCTCCCCAAACAATGTTAACTGATGAGGTAAGGTGTATCTTGGGGAATTCCCTAGGAAGGGGGGCCACACCACCTCCACCCGCCCTAGTGTTCCCCGCAGCAGGGATTGAGAATCCCTCAAGGAGCTGACCCATAGCTATCTCCAAGTGAATGACCAAATTCCTTGGAGAAGGAGACCCATGGACCTAGAAATGGCCAATGCGTTTGTTCTCAGCTTGGATGGCAAAGCAGGCCAATGGTATAGGGCTCTCACCCCAGAAGATAAAGTCAACTAGGAGACATTGAGAAAGGCCTTCATTGTGGGGTTCACTCCCATTGGACATAAATGGAGCCCAATAAACCAGTTGTATGAGGTAAAGCAGAATGACAAGGAATCCCTTCGGCATTACTTGGCCAGAATCAAGCACCTCAATAACCATTCTAAACTATATGAGCGAATGAGCGACAGATGACTGTTGCCTTGCTTTCTCATCGGATTGGCAAACCTGAAGCTTGATGGTGATGAATCCTACCTCCTTCGATCTATGCAGCAAGGTAGCAATTCGCATAAGCGACAATATGATAGACAAGGCTAATGCGGATAAAACCCCGAATCCCTTAGAGATAGCTCCATCAATTAGGTCTTCCAGTGTGGAAACGATCAAGAAGGAGACCAATGAACCTAAGGGCTTGGCTATGAGTGAGTTGGCCTCCAATTTGCTAAATCAACTAGCCCAACAATGGAGGTCAGGAACCTCCAAGGAGGTGCCAAGGAACTCCCACTTGTTTCCATGGAGAGACAACATCTGGTGTGGGGTATGCAACAACAACCATCCCTCCAATGAGTGTTTGTGCTTGAGGGCAAGGCCGGCACTCTACTGCGCACACTTCCATAGGTGGGGAAACCATGATACCTCCTAATGCCAATTTTTGAGGTCCCTTCCCCAACCCATGTATCAAATGAGACCCCCATTAGCCCTAACAGCTCCGCCTAATCCTCTGAATACACAAGGTGGCCCTTTGGCAAGTTTAAGTCAATACAAGACTCAGTCGGCTCTGTTACCGCCACCCATACTAGATCCTCAACCTCCACTACCTCGTATAGCTCTAATCAATCAAGTATTGGTAGAGGAAGTGCCCAATGACTGGGAGGAGATGGATCTAGATCACAGACCTGACTACTACCCCTACGAGGAAGCAAGTGGCACCCTAAGTCACTACCTCCTACAACAAGAGGATCAGCAAGTCCTCGTGTTCCAGACCGATCCTGTGAATTCAAGGGCTAGAGACCTAGATTCTATTGCCCGAAGGCCCTTGATCCAATGCTATACCTACTAAGGTCCCCACAGGGCAAGTGAATGCCCCTACAGAGGAACTTCAAACCCTTTGGTGTCATGCTTCAAGTGCGAGGGGCCACATTTCTTGAAGGAATGCCCTTATAGGGATCTTACCCCCACCGCTCTTGCCCATGACCAGCCCCACACCCTTGTGTGCGGGGTGGAATCGAGCATCTATTCAAGGACTATCCCTTGAGAAGACCAACAACCCCATTCACCCCTCCTAAGAGCACCAGCCTTAACTTGCTTAGCATCGAACAAGGCCAAGTGGCCGCAGTACCCTTAAAAGTCATCACAAGGATGCAAGCCAAGGCATTAGGCAAGGCAATGAGGAAACTGACAAGGAAAGATAAAGGGCCCCTATTGCAAGGCCTTGCAATCCCTCAACATCCGTTGACCCGATCCAAGAAGGCCATAAGGGTAGGTGATGGGTCTAACCAGGTGCTCATCCAAGACAGTTCCGAGGACGAGACAACAACCCTTGTCACCTCCTCTGCCTCCGAATGTGCATCCACCGAGGGTGACCCTAAGGTACCTCCGAGCTCAGAGGTAAGCAAGCCAGTGCAGGCCCAAGGCCTAGCACCCCTGCCCTCCTATAAGGAAACCTATCCTGACCCGGTCCTAGAGAAGCAATATGTAATAGAGGCTCAGAACTTGGTACAGGACTACCAAGAAAAGTTTAAGCTCAAGGCGAGCAGAGGGTCAGATACTATCCATCTAGCCCACCTAATAGGCCACCGAGGGGCAAAATCTCTCAAGGTACTGGAGAAGGTGGAAGAAGAGGAACATGTTAGCTTTGATCAGTCAGAAGCTCCAGATCTAATGCAGAAAATGTTCCAGGAAGACCCAGTTTTGCAAAACTTGTAGGAAGAAGGAGACCTTTACGGATTCAAGGACCTATTATCCATGGAAGGAGAGTCTTCACAAGAACCCTACGATAATGCTGGGTTGGATGCCTTCCCATCGACAGAGGTAAAAATGCCGATCATCTCCCTGCTAAGAGGGAATCTCATCCTTTGGCGTGATCTATCCAACTAGATGAACAGGCCACTCCTGCCTTGAGGCCTTGCCAGCCCTAAGGCCAACCAATTGTTGTCAGAGAAGGGGTATAACTTACCCAAGGTTCCCATCAATAAATAAGCTAGGCCAATACTTTGAGGTTGATGACACAAACTCCCCTATCCCCATAATCTATCAAGACCAAAAGGTTGATGCCATCCTGGATGGGGGGGTGGGAGTGAATGTCTATACCAAGGATGCTGGGTAAAGTGGGGAAAACCTGCACTCAAGCAAACCCATCTGGTAGTGAGGTTGGCCGATGGCAGAACTGCAGAACCCTTGGGAGTCCTTATTAGCATTAACATTAAGGTATTTGGATTCACATACTCCATTAGGTTTGTAGTCATGGACTTCACTTGATACCCGGGATATGAGGCTATCCTAGGCAGACCCTTCTTACGGATGTTCGGGCTCGTACACGACTGGCGTATTGATAACATCTATTTGCGGCACGAGGAACAAATCATGTGAGTGGACTTGCACACCTACAAGGCCCACCCATTGTCAGGACACCTTTTCACCACATAATCCGACACAACCGCCCAAACCACACCCTTGAAGCTGTTCCAACACTGTGAAAAGGAAGAGGATGAAAAGGAGTCTGATGAATTCTGGTATGCACGTCTTCTCGAACCGAAATTCTCTCAGAACTGGATGCACATATTAGCCAACATTGACATCCGAGAGAGAATAGGGTTTTAGATCACTACCCTCGAGCTCGAGGTACCACCCCCCACCAACGCTAAGGGAGTCCAATGATTTACTGGCCACATGAGCTACTACATAATATTCATCTTGTTCTACGCGAACATAGCCTGCCCATTATACAAACTACTAGTATCCTTTGAGTGGATTGAGGAATGCCAGAAATCTTTCAAAACCCTCAAACTAGCCCTAGCCACCTCATCGGTATTAAGGGCACCCGATTGGAATCTAATATTCCATGTCCATATCGATGCTTCCAACTTTGCTATCGGTTGTGTGCTAGCCCAACTTGGGGATCATAACTTGGACTACCCAGTGTACTTTGTGAGCCACCAACTAAATGAGGCTGAGGTTAACTACACAACAACAGAGAGAGAAGGTCTAGCCATGGTCTATGCAGTCTCAAGAAGTTTAGGCACTACTTGTTAGCTAAGAAGTTCGTCTTCTTAGTGGACCACCAAGCATTGTTATACTTGGTCAACAAGCCATGCATAACTGGATGCATCACCAAGTGGATGCTAATCCTCTTGGAGTTCGACTTCACAGTCGCTGTACGTAAAGGGAAACCCATGTCCTAGCCGACCACCTGTCATGAATCCCAAATAGCAAAGCCCCAACGGGAGTCGAAGATCACCTCCCTAATGCTTCACTCTTCTTCCTCAACATCATACCTGAATGGGCCACTGAGATCGGTCATTACCTAGCCCTACCGCTTGGCCAAGCTCTTAAGAAGGATAGAGCCTACAAACTCATTAAGGACGCAACACCGTATCAGCTAATTGCAGGCCAACTATACTGCATGGGCAAGGATGGCGTCCTGCAAAGATGTGTGCACGAGCACGAATACATCGATGTGCTTGAGGAAGCCCACTCAAGAATTGCAAGAGGTCATTTTGCCACTGATGTTACAACACATAAGGTGGTCCAAGCTATCCTTTGGTGGCCAACTCTCTTTGGAGATGCAGCCAAATTCATCAAATAGTGTGACCCCTCCCAGCGTGTCCAAATCCCACACAAGGTGGACATGATGCCCTTAACTGGAATCTTAACCAATCAGCCCTTTGAGAAATGGGGCATTGATTTTATTGGACCCATAAGTTCAGCAGCTAAAGGGACCGGGCCAGATACATCATCTTGGCTATGGATTACTTCACCAAGTGGATAGAAGGGAGAGCCACTATGAAGGCAGACATGAGATCCACCACCAACTTCTTATATGAACAAGTTATCATGTAGTTTGGATGTCCCTTAGAGTTAGTCAGTGACCGAGGAACTCATTTTCTCAACGAAACAATAGCAATCCTGACTAGTGACTTTATGATCATACATAGGAAGTCAACGCCATACTACCCTAAGGCAAATGGCTTGGCTAAGAGCTCCAATAAAACTTGATGTAAGATCATATCTTGTACAGTAGAGTCCAGTCGTACTGACTGGGAGCATAAACTCATAGCAGTGTTATGGGCCTATAGGACATCTTACAAGGTGGCCTTGCACTGTACCCCCTTCAGCCTAGCCTTTGGGGTGGAGGCAGTGATGCCAATAGAGTATGTAGTGCCTAGACTCCATTTACCATTAAGGAAAGGCTTACAGAGAATGCGTTGGTAGAATGGCTAGTTGACCTTGAAAGTCTAAAAGAGACAAGGTTGCACGTAGCCTACTCCCTCTGGGTGGAGAAGGCCCGATGCAAAAAGTGGTTCGATCGCAACCTCAAGAACAAAGGCCTAACAAAGGGAGATTTGGCACTCCTCTATAGCGTCCGCAATACCAAGTGCAAGCTCAAGTACCGAGGTACGGGTCCCTACCACGTGGTTGAGATCACTCCACAAGGGGCGTGCCGAATAGCCACCCTTGATAGGATGGAAATAGATGGCTACCTTAATGGGAGCAAACTAAAAAGATACTACGGACCACTCATGCTGTCTACCCTTCAAGCCATCCATAGAGAAAAAGAACTCAAGGCTGAGGTAGCCAGGATGAAATGCCAGGCCATCGAAGTTGCAAGAGCCCATAACGCCAAGCACAGACAGTGTAAGAAAATGACACTACTTAAGGCAATGACTAAACAGGTGGAACTCACAGATGAGCTAACAGTAAAACTAGCTAGGTTGCTTGTTCAACTGCAGGTCCCGCACATGCGCATCAAAGCACTCATGGATCTAAGAGTGAGCCACAACTTCATCTCTGACGAGGCATGGGAAAAGCCACAGGTACCCCTAAATCTCACCGTCGCTTCAATAAGGGCTATCAATAGCCAACTCATACGTACCTTGGATTTTGTGAATTTAAGTCTAATGGTTGTTTGCCAGGTAGTAGAAATACGCTTTTATGTTCTCCCCACAGAAGCAACTGACCAACAAATCATATTGGGAAGGACTTGGTGCTACACCGTGAACTGTCAAATTGATTGGCGCATCCAGACTACTTCACTCACAAATGGTTGGTAGAATGGCGGTAGTCCCACTGTGTGGACCAAGTCCTGATCCTTCAGATCCACCTTGCTGGCCCACAACAACAAAGTTCTGCAAGAGGATGGACCAGAAGCCCTATCTACCTCCCACCCCCCCCGAAAAGAGTCCAAGTCCGAAGGCAGAAGAAGGCCAACTGCAGTGGCAACTTAGTGTTGTTGCCCATTTCACCGCCGTTGTCATCCTCCACTCAAGAAAGTTGTGAACAGTAGAAGATGCACTAAGAGTTGCAGGCCTGAGCAGAGTGGCATACCGCCTTCCATGCCACCTAGACATGAAACTCTTGGGAGAGTTCCTCAGGCATACAATAGCAATACCAATGTGGGCATCTTGCGAGATGCAATGGGCACTCCCCACTACTATCACCTCAATCAGGACGTACATTAGGAAAAAAGGAAGCTCATTTTGGGGCCCTCTAAGAAATTTTCTAATTTCTCTTTTATCTCTCTTCTTAAATGTGGAGAAAGTAATAAAATACGGATATCTATCAGTTTAGGACTACAAGTGTGTCAGTCAAAAAAGTCCTTTCAAATAATTGAGAACACTGCATTAAACTCTCCATATAGATTTTGCATCTCTTTTGACATAAAGAACCCATCACGCCATCAATAATCTTTTTTTTTTCAAATATTTGAATGGTTACCGCGAAAGATTAGATGAGTTTTATAAAAAACAGACAAGATGAAGAACCAACCCTCATGAAATGGCTATGTGCAACCATGCTACTGAAGAAGAACCTCAAAAGAAGCGACTACACCATTTGCACATTGATTTAGAAGAGCAATATGCACCACTACAGAAAAGAGGAAAGGTTTCGCTTGTAAATGTTGAGCGAAAGGAAAACATGAAAAGAGCAGGCTCCCAACATATCGACTTATGGTGTGATGGACAGATTTACCCAAAACGTCCATTGAGAAAATCGAGCCCTCCATTTTCTAATCCGACAACACTATTGAGGTTTGTAGATGATGGGAACAATGGAATGTATGGATACATTTCGATTCAACATTCAACTACAGAAATGTACAAGACATTGTATGTCCGAGAAAGAATGGAGAAGGCACAAGAAATGTTGATAAATTCAGACTTGAAAGAGCAGCTGCAAAGGGAAATCGAAGAGCATTCAAAGACAAAGAATGTGCTATGAAGAGCAAGAATGAAGAGAACGGTTCTTGGAGACAGACAACGAAGCAAGAGAATATGAAACATTGCGGAGTCAAAAGTTGGCACTGGAGGATGTAAGCGTAGAGTATAGAAAGCAAGGTAAGAGTACATCTTGTTTAGCCATTGTATTTGTATATGTGTGTCTGTCTTGCAAGAAAATCTATGATATTGCAAAGTGTACTTGTTGCAAGTGAATTTTGAGACCTTAGAAAGAAAACATTGATCCTAATTTGATTCCCGTCAAACAAATGAAGGATTTAGGCTCCACTGTTGTTGCAAAGAACATGATGGAGGAAAAGAAATTTAAGAAGGTAAAATGTAAAGTTCTTGAAGACTTTGTATCAGAAAGTAATGCTGATGTCACAAAAATTCAAGAGGCTCCTGATGTGAGCGAAGTGAGCAGAAAGGGATATGCTTCAATATTTAGAGTTGTGTTATCAACATTAAAAGATCAACGAATAAACTGTGTGTTGTTACCAACACCAACACAAGTCTGGAAGGAATGAGGTCATCTCAACCAAGAAATTGATAAGTTCATTGGATAATACTTTCATATCGAAAGTGTATATGAAAGTGAAAAGGGAAGCACTACATATAATGCTTGGAATAATATTTTTGTAGATCTTGAATAATTGCAGAGACTAATGGTTGAGTTCTACAGTATCACATTTGAAGAATGTAAAGGAGTTTTGATGTTTGTTGTGAAGCTCTCGATGAGTGTGAAATTGTCAAGGAAAAAAAGATAGAGAGAGTTTCTATCACTTTGATGAATCGAGCACTTGATAACTCGATCACAAACTCTAGCTCAAAGTACTTCAGTGTCTAGTCGAAAAAGCACGTATGGTGGTTGGGCTCATTTGAGGTATGTAAACTATTGCCTTCCAAATTAGTCTTTGCTCGAAATGTTATAAATTTTATATCATATATCTTGCAAACCTGTGGTTTTAAATTACACGTGAAGCCTGAGGACCATGTAGTACTTTATTGGGTATTTCATCAAATAGATATACCATCAATTATAGAGAGTCAAGTCCAAGGACGCCATCTTCATGTTCCAGGGAACGGTGATTTTCAAATTGAATGGCATATGGCAGATGACTTGAAGACGAAGTGTATGTTCAATATAAGCGAAGGGGGTAGCTCAAAGTCTCCTTGCTTGTATTGCAAACAAAGAACCAACACATGTCTTAGATTCTAAATAATGGAAAAGATTTGTCATGCCATGGAAGATTTGTTAGCCCAATCTATCTTCTTACCTTATCAAGAAACTATCAGCTTGGAGTACCAGCCATAAAAGAAAGCACAAGAGAATGACTTTAAATGGTCAAATAGAGGTGGTTATAAGGGCCCATGTGACAAAAGCATAGATATCCTATAAATAACATTCCTTGAAATACGACCACACAAAATAAGGACCAAAATCAAACTTGTGAACCCGTAGTGGTTACATATTTGAAAGTGTCAATATAATTATAGCAATCTTATCAATGTGCTTATATTGATAGGGCCCTATTTTGATGGTTATATTGACAATTTTTTTTAAAAACGAATAGGGTATTTTCTTTTTTAAAGAATGATAGATAGTTGTGTATTTTGTATATGCTATAATATAATTTTGGTGATGAATATATAATATGGTGTGCAGATGTTGGTGATAACACCTCTGATGTGGCCGAGTAGGAATGCCATAAATAAGTTGTGCTCTTGTGTGAGGCATGTAGCCCAAAATTATGATTTACCCTTCAAGTTGAATTTGTTTCCTTTCATATGTATCACTGCATTTGAGAATGTCTTGAGGCACGTTGCTGTGAATGAACATGATGCCCATGTGACCAAATTGCATTAAATGAAAAATAACCTTCGAGCCTTAGGCACCAAAGTGTGATTTATCTCCTAAGATAGAGTTAATTGGCACCAAAGAAGGAGATTGAAGTCTGAAGGCTTAAGATAATTTTAAACCAAGCTATGTAGCCATGATGGTAGAAGCCCAACACTAACTCCTTAAATAAATTCATGTAGGAAGGCCTCTCACCCCAACTACCATCTCAAGAAGACATAAAGGCTATAGCATTGAGGGGCACTAGACAAGGCCCTACACCAAGACCTCAGCAATAAGATCCCACCTTGGATCATCCTTTGTGGTTTGCTATGTGAGGGCATGGGTTGGGATACATCTGGAAGAGATGAAGACCTGTTACACACCCTTATCTTACCAATGATTAAAATCAACAAGAGGGGGAGAGAAGCAAGACTTTTCTATCGAATCTTTATCACCACGAGTCCTCATAGGAATAATAAACATATTAATGAGAATTATGCATATTCAAGATTTTATTAATCCCCAATTACTATAATAGTGAGAAAGTATCCTAATGCCCTTTCTTGAATTTGTGAGAAGACAATTTGGAATCTAGGATTGCCTATATAATTAAGGTATAATGTTGCACTTCCATTTTTTAATACTTCTTTAAGTGTTGTAACTTTCACTCATGCCAAATTTAGAATGAGTTAGTTGACAGATTTCTTAACTCACATTTTCTTAAGATACGAGGCTCATGACTAGCAATGTTGAGGTTAGATAGAGTCCTCAAGGTGAGCACATGCTTGGCTGGTAAAAGAAAACTCATTAAGAGGGAAACGACTACGGATGATATCCTTGACTATGGTAGCATGCAATTGGCCTAAAAAATGATGGATGATATCCTCGACATAGGAATGTGTTGTAATTCTAGAGAAAAACACTTGGTCCCGCCTCGAAGCAAAAACCTCATGAGTGAGGTCGAGGACCGGTAGGCAATTTTAAGGGCTATGGAAAAAAAAGAAAATGTTAGGTGAGACACATTCCCTTGTGTTTTTGGAACGTAGAGCTTGCTCCTAAATTGATGCTTCAAATGACTAGTCTATTTGAATAACAGATCTAGGATTAATAAGGGCAATAATTCATAGCTCACATTAGCCAAGCACATGCTAGAAAAATGAACAAGGGCATTGAGTCAATTAAGAGCTCATACATATAGTTATAACATTAACTCAAGTAAGTAAAATGGTAGGACACGAGAGGGGTGCTGTGAAAAGGTATGTAGAAACAAAGCCAATAGAGGAAATTGAAGAGAGTGGGAAGGTGAAATAAATTAGCATGGGGGGGGGGACTAAATCTATTTTGGGAGTGGTGGCGATGAGGTGGTAGCCGCTTGCCTATAGATGTCTAGCTCGAAGTTGCATTAGATCAACCCACAACACTACTCCCCATAAAAATGACAAATCCTCTGATTTTATAGGGAAGGAGCATTTCATGTAACTTGTGTATGCCGATGCAAGTTATTCCTTGAATCTCAACAAACAAGGTAACAAAATCCTCTGATTTTATAGGAAAGGAGCATGTCATGTAACCTGTGTATGTTGATGTAAGTTATTCCTTGAATCTCAACAAACAAGGTAAGAGTCCTTAGGGTCTCTCCTATTTGGAAACCCACACTTCTTGCAACGGCTCTGTCATTAATTTACCTAACCTCCCATCCTTTGGCAATTGAGTTGTTCTCTCATAGTAACTCACCCTACATCTTATATAGCATTACTAGAAATGTTCCAAGAAGATACGTGTTTAAGGGGTTTCAAACAAAAATGTTTCGTGATTTTAATTGAAAATCCATCTAGAGTTGCTCTCTATCGCAAATTAAAATACATAAGACAAAAGTATATAAAGTACATAACATATTTTAAAATACATAAAATTTCTCTATTATACATTAAAATACATAACATATAAAGCATATAAAATACTACATACATAATTGCGTGGGTGCATGATCAAGTGGTCAAAAAGGCCGTGTCCCAAACAAAGCACTATTAGTGCCTACTATTATAGAGATTTAGGGTAGCCACATCTTAAGTTGACACAAATGATGTGAGTTTTAGGAATATCATACCCAATCAACCCAACATGCATATTTTCTTGTTGCAAATTCACAATTGAAGGTCAATAATACTAGTAAACAAATTGGTCCACCTTAACATGCACCCACCCAATTATTAGAATATAAAGTCCATTGATTATTGGACTCTCTCTCTCTCTCTCTCTCTCTCTCTCTCTCTCTCTCTCTCTCTCTCACTCGCTACACACACACACACGCACGCACGTATGCACACACACATGCACACGCACATATTTGATTTCTTAAGTGAGCAGATGGAATATCCTAATTAAGTTAAGATAAAAGGGATAGAAGAGGGGGGAACTTGAACTCCAATACTCATTCACAAGCTCTTAAGACTAGGTGTTATAAAAGAAGTTGAGCATAAGGGTTTTAAATTCTCTCCCTCATTAATTGAGAGGTATCCTCATTAATCACCTCCTTCACTTGCCTTTGTAACCCACCCTCCCTACCTTTTCCACACTCGTTAAACATTTTTGATGCTTCTCTATTGGAGGAAGCTGAGAAGAATAGAGTTCTCATTTGTGGTTGCAAGTTTCTCACTATCCATTTCATGGAACAAGCTTAGCCATTGCACTACTTACACTCTTCAGATTTCCCTCAAGTAGATTTTCTTTTGTTTTGTGATTTTGTTTAAAGATTAGGGGGTCATGCTGTAGTCGGTCTCATTTCATTATGTTATGACTATGATAGCAATGTGGGTCATGATGTACTTGGTCTCATTTCATTATGTTATGACTATGCTAGCAATGCGAGTTAGAAAACCTCAATAAGTTCCCACAACAATCATATTTTTCCATCAACAAACCCTTGTGGTTCATATGGTACCTAAAGTCATAGATGCGATAATTGTCAAATAATCAAAATACTAAATAGGGCAAGTTGAAAGGTGAAGCCAATTCTGCCATATCGCAATAAAAAACCACTCCCAATGGCTTTCATTGTTTCCATGTTCTTGACTCATGAGATCACTCCTAGCAGCATAGTACCACTTTTTGTCTTTCACGATGGGGAGGGGGATGCTGGTGACCTTGTGAATAATCAAGGCCCTCATCCAAATGCCCTTCGTAACCTCCAATACAGAAGCCAGCAAGCAATTTCATATAATCTAGAACAGAAACTTTAAAGAAAACACAGAAAAAGGCAAAGCATAAAGGTGAAAGGTTTCTAATCAGTGGCTCAACATTCGAGACTATCTGCCTTGAAAAGCAGGCCCTCACTTTTGATAGATTTCAGACACAAGATTGCAAAATCCTAAAAGCACATCGACCAAAACATCTTGGAATAAGATTTCCATTTGTTCCTAAAATATACAGGAATGCATATAGCTCATCCATGCATGATGAAAACTGTCTTTAAAGCTCCTACAAACTCGATGAATGAGAACTTTCCGGCATGGAATCACAAAACAAGATCCCCAATTCTCGGTGAATGGGATGTGATCACTTTCACCTTTCTTACATGTTATAAAGCTAAAACTGTCATGTGCAGATTGCAGGATGTAGATGTAACGTGCTGGAAAATAGGGAGCATTTCTAGGCATTCAAAATAGGATCTTGACCCGAACATCAAGAGAACTTCAAATGGCCTTAGATACCTTACAACTTCATTAACAAGGGCTGTACCAGCACATATATCATAGAGCAGAGACAGTTCCTTCCTGATGAAAAAATATTCAACATCTCTCAGATTGTACAGTGAATTACACAGCCATCCGTGTAATCCTTTTACCAGGGAAGGCGTCAGATTTAAAATAGGCTGCTCTTTTTCATAATTTCAGCAAATTCTTCTTCATCGACCTCTCCATCATCTGCAAAACAAAGAAGAAGAGGTTAGACACTAATCGCAAAAATGCAATGTTTTCTAAAAGAGCAGAATTTTTTGCAGCAGTTAGAGAGCAAAACTTGACATGCCAACATTAACAGTGCCCTGAAAGGCTGTAAGAACTTGCAAATAGAGAATCGAGCATCCCACACTAATGTATGAATAGTTCACAGATACATGGCGTTGGATAAGAGGAGTTTATTCATGGTGCACAAGAGAGTATACAGTGTGCACTACTTCTTGATATGAAAATAGCTTTAAGCTTACCATCACGATCCGCCTCATTAATCATCTCCCGCAACTCCTCATCACTGAAACTCTCTCCAACTTCACGTGCCAGTCGTTTCAGACTTTCAAATGTGATCCTTCCCTGAATGAAAGCATCATGGTATCGTTCATAAATTGTTGTCGAGTACATGAAGAATCAAAGTATGCATTCTTTGTAGATACTAGAACTCACACTCTCATCGTCGGCCAAGAGACGGAAGGTCTTACGAATTTCCCCTTTCGTATCACGCTCTCCCATCATTTCTGTCATCATTAGTACGAACTCCTCGAAATCGATTGAGCCACTGTCGTCCTTGTCTATCTCTGCGATCATCCTGTATATCTCCTGAAAGAGGCCAATGGGACGGCTTACCATTAAAAAACACGTCCTAACCATGTCCGCCACCAACTACGAAGCCTGCATAAAAAAAGCTCACGTCTTTGCCGGCTTCAAATCCCAGAGCTCTGCAAAACCAGAAGCCAACTTCAGCCTGACTCGATTCGGTATACAGAGAGACAGAAAAACTTATGGTGCCAAACAAACCTCATGGCCACCTGCAGCTCCTTGGCATCGATTGTGCCTGGAAGAAAAACAATTCAACCATGAATCCATCAGTAACAAATTCTGTCGCCACATAAGAGAAAGCTCGACCATTTGCGGCGTCTAAAACGGAGCAACTGGGAAAATATATACCAGATTCATCTGTATCGAAGAGGTCGAAAGCCTCTCGAAATTCCTGGCGCTGTTCGTCTGTGGGCTGCGATCGGGGTCTGTTCTTTTCTCGCCAAGCAGGCGAGGCGTCACGAAAGCCCTGCAAAAAAGGGTCAAGGAAAAGGGTGAATGATGGAAAGGAAGGCGATAAAAATGGATAGGAAGATTATGAAGAGGGTGGGGGGAAGCACACCATGAAGAAGGAGGATTGCCAAGGAACACAAGAAGAAGAAGAAGAAGAAGAAGAAATATTTAATTAACTAATAAGTACGATGAAAGAGGATCGCAAGAAGAACACCACCATTTACAAGAGACATATGCTACCTTGCTATTAGTTGCTTGTTGACTTTTATCTTCTATTTATATTTTTATTACAAACAAGATGAATGAAAATTCATCTCCCCTACCCCCAAAGAAACAAACAAACAAAGAAGATATTTTGACTTCCTCGTCGCAAGGCCCTCGTGGGCCTACGGGACAAAGTACACCAAAAGAGAAAAGAACTCCTACAAGCCACAAAGGGCTGCAGCAGCAAAGCGCGCTCTACACCCCTTGCTGAGTTTCTTTTACATTGCTTACTTTTTTTTCACTAGGGTGTTGTTTATACAAAGCCAAAAGTGCAACATGAATGTTCGTCACTGGGCCTACATTGAAAAAAGGGTCCTTTGCATATGTTTTTGCAATGTCTCTTTTGAATACCTCTTAAAAAATAATCAAAAACAATTTCACAACCACAATCACCCACTCTTTTGTACCATCTTCAAGGTCAAGGGACTTGCCGTGTAGAAAAGAAAGAGATAGCGATGCATATAGTAGAGGGGTACACACTCAATTCCACTTACCCTTGACGTAAGCCTCACATGAATTCAATCAAAATTTGCAATCGCAAAGTCGCTATAATAGAAATGAACAACAAGATTCCCTACCAAAGGGTAAAATTATCTAATAAGAAACACAGATAATTGAATGCAGTGAAATGATATCACATTAAAGCTATACTTGCATGCCATTCTTTTCTATCGAGTACATGTATGGGTTTTGACACTTCATGTTATGAGCGGTGAACCATAGTATAAAAGTTGAGAAGGAAGTAGTTGTGATAGACAAGGAGCCACTTTTTAGAGATGCAAAGCCTTGGCTAACAAAGAGTATGATATTGTCCAAAATCGATAGACGTATTCCTAACGTCTTTCTTGAAAGGGCCTTCTAGATTGATTGCATGTAGGAGACCCACAACTGCAATAAAAATCTAGAGGTGTTTTGTGCTTGAATGTGTCCAAGAGAGGGAGCACCAATACTTTGTCATATTGATGAAGGTGAAACTAGTTTGGAACAAATCATAGATCATGAGCACAATGTGTGGGCAAAGAAAATCACCCTTGGGAGGATAACCTACATCCACCTCCTATGGCTACTCTATTCCCACATGAGGTATGCACACACTGCATCGCCTATGGGACATTTTGTAATCCAAGATAGCACAATCCACGTGGGCACTCCAAACTAGAGAGCTAATAAGTCAATATCAACCCCGGAATCCTATCATTCAAAGAAGTAGTAGGAGTCTTTCATAAAGAAGTGGCTAAGAATTCATTTTAATACAAAGACAAATTTGAACGAGGAGGATTAGCACAACGAGTGCAGATGACATGGATTGGCCGGACATCGCCAACACGACAGGGGGCACGCATGATGAGCTATGCTATCGGTGCACATCGTGCATGGCAAGTGGGGATCATGGTGCAGCAATTTGAGAGCATGTTGCATGCACAACGGGCTTGGCTGCCAAGGTGGGAGGGCATAGAGCCACAGAGAGAGAGAGAGAGAGAGAGAGAGAAAGAGAGAGAGGGGGGGGGGTTAGAGAGAGGGTGAGGGGTGGGGTAGGGAGAGAGTTAGGGAGTGAGAAGGGAGAAGAGGGAGCTGTGGGGGGTTAGGAGACATGGGTTGGTGGGGAGAGAATGGAGGGGGAGGGTGGATGGAAGAGGGGTGGTGGAGAGAGGAAGGGGATGATAGAGAGAGGAAAGCATGGAGAGAGAATGGGGCTATGGGAGAGTGGAGAGAATGGAGGAGGGGTGGGAGAGAGAAGGGGGGTGGGGGTGGAGGAGAGATGAAGGGGGGTATGAGAGTGGATAGTGGGGTGGGAGAGAGGTAGAGGGAAAGTGTGAGAATGGGAGGGAGGGGTGGAATGGAAAGGGGATGGGGGTGGAGAAGTGAGAGCTGAGAGAAGAGGTGGGTGGAAAGAGAGAGAGAGAGAGAGAGAGATGGGGAATGGAAGGAGAAGGGGATGGAATGAAAGGCACAAAGGTCGTGGAGGGGAAGGGGGGAGTGACAAAAAATAAAAGGGAGAGAAGGGGAGGGAGGTTCATGGAGGTGCTTGACGAAAAGGTGGGGATTGATATGGTGGAGGTGGTTGATGGAATTGGAGGGATGGATGGAAAAAATGGAGTTGGAGGGGATGGAGAGGTGCGCAAAAGGTGGAGGTGGAGGTGGTCGAGATGGACAAAAAATGGAGGAGATGGAAGATGGAAATTGGAGGTGGAGGGGAGGATATTGACGGAAAAAATGGCGGTGGTGGAGGTGGAGTGGGGGAGATGGAAAGTGGAGGTGGAGGGGAGGAGTTTGACAAAAAAAATGGTGGTGGTGAAGGTGGACGGAACTTGGAGGGGGGAAGAGAAGGGAATGGCTTGCAAACATGAGGGGGGGGAAATGAGGGGGGGAGTGTTGTTTAAAGGTTAAGTTTTTTGATTAGTGGATTAATGGCTTATGTAAGTCACCATTATTTTGGATGTAAATCTCATCATTTTGCACCCACTGGAAGTATTTTTGCACTTTTTTTCCTTGAGGGATATATCTTGGTTGTTTTTCGAAGGGAGTTCTTTTTCACACATGCAAATACAACCTCCGCTTTCGCCCTCCCCGGCAACAGTGCCAGGATGTTGTCACTATCGCTCCCAAGTCCAGGTTCCAAGGGTGTTGGTCACCTAAAGTCGTGTCATTGCTCGTTGTATCTCGATGAGAGGTGTGTAGGCTAAAGTGTGGAAAGCAAAGCTGGTGCATGCTCTGAAGGACAAATTGATGTAATGGATCATACCAAGGGTCATAAGGTCTGTGGTTGTGAGTGTGATCACATGAGTGAGTGTATGAACACATGTGTGTGTGTAGGTGTGCCTGATTAAGTGTGACTGATGATGTGTCAGTCTCAGTAGGTGTGATTGAGTGAATGTGTGGTGTGTGATTGAGAGATTGTAGGAGACATTGGTGGTCTTCTTGATTTAGATAATTGTGGATCTAGATTCCACCTACTCATGGGTAGTTGCTTATATGTACTCCATTCTATGAATGAATCAATTGCTCATTGCCTTCATACTTGTGCCATTGTCTCTACCTCTTGTCTACCTCCATCATGCTTCCATGTTTGTACCAACATGTGGTATCAGAGCCACTCCGACCTCCATGAGCCTCTAAAGCTTCCAAAACTGCCATGTCATCATCTTCCCCATCTCTCTCCTTCTTCATGTTTTCTTCCACCTTCTTTCCCGATTTTCCTTAAGCTTGTTCTCCCAATCTAGGTGACCATTTCCCGAACCCTTTGAGCTGAAGAATCCTTGTGCTGGGGTGAATTCTTAGCTAGGTGGAATTAGGGAATAGTTTCCTTTGTCGCCTATGCCGACACGTTTTCTAGTTGTTAAAGAAACACACAATTCTCCCTATAGGTGACGCCATTCATCAAATGGCTCTAGCTACTATTGGGCAATGCTACAAGGAGCATGCTATTGAAGTTTGAGTAGTATACGAGGAGAACAGGTAGAAAAACCAGTCGAGAAAGGCGCTACTCTTACAGACATTCTGATGTAGCATTGCGCAATTCTTCTCTTGGGGGTCCTCTTTGGTAATAGAGCTTCCTTTCCATGTAAAAGCCCTTTGAAAGCCAACTCCAGCAGTGCGAATTTGATCCTCCAGTTCTTGACTATTCAATTTGGGGGTTTTCTGCATTACTTCCTCATGTTACATGCAATGTTGATGGTTATGTGCTCAAAACTTTGGTTACTTTGCTACTTTCACTTTGCATTGATGGCTGTTTGTCACATAAGTGGATGGATGAAGTATTTTATGGTCAAAAATTTAATTATCACTATGAAAATCATGGTCTTTGAGTCATATGTTTGGATGACGGGCTACATTGACAACAAGGATGTAGCATACATGATGTTTGGAGATGACTTAGTGGTGCATGCAGCATATCTTATGATGTTTGCAACTTCTTTGCATCATCTATATGGGGATGACATGATGATTGTGCTCTCAAAGAATATGTTATCAAGTTCCACTTGCTTGAGTCTATTTGTCAAACCTTGTAAGGCATTAGACACTGCCCATGTGGTAAGACCTTGCCTAGAATTGGATACTTTGCTTCACATGGACAAAAAGATCATGCTTTGGTATACCAAGAAGATACACAAAGAAGGAAAACTTTGCTTCATCGACACCAAGTACAATGCAATGACAAGCAATTTTATGAGTCTAATACAATGGTGGCTTGGAAACGAAGCCATAAAAATATTTCCATCAAGGGGGGAATTTCCCCACATCTTCAACTTAGAATTTTTGTGGTCAATAAGGTTCTCTACCCTAGGATGTCCCCCTCAAAGGATTGTTAGTCTTATGTGAGTTTTTACCTTATTAGACCCATGGGAATTTCCCATGCATAGTCATTGTCCAGTCTTCCAATTGTAAACCAAGAGACCAAAGTCAAAGTGAGATCATGTTGGGGTGAGGATGCCCAAATGAGTCTACTGCTAATGCAACTAGAGTGAGTGCCAGGTTGGGATCATGAGTGTTGTCACTAGAGGTGGGCAAGCCATGAAGTTTCCCATGGTCATCAATTTGTGGGGGGTATGAAGGACAAATTGATGTAATGGATCATACCAAGGGTCATAAGGTCTATGGTTGTGAGTGTGTGAACACATGTGTGTGTGTAGGTGTGCCTAATTATGTGTGACTAATGATGTGTCAGTCAATAGGTGTGATTGAGTGAATATAGGAGTGTGGTGTGTGATTGAGAGATTCTAGGAGACATTGGTGGTCTTCCTGATTGAGATAATTGTGGATCTAGATTCCACCTACTCATGGGTAGTTGCTTATATGTACTCCATTCTATGAATGAATCAATTGCTCATTGCCTTCATACTTGTGCCATTGTCTTTGCCTCTTGTCTACCTCCATCATGCTTCCATGCTTGCACCAACATGCTCAGGTGAGAAAGAGGGATTGATTGCAACAATTGATGGAGGCTCTCACCTCCAAGGGAATTCAAGGGGAGGTTGCAGGGTTTTAAAGGGGGATAGGGTTCAGGAAGCTAACTAGGGTTCTAGGGTTTAGGAGTCTAGGGTTCAGAAAGAGTCGCAAGGTTGAGGAGTGGAGGGCTAGTCTCCTTCATGTACTGATGGGCTTTAGGGTTGAGGAGGGGTGAACAAGGGTGAGTAGGAGGAGGAGGAAGAAAAGGGGGGAGGAGGAGGAAGAGGAGGGAGGCGGAGAGAGGATGGAGGAGGAGGGAGAAGGGAGGAGGAGGGAGAAGGGAGGATGAGGAGAAGGTGGGAGGATGGGACAATTGCAAGGTTAGAGCATGCTATCACACGATAGTGTAGGAACACTGAAGCGCAATGAACATTAAATCCGAAAGAGTGGGAGCTTCTTTCCATTGAGATATGGCAGTAGAGTCCTCAAAGATCTTGAAGGATCTGTATGAGATCAACAACACCACACATCATTTCCTTCTAGAATCAATTGTTCCCTATGGGGATGGAGAATGGGGACCAGATCCATGACCATCTCACTAAGGTGAAATTTGTGAGGGACCAGTGGGCTACAATTGGTCACAAAGTGAACAAAAGCTAGTTGGCCATTCTTATACTTGGCTCTCTTCCCAAAAACTTCAAAGATCACAATGGACTACTCCAATGATGTTTGAGGAGCTTGATCCTCTACTACTCCAAGAAGAAGCCCAAGAGAACCAGTATGACAAAGATGGTGGGAGGATGGTGGTGACAAGGCCTTCCTTGCAAAAGGAAAAGGCAGGAGGGGTAAGCCTAGAAAAGGCAAGCCCAAGGATGACAATGACTCTAAAAGAAACAATTCAAAAGGTAGTGGAGTGGCAAAAATACAAAGAAGAGCTGAAGTCAGAGAGAGCAAATATTGAAAATGAGGAGCTCATTCTAGTCATAGAGTACGGTTCAGTTCACATAGTGATTGAGGATGGTATGCTGATAGTGGTGCTTCGAGACATATGTCCAATGACAAGAATTGGTTCGCTGTAATACAATTTGTGCATTCAGATTCATTATTGACTGGTTGAGATAGCAAGAAGTGCTTAGTAGAGGGGAACATTTTATTCACCACAAATTCAAGTGAAGAAGAGGTTCTCACACAAATATTCTCTATGTTTCAAATCTTTGTAAGAATCTTTTGTCTATTAGCTAGATTAGAAAGAGCAAAATGAAGGCCGAATTTGATGATAGAAGAGTCCTAATACAAACAAAGGATGCGATAAAATTTGTGTTTAAGAGGAACTAGGGAGCGAGGACTATACAAAATCAGGGCATTATTGGCCCACATGGATATAGGCAATTTGAAGTTGTATCCTCGTTGCATCATGAGAGGTGTGGACATGTCAGCTACTACGGACTCTCCAAGAGATGCCAAGAGTTACATTCATGGATGGAATTCTACACATTGTAGGCAACATTGGCCTCTAGGCATCAGTTTTCTTCAAAACCAAGCAGATTTTATTGACGTGAGCAAGGGCATCAGAGGTAGCTTTAGGTGGTGTTCCTACCAAAAGGCTGTCATAGTAGTTTCACGAGCCTACTTCCCCCACATGTCTTCTACACATTCTCATGTAGGCATGATGCACCCAAATGATAGTGCTTTCTAAGATGGCTTTTCTATCTGGGTTACATTGTGGAGCAACCTGGTGTGGTATGGAGCAAGATAATGCAGTTCTTGATGGGTTTGGGGTAGGTTCTTGATCACACAGTCCCTCCATAACCTAGTGCATTGATTTGACAGGTATGGGCAAATGGGGGGGGTTTGTTTCTTGGCCTCATAGCACCACAACATCATGGGGAATAGACTTGGAACAGATTTCGCTAGTCACAACAGGGCTGGAGAAGTGATCTAGCTCTATAGCCTTCCTTCTCTCCTACATTTCATTGCACCTATGCTATGCTTGCCTCCTTTCCATCCCTCTTCATGCATCCGGGTTGGATAGTGTATATGTGCAAAGGGACTTTCGCAGGGAGCTCTGAATAGATTCTCTATTTATTTGTAAAAGCTTGATTGTTCACATTTTGCACCTCAAACTAGCTTGCACAAATAAGCATAAAATTCTTGCATCGTCTCTATTGCTTTGTGTCCTCTAGTTAGCAAAGGCATGGGCCCGTCTATTGACAGTGATGCTTGATTCTACATCTGTCACTTTTTGTTGATGTTTGTCAGGTTGCATGGAGGGCAAGCAACATCGACAGGCATCCTTGAAGAACTCTACACAAACCCTTGGACTTTATACATTCTGACAATGCAGAAAAATGTCCACAACTTCATCCTCTAGAGCTAGGTATTATTTCACGGTTATTGATAAGTTCAGTAGAATGATATAGATTTATTGCATTGCGAGGAAGTCTCAAGGCTAGTGTTGAGAAAGAGTTGGGAAAGAAATTGAAGATCTTTCAAACTGACAGAAGGGGAGAGTTCACTCCAGAGAATTTCAACATGAACTCTTTGAACACCTAATGTAAAAAAAGTAGGGAATTGGTGTAGGGTGACCACTACAGGGAGGAAACCGATGAAATTAGTAAGCGGTCATCAGGCTAGGAGTCGATTTCATCGGTTTGTGACCAGTAATGGTCACCTTGCCTTGATTCCCAATTGTCAATGGCTTGGGCAGGGGTACCACACATGGTGATCATTTGAAGTATTTTGCTAATCGATCTAATGACTTTCGTGGATGCTTGTTTACGAATCCGAATGAACGGTGGACAAAGAGCCTTGTTTTGGACTGTTGCATGGGCATTATGATCGAATGGTGGACAAGTGTGGCCATTCAATGGCTTAGGATGGTGCAGCTGCAACTCTTTACCACTTGAGTGCTAGTCGCCACAGGTAGGCTTTGATTAGCCACCAGTTGAAGTTGTCCGATTGGGTTTGATTTTTTAATCCTGCCAGTCATAGTCTGCACCACATATTTTGATTATGCATCCAACGGGTGGTACCTCTCCTTTGCTTGGCCGAGCCATTGACAAAATGTATGCGTGTGTGTGTATTTTAATTTCACTAAAAAGTGTGTGTGTATTTGGGAAGAGTTTTTGGCCTGCCATAGGAAGGCCTTAGTGAAGATGTGTGATAAGAAAGGAAAAATTGGTATTTTTTAGACATTTCTTTTTATTTTAAGGCGATTGGTCCAAGTATGTTCTTTGTAAGGGCCTTTCAATGCATTCATTTAATGACTTCATCCCCCTCTATCTCTTTTCTTCTTCTTCATCTTCTCTCTCTCTCTCCCTCTCTCTTTCTCTCTCTCCTTTCTCCTCCTCTCTCTCTCTCTCTCTCTTCTTCTTCTTCTCTCTCTCTCTCTCTCTCCCCTTCTTCTTATCTCTCCGTCTCTCTCTCTCTCTCTCTCTCCCCCTTTCTTCTTCTCTCTCCACCCCTCTCTCTCTTTCTAGGCCACATGAATGAAATTCATCTTGTATTAACACATGAAAAGATGGGAAATTAAATTATTACAGCTAAGGTGAGGTGAGGTCATCGTCAATTTATGTGCTTCCCACCACACACACATAAAGCAACCATTTTCTACTTGTGCTCCATAGCTTCTTCACTCCCACCTTCGAGCTTCAGGTGTGTCTTTAACAATGTCCTGCTCCTCTGCCTCCCTTCACCCCCAGCATTTGGAATCTCTCTCACTCTCCTCTCTCTAGCTTTGTCAACTCCAAATCGAGGATCAGAGCTTGGAAGATGACCACCCCCCAGCTCAATCCAAACCTCGCACCTCTATCATAGACCATCGCCTTTTGTTTTGCTGGGAGCTTGCAGGGCATGGGCATTCTTTCACTTCTTAGCCGGCACTTTGGGCATCCCAATTGCCTCCGCGTCAAAAATAATTCTGATGTCATGAGTTTATTCCTATGGACCCTAACCACTAGCTTGTAATTTCAGGCTGAGACAGCAACGATGGATCTGCACAAGATCAAAATCAGGTGGATAGAGAATGCTAGGAATAGGAAGGCTACCTTCAACAAACAGCGCCGTGGTTTTCCCAATTTTCAAGGTCTCATAGGTCCTCATTGTGGGACCTCAAAACACATGTAGCTGTGATTCCTTAGGGTGTCATTCAATAGATCAAAGGCTCCATCCCTACGTTTTGGTGGAGGATCGCTGGACACCCAAAGATTAGATCTAAGCTATATGCAATTATCAAGGGTAGCATTCCAAGTGGCAAGTTTAGATGGTCATAACATCAAGGCTTTTTAACAATCTCATCCAATTTTGAGTATTACATAACCATATGTCAATGAACCTTTAAGTAGCTTAGGATACCATAGCTTTGTACAATGACCTTCTTATATTAATACACCTATACTATAACACCATAATAGTGGAGGAAAGTTGTTCACATCCTTAGGCATCCTTACCAGAATAAATTCATCCCAATCTAGAGTTCATGATTTACTATCTATGTGCGAGGTATGGATATTGATGCTACTTTTAGTCCAAAAGTATTTAGAAATTTGCTAGCAAATATTTTCTTGAGAACTCTCTCTCTCTCTCTCTCTTTGTTTTTAAACTACTCTTTAAGTATAAGTTCAATAGCCATTAGTCATCCAACTTGGGTATCCTATCTTGTAGTTTTGTGTATATTTTGCTAATGCACATCCCTAACGCTTGCTCTAATATTTATTTTTGTTACCTTGTGAAGTTTGAAAAATACCCAAAGGTGCATAAAAAATTCATTCGTAAGTTTCAAATTTGTTAAACTTTGTAAATAAGTTATAAATTCAACAAAATGAATAATTAATGATGGAATATATTTAAACTTGAAGTTGTGCCATGCCTCTCTGGCAAGTCATCATTCTTGTCTAGAATCTACCATTTAGATGTGGATAGACATTCATTTTGGTATACATTGATGGTGATTTCAATGCTTGTTAGTATGTTTGCCATACTCAACAAATAATGGTTAGTAATGAATATTCCATTGAGTAGTTGTGGACGAAGAGGGGTGAAAAGGGGGATGGGGGGGGCAATCGCAAAAGGGGGGTGGGGGAGTAATGAAAGTAAGAATTGGGGGCATTAATAAAAGGGGAGGGCATGTGACTTGCAAAAAAGCCAGTTCTGCCTCCCATAGCGCAGCGGCTATTGCAAGCCCGTTTTTGCCTCCCTCAATGCAGTGACAATAGCAACGCCAAGGCGGAAGAGGGAAATATAAAGAATAGGTTAATATCTGAATAGATAGGTTAATTGGATGTATACAATGTGGAGAGAGGTGGAGTGAGGGAGAGGCAGACAGAGCGAGAGGGGGAGCAGGGAGGGGGCAAAGATCTATTGCTGGGATTTTTCTTCAAAAAATTAGCAATGCACTGCAATTGATTCGGGTTGAGAATCGTTAGTAGATTAGTAGCTTTGATTTTTAGAATTTGAATGACCCATTAGAGAAAGGGAAAAATGTAGTGGGAAATTAAATTATTGCAGGTGAGGTGAGGTCATCGTCAATTTATGTGCCAAACACTTTACTAGTATAAATCAGCGCATTTTCTACTTGTGCTTCTTGCTCCATAGCTTAACTCTCACCTTCGAGCTTCACGTGTGTCTTTAACAATCTGCTCCTTTTTATGCTATCAACCCTTCTTTGCTCCTCTAATGTGCCTCCCTTCACCCCCAGCATTTGGAATCTTTCTCACTCCCCTCTCTCTGGCTTTGTCAACTCCAAATCGAGGAGAGCTTGGAAGATGACCACCCCCCTGCTCATCCAAACCTCGCACCTCTATCATAGACCATCGCCTTTTGTTTTGCTGGCAACTTGCAGGGCATCCTTTTGCTTCTTAGTCGGTACTTTGGGCACCCCGATCTCCTCAGCGCCAAATTTAATTCCAACGTCATGAGTCCATTCCGATGGACCCTAACCACTAATTCAGTTTTCTGATGAAGCTATCCTTGCTTCCTGTAACAATCAGATCATCTTCATGCAAGACATAAATGATTTGAGGGGGGAAGATGCTAGACTACCTAAGAGACATAAAGTTGGGTTGAAATGGAGGTTGATGGCAATACAATAGATCCCTTGTCATGTAATAGTGGTTTAGTGGAATCGACATTACTATTAGGAGAGGAGATAGTAGAATCTTGTGCATGGAGACCTTTCAAATCATTCAGAGTAGGAAAAGAAATATTATGGGTTGAGACAAGGAGAGAAGTTTGTGTGCTAGTGTAGGGCAAGAATGTACAAACTAAGATATCTTAATATCGCGTAAGGAAACATTCACACTATACATTTCAACTCTTGGAATGCACACTAGACCTGTGAGTGCACTATGCTTTAGAATGCATACATGAAGTATAGTACACCTTAGAGTGTTCATACTACTCCATTGTGGAATAGAATGTATACACTAAGGTATATCTAAGCCCTAGAATGTTCACACTATTCCATTGTGAAATAGAATGTACACACTAAGGTATCATAGTATCGCAGCACGAAACATACATATACTAGACATTTCAACTCTTGGAATACACACGAAAGCTTGGAATGCACATACTATGAAGCAAAATGTATATACTTAGAAGATATAGCATGCATACCACTAGAATCGTATGATATAAAATTTTCACATTATGTATCATATTGATAAAATATCTAGTTCAAAGATCATATCATGCAAAATGAATCCATAATAAAATTTAAAATTTAGAGAATATCTATTAAAAACATATAGTTTACACATAGACATAATTCTCTTCCTCCCCCCCTGCCATTCCTCTTTCACTCTGTTTCTTCCTATTGGCGTAAAGTTGAAGTAATTTCTCCATCCATACTTTTGTAAGAGTGCACTAAATAATGCATTTTAAATCTCAAGCAAAAAGGTTAATAATGGGGCTCTTTCTTCAGTGAGTTCAAAGAGATAAATAAAGTTAAATGCATTCTAAAATCTCAAGCGAAAGCGAAGTCTGCTAACTTCTACAATGCTGTGTTGAATGTGCACACTAAGTTATATTGATATATAGAGCATAATAAAGTGAAACAGAAGCTAGTATAGACACTTAATAAACGAAATGGGTATATCTAAGCATTAGAATGTACACACCATTCCATTGCGGAATAGAATGTACACAATAAGGTATCTTAATATCACAGAACGAAACGTGCATACTATTCCATTCCAACAGATCAACTCTTGTCATGCACATGTAGAACAAAACAATAATGATTATAGTCGGAAGGTATTTAGTTCAAAGATCATGTCATGCAAATTTAAAATTTAAAGAATATCTCTTAAAAAGACATAGTTTGCACATAGGCATCATTCTCTCCCTCCCCCGTCTCCCCTCTTCTTTTTCTCTTTCTCTTCCTCCGGGCATGAAGTTAAAGTAGTTTCTTCATCCATACTTTTATAAGGGTGCGCTAGGTAATGCATACCTATGAGTGCACTATGATTTAGAATGCACACGTTAAGTACAGTATGCCTTAGAATGTTCATACTATTCCATTGTGGAATAGAATGTATACACTAAGGTATATCTAAGCCCTAGAATGTTCACACTATTCCATTGTGAAATAGAATGTACACACTAAGGTATCATAGTATCATGGCATGAAACATACATACTAGATATTTCAACACTTGGAATACACACAAAACCTTGGAAAGCTCATAGTGTGAAGCAAAATGTATATACTTAGAAGATATAGCATGAATACCATGCAAAATGAAACAATTATGTATCATATTGATAAAAATATGTAGTTCAAAGATCATGTCATGCAAGCTAGTATAGACACTTAATATACAAAATGTTAAAATGAACACATTATTTTATTAGGAATAGAATGTACACCCTAAGGTATATCTAAGCCTTAGAATGTACACACCATTCCATTGCGGAATAGAATGTACACACTAATGTATCTTAATATCGCATAACGAAACGTGCATACTATTCCATTCTAGAAGATCAACTCTTGTCAAGCAAATGCAAAACAAAACAAGCATCTCAAGGCCAACATCTCCTCACTCCTTTCATTTTTCTTTGATATACTCTCCATATTATTTTTGGTCTCTATGTTCACCTCCTCGTAGTAATCAAACAATGTGCAGTTGGTAGGCACAACTACTCCTCTAGCACCTCTGCATGTTCCTGAAGCCATTGTTCTGCTCTTTTCCAAACTTTGTCTAAGAGGCCCTCACTTCTCAACAAACTATGACACAAGGCAACCAAATGAGATATAAAAATGCTAAAAATTTATTCGTGGCATGCAAAATTACATTTCTCTTAAAACCATAAGAACTCACTGTCCATAGACATGATCTCCTCGAACAAGGCCAAATGATATCTTTGTTGCCTTGTTTGTTGTTATTGGTGCATCATGCAAAGCAAGCATATTCAGTTTCTCTAAAGTGGCATAGCTCTCTGGACCCCATTTAAGGGACAACACTTTTGCTAGCCACTTATCCCCAACGTGCAGATCAACAATGTTAAGGATCTAAGAGAAAGATTAAGTCATCAAGACAAAATGAAAGTGTAACTTTAGCTAGTTATAATGTCTAGAATCTAAGAATAAAGATTAATTCAACATGTCCTTAGCTCATGTTGCTTCACAAATAAAATAGACTATTACCTTCCACTTCTATCCCTATATTGAGTAGCCAACTCTCCAAGCTCCTTCTCCTCAAGTTTTTGTAGCTTGGCACCCAACATAGTAAGCTTTGCCTGCTCAAGCTTCTTTCCAAGTGCTTGAGTTATTTGGACCTATTTAACAAGAATGATTCTTGATTAAATTAACAACCAACATGATAAAGACTACCTAATTTCTCAAACAATCATGATGAGGGCTTACATTATACATCAATTTGCCAAGGTATCTTCTTGCAAGAGGGTACAATGGCTCACTCCCTTTGGTGTATTTTATTCATATAGTCAATATTAATCCTCTATCTTTTTTAAGCAGGTCTCTCATATATTCCTTATGTTTGGTAGCACAAATGTTGGCACAGTTAATGAGCTCATCTCTCAATGAGGTGGCCACTAAAGCATGGGTGTTCATGCTATTAGAACATATAAAATCATATTAGCAAATCCCAAAGACGTCAAATGCATAGGTATTCACAAAGAAGTCGAGATGACACTTACAAATTCATTTGTTGTAGTCTTGACAATAGTGTAATCTTACTAGTGCATGTAGGACCAATGATGGTGCATAAGACTCTAAAATGCTTTTTCCATGTTTTTGAAAACCTCTCCTTATTGCACACTACCATGCCACAGTACGATGGTTTCCTTTCCAAATGTAGAACATCTTGTTTGAATACACGTGAAATTCTAGTTGTTCTTGAACTATAGCATCAAACTCCTCATTTATGGAACACCATGACAAAATATGAAGAGGGGAGAGGAGAAGAGTGGAGATGAGGAGAGAGGGCACAGCTAGAGAGCACACCACAAATGATTGACTGTAAGGCTAGATTTAGTTGAAAATGTAGAATATATACAAACACATTTGGGGTTAGGGTTAAGGAATCCAACCCTTTTATTTATAGCACTCTATATGTGTTAGTGTTATGCACATGTATTCACATGATGTTGAGCGTGGTCTCTCAACACCTTCCCTCAAGATCAACATCATGAAGTAGGCCTTACCTCAAGATGATGATTCTCGGGAATCGAAGAAGGACTAAACATTACATTCCATCACACCCCTTTAATGGGAATGTCCTTCCTCTGCGTCAAACTAAGAGATTGTCGGTGTTTCTTGAAAATCTCTTTATCGAGTGGTTTGGTAAAGATGTCTACAACATTCTCTTTGCTATCACAATGCTCAAGTGTGATGTCACCAAGTAACACTCTTTCTCTAATGAAGTGCTCTCTAACATCAATGTGCTTTGTCCTGGAGTGATATACTGGATTCTTGGTCAATGCTTGAGCCAATTGATTATCACAGTATATTGTTATTGGCTTTGATTCATCAAAGTAATTTGTTTTTGACAATCTTCTTTTGAGCCATATAGCCTCACATGCATCTGTAATAAGTGCCCTATATTCTGCTTTCGTCAAAGACAAAGAAACAATTGGCTATTTGTTTGACAACCATGATATAGCACCTTGACTAAGGAAAAATGCAGATCCCTATGTGGATCTCTTGGTCTCATGATCTCCGGCATAGTCACTGTCATAGTATCCATGCAACCTTGGATGACTTCCTCTATATTCTATTCCACATTGTCTTCTACCTCTGATGTATCTTAAGACTCTTTTGGTTGCATTCCAGTGAGACTGTTTTGGATTTGCCATAAACAATGCAAGTGAACTTACTGCATAACAAATATTTGGCCGTGTGATAGTCAGATATATAAGAGATCCGATGAGTTTCCTATAGTATCTGTCATTGACTGTAGGCTTTTCTGAATCTTTAGTAAGTTTCAAACTCTGTTCCATGGGAGTGGCTGCAATCTTGCAATCTTACATATGAAACTTCTTTAGGAGACTGTCAACATACTTTAGCTGACTCATGAAGGTGTTGTCTTAATCTCTCTAGAATTCCGTTCCAAGACAATAGTGCATAAGTCCAAGATCTTTCATGTCGAACTCTGCAGATAAGTCTTGTTTTATCTTTTTGACAAAGCTGTCCTTGATTCTTGTCACAATCAGATCATCTATGTACAAAAGTGCAATAGTAATGTCTTTCCCTTGAGATTTGTAGTAGAGAGTATGATCTGCATTGGATTTCATGTATCCTAGATCAGCAAAATACTTGTCAATTCTATTGTACCAACTTCTGGGTGCTTACTTTAAGCCGTAGAGACTTTTCTTAAGATGGCAAACTTGATTCTCTTTTCCTGGTTCAACATAAACTACTGGTTGTTGCATGTAGACTTCCTCATCTAGGTAACCATTGAGAAATGCATTCTTGACATCGAGCTGATACACATTCCATCTGCTGAGTGTCACTAGTGATATCAAGAACTATATGGAATCCATCTTTGCTACTTGAGCATAAGTCTCATCATAATCTTGACCATATTGCTGTGCAAATCCTTTTGCAACTAGTCTGGCTTTGTATCTTTCGATGCTTCCATCTGGTTTGTATTTCACTTTACCCATTTGTCTGCTATGGCCTTCTTTCTTGGTGGAAGGTCACATAATTCCCAAGTATTATTCTTATACAAAGCATCCATCTCTTCATTCATAGCAGTTTGCCATTTTGGCTTGTCTGCTGCATCTTCGAAGTACACTGGCTCTTCTATAGCCATGATGGTAGTCTTAAGAGCATAGTTGGTGGTTTCAACCTGAATTGCTTTGCCTTTTTTAGCATATGTCAACCTGGCTAAAGGTCCGCTTTCCCTTATAGACTGTCTGAGCCACTGTGGTTCTTCTTGGGGTGCTTCTGGCAATTCATGCTCTTCTTCATCAACCTTTTTTGTAGATGACTGAGTAATCAGTGCATCTATCTCCTGTGTATTTGAGGTTTTTCATTTTGATTCCTCATTGAAGATTACATCTCTGGTAATAATGACCTTGTGGTTGATGGGATCATACAACTTGTATGCTTTGCTATCTTCACTATAGCCAACCATGATGCATTTGTGTGACTTTGCATCCAATTTCGTGCGATGGTGGTCATTTATGTGGGCATATGCTATGCAACCAAATATGTGGAGATGCCCAATGCATGGCTTGTGTCCAATGAATGCTTCATAAGGTGTCATACCCTGAATCGGTTTTGTAGGAAGTAGATTAAGCAAGTAGTTTGCAGTGGCTATCGCTTTTGCCCAATACTAATTCGGAAGATACTTATCACTAGCATTGCTCTAGCATTGTTCTACTAAATTACCATTCTTCCTTTTAGCTCTTGCATTCTACTGAGGAGTATCTGCACAAGTGAATTGTCTTCGAATGCCATGGCTTCAGCAAAAGTTCATGAATGTTGAAGACATGTATTCACCTCCTCTTTCTGATCTCATGACTTTGATCTTTCTGCCTCTCTGGTTTTCTACCATGGCTTTGAATTCTTGAAATATGGAAAAGACTTCAGATTTCTCTTTAAGAAAGTAGACCTAATAAAATCTGCTATAGTCGTCGATGAAAGTCAGGTAGTAAAGTGAACCATTGATGCTGCAGGTATGGGCATAACCCCATACATCTGTGTGAATCAAATCAAGAATACCTCATGCTCAAGAGGTGCTTCTACCAAAGTTGGTTCGCTTTTGTTTGCCAAAGTAGCATGCTTTGCAAACTTTTCCAAGAAACTGTAGCTTAGGAATCCCAATTGCCACATTCTAATTCCTGAGATCTATTAAGCTCTTGAAATTGACATGTCCATATCTCTTGTGCCATTTTGTGAAAAGTGGCATCTGTTGTAGTTGAGCTGACATGGCATGCAAATATGATACTGTGTCTAGCATTCTGAACAAGCATCTTTCCTTGACTCCTTTTCCTACTAGCTGAAATCCTTTGTACTTGTCTCCGATAGTGCATTCATCTCCATCGAAGATGACTCGATAGTTCTGTTCCGTCATTTGACCTACTAATAACGAGAGGTTCTTGTTAAGCTTTGGAACATAGAGTACATCTTTCACTAATCCTTTCATACTAGTGAAATTGTTCATAGGGATAATGCCTGTCCCTTGAACTAGATTCGGTGTATTATCTATTTCTGTGAAGATGACATTCTTCTGACCTTCTAATGGTTTCATCTCTGTGAACCATTCCTGATGCTTTGTCATATGAGATGATGCACTGCTGTCGATGTACTAAGGATCCTGATCTACTTGGTCAACTTGATAGATGAAATCCTCTTTTGAATTGCAATTAGCCTATTGCAATTAGCCTCTAGATCTATCAGTCTTCTGCATTTCCTCGTTTGCAAGGAACATATTCCCATGTTCATTTGCATAATGACTGTGACTAGAATGTCCACCACGATGATTTACTTTTTTCATGTGAATTCCCTTAATTGCTATTGGATTGACCGCCTTGGTCGTACTGCTTCTTGCAGCAATCTCTTTCATAGTGTTCAAAATTATGACAGTAGTTGCATTGAATGTTTGGCACATTGGTAGATGCATTCCTCCCTCGTCCTTGGAATCTTTCTTGAGTGGAACGATTCTCTTTGTTGATTTTGATGTTGGAGAGGATGATGCTGATGCTAATTCTAACTTTGCTAATGACTTTGTTGCTAATGATGACCACTTTGCTGGAATTATCTTCCTCTGCCCATGCCTCTGCCGCTGCTTCTATATGAAGTTGTGAATGCTTGATCATTGGAATGAAATTTACGTGCATAAATGGTCTGAGTCCTGATTTCTTCACCAAGTAAAATTGATTGAAGTTATTCTAGTGTCGGAATTTGTCATTGGATGGCAATACTCTAGACTAGATTCTTGTATCCCTCTCCTAGTCCATTCAAGATGACTTGAACCATTTCTGCTAGATTCATGGTCTCTCCTACTGTGCTGCAAGTTGATTGTTGTAATCTTTGATCTCCTGAGTACGTAAGCATGACTGGTTTTACTGCTATTGTGGAAACTCTGGTTGATTTGGTTTCTCAATGTGAGAATCTTGGAAGTGTTCTTGGACTCGTAGAGAGCTACGAGCATATCTCCATGCTTCTTTTGATGTCTTGACGGTGTTGAGCTATCCTAGCATGACATCTTGCACATTCTCCTTGATCAAATGATATGCATACTGGTCTTTCTTGTCCCATTCTCCTTGTGATCAAGAAATGATAGGATTTGCTATAGGTGCGAAAAACTATTTGTGTAGCTATAGATCTCGTTGTTGGAGTTGTGACAACAGGTGGAGTAGAGCTATTGCTTGGCTAGATCGTCCAATGGTCTAGGTATAGATCTATCGACATACTCCCATTTGTCTTGAAGTACAAGAATGGTCTCCATTCGATATTTCCATGTGTCATAATTGGAGTTGTCTAGCTTAGTAGATGCCTTTAGATTGAGGTTGCTAGTTGTAGACATGGTGCAAGAAATAAACTCAAATTGTTTGTGAAATCACTGTCTGAATCAACTGCAAAACACTAATTGTGGCAAGTGAAATTTGAACTATCGATGAAGGTAGAGTTGCAATATCTAAATTACAAGGCTTGTGGCAAATGATGCCGAAAATAGCCAAGAGGCTTTACAAGGCTCAAAATGATGTGCACAAATGCCAGAAAGTAGCCCGATTAAAGGCTTTACAATGGTGGCATGTGTGTGTGAAATCAAATCATGTGCTATATGCCCACTGAACAATCGGTCAATGCCTTTGAACACTCTGGAGTCTGCTCATTGAACCGATGAACGTCAGGTTTCAGGTAATGTGATGATGTGAAACCGCATGTGAGCATAGAGACTGACTTTGAGTAGGAACTAGTCGAGAATTTTGGGCATGGTTTAGATTGGAAACTTGGAGAAATTCAAATCATCTCCACTATGTCGATCTAGTCTACTCTAATCTAGATCTAGACCAACCGTCGAGCAATGAAAGAGTAGTAAATAATTCCTTTTTTTTGTTTGTTTTATGTGCTAGGTCAAATGCATCGATGTAGAGGGTGATGTGCGTGAAGGAAGTGGATTTGTCAACAAGGCTCAAAAGTGAGTAATACTTACACCAAAATGTGCACGTGTTGTGACGATAGTGTAGAGCACAAAAAATTGAGTGATTTTCCTTTTTGGAGTGCCCTCAAATTCTTCCTGGATCAAGAGATACAGCTTGATCTAGGTGGAGGGGCAAAAAGGGTGCAAAGTGCTCAATGATGATGTGTTAGCAGTCAGGGGGTCACATGCAGTGACTGTGCCTGTGAAGAGGTGTGCCAGTGGAGTAGTGTGCTGATGTGGCAGGCAAGTGCACATGCACGGTGCCAAGTGTGCCTGTAGAGGGGTCAAAGTGCCTATTGCTGGTAGGGGATAGTGCCATGTGGTAGTGATGATGTGGCACTATTGACTGGATAGTGTGACATGGTAGCTGATTGGTCAACCTTGATGACATGGCAAATGATGTGGGCTTGCTATCGTGGATGATTATGTGGCAATGTTGATGTTAGCCTGGTGACATGGTAGGATGACATGGCAGAGATGAGCTGTCTGATGATGTGGTAGGATAGGGTCTCCTTGTGCTGATGTGGCACGTGGGAGATGAGGTGATGACATCGCATTATGCGAGATGCTGCTAATGTGGTAGGATAGGGTGCCATGTGATGTGATTTTGACCAAGCCCAGGGGTGTGTGGTGACCTTGAGGATAGGGCTGTTGAAGGATTGCCACGTGTCACTCTCACTGAATCAAGATGAGATGATGTCGGAATCTCAAGGATTCTGTTGATGCTAGGTTTCCTCCGTCGGTGGTACATCGTATGCAGCTAGCTATTTGCGTGAGCTTGGCTTGTTGAGATATGGTGCCATGAGCACATAATTAAAGGCTAAGGTATGTGTTAAGGAATATATTAAAGTAGCCACCCTAGGATGTGGACTACAAGATGTGGATTGAGGATATCCACAAGGAGAGATGTGGACCAGAGGATTCCAGAGATGTTGACTATTCAAAGGGCACTCTCTATATAAGAGGCCTATCATGTATTGTTGAGAACACACATTGCAAGAGATATAGAATTGCTATCTCCCTCTCATGTCTTATTTAGCGTGCTTTGAGCCTCCTTAGTTCTTCCATTGATCTTGTGTGCACTAGGCTAAGTACGATTTGCACTTTGTCATGGTATCAGAGCAAGTTTAGCTAAATCTAGATTAGTTTTAGGGTGATTGAGAGTTCTTTGTGAGCATTCTTCTTTAAGAGAGTTCTCATCATTTTTGTTCTTGTGAGAAAGAGACCTTAGAGTACATTGTATCCTAGTATGAGAGAGAAAGTAGTGAGGAGCAACGAGATTTTTAGTTCTCCGTACTCTTGTAGAATTCTTAGTAGCTTCTAAAGTGCAGGATGGATAGAACGGATGAGATTCCTACTTTTGACAATCATGAGCTTGATGAGAAGGCCTATAACCTTAGAAAAGAGACTCAACAACTCCAACGGAATGTCAACAAATAGTGAGCCCTTCTATGGCTTCAGCAACCCAGAGGATGGGTCAACCAACCACCACCACAATGTGTGCGACTTCTAGCCGATCACAAGCTCATGGCATATATTCTGATGCAGCATTGGTCGTGGCAGCAGGAGTAAACTCTGCAAAGTTGATTCTTCCATCTTCGTCTATATCAGCTTCCCTAATCATATCAAGCAGCTCATAGGATGGTGTAGCGATTCCATTCCCTGTGTTTCAGTCCCAACAGGTACTGGTTGTGTGCAACCACGCAGTCATGCATGAGAATTTGGGACCTTGAGAGTAAGAGTATTGTTGAAGAGCTACGCTCGGGACTTCCTTCTCACCAAGAACACTCAGTCTAGCGCTACCAATAGGCCAATAGTTCCGTCAGCAACTTCTTGCGAATGCCTCTCCAATGAGCCACTTCATCTACAAAGCTCCAGATGATAGGGCGACTCCTACACAATGAGCAGCATCTACACAAACTGCCTCTACAACCCTTCCAATGCTTTAGCAGCTCCAGCAGCGTACAACCACCCAAATGACCTTTGCATCCATCAACTAGACTCTCCATCCTATGAATGAAGCTCTCTACATCAACCTTCTACAAGGCACCACGGCTCACGACCAACGACCCTGCAACACCCACGGCTGAACTGCTCCATCAGCGCAACGAGCTTCTACCATAGCCGCCAAGTAGTGCCATGCCATAGCTTCAGATTTGCAGCGGACTCTACTATGACTCAGGTTACCAATTGTGGGATATGAAGCTCCTCCGAACAAGCTTTTGGTGCTTCCTCAGAGACCCAATTGCCTTCACATGAGGAAAAACCCAACCATGCACCCTCAAAATGATGACAACCCTTGCGGCTTGTTGCAAAGCACCATGTTGCCATAGCCATCTTCATCGTCGCCACACTGCCATCGTCTCTACAGCAAAGAAACTGCAAAGCTTTTTCTCTCTTCTCTAAGGTTGTAAACCTATGACACATGGTAGCCCCATGGAAAGACACGTGGTAGATAAGCCATAGTCAACATAACCTTGGATTAAATTGTGGTTAGATTAAATCTTACCATAGTTGAGCTATGGTTAGATGAAAGTATACCATGGTTAAGGTAAGGGTTAGTTAAAAATGTCGTGTCACCAAGTGCCACCTAAGCACATAGCCCGTGCCAAGCACATAGCCGTGCATGTGAATCCCTGTGCCACATCATCAAGGCCCCCTCTTCTTCACAAAAACTTTGACAAGCCGTAACTTGCAATGTAGGAGGAATTTGGACACGCTCCAAAAAGAAAAATTGATCGTCTTTTTGAGCTCTACGTGCTTGTTGGATCAAAATCATTGTTAGCAATTAGACACTGCCAATATTGAAAGAAATCAATTGGTAAGACCTTTGCAACAAATGACAAATCAAAGCATGAATGCACACATCATCGTCATAAGCATGCCAAAAGCACAAGTGCATGAGATGACCATAGCATAGAACATGGCATCCAACATAAAGCATCAAGGCACATGGAAGAACAAAGCATCATGCATCAAGCTACATCAAGCAAAGGAGACAACGACATTGACATCAAGCATTGAGAAGCAAAAACCTTACCACCTTTAGCCCATATGTTTTGTAAATCAAACATGACCACCTGAGAGTAGCTATGAAAGCACCCAGGGGAGGTATTGACATGTAAAAGCCACACTTGACCACCTTAAGTAGCAATGCAAGCACTAAGGGGAGGTGATGGATTTGTAACTCACATCTGACCACCTTGCAGTGGCCAAAGGATCATGGCACCAAGGGGAGGTGTTGAGATATGGTGCCATGAGCACATAATGAAAGGTTGAGGTATGTGTTAAGGAATATATTAAAGTAGCCACCCTAGGATGTGGACTACAAGATGTGGAGATGTGGATTGAGGATATCCACAAGGAGAGATGTGGACCAGAGGATTCCATAGATGTTGACTATTCAAAGGGCACTCTCTATATAAGAGGCCTATCATGTATTGTTGAGAACACACATTGCAAGAGATATAGATTTGCTATCTCCCTCTCATGTCTTATTTAGTGTGCTTTGAGCCTCCTTAGTTCTTCCACTAATCTTGTGTGCACTAGGCTAAGTACGATTTGCACTTTGTCATGGCTTGCTAGGCTTGTGGCGGTCTATGGTGTTTGGCCGTTTGTGGTTTTTGCTTGTTGCAGAGGTTGTAGGCATTGCGTGGGTGCCTTTTAACTCATAGTAGATGTTGGAGGTGCCTGATGGAGTCGAAGCTGGTCGAGGGAGTTTTGTGGAAAGCTGCGTTTGGTCGTTGCTGCCCTGCGGTCGTTTGTGTAGGAGGAATTTATGGGCGATTGGAGATCAGTGCTATAGAGCCGACTTAGAGTGTGGATGCTCGCAATACTTGAGGTCGTTAAGCATGACAGTCTGTCGAGGCTACTAGTCCCTATCTGGAGAGGTCATAGGCTGGGGAAGCTCGTGGGTTGCTGGCGATGGCACTTGCAAGCCAACCGGTGAGCTTCGTTTGAGAGTCTGTCTCATTGGTGAGTTGTTGATGAGCTAAAGCAAGGCTGGAGTTATTGGTGTGGGCACTATTTGGAGCTCGGGGATGACTGACATTGGAGCTGCAGATGAAGCTGTGGGCATCACAGGTGCTCCGAGTCATGGCCCATGAGGATTTCCTGGCTGCTATTGTTGCCCGTGTAGCCAAGGGTGGTAGTCCCTTGACTCATTGTAGAAGCAAGTAGATGGTCATTGCTTGGAGTGGCTAGTGCAGTTGGCAATAGCATGGGGCATTGTCTATAGAGGATCTTGGTTACTGGGCTATATGGAGTCCCTTGAGTCTCTAGCATATGTAGCCATTGAGGTTAGAGAGGCTGAGGCTAGTCGATGCTTGTTGGAGAGGCTGAGGCTAGTCGATGCTTGTTACATATTTTGTTGGAGCCACTTTTCTTGCATGCCTTTTGCTTTACTTTGCACGTGGCATTGGAAGAAAGACTCTCCTCTCTCTATTTGTCTGACTCTCCTCTCATGGATCTCTCACAATAGAGAGACTCTCTCAAAAAGAATCCTCAAGAAAGAGAATACTAAGAACACTCCCTATCTCTCTCTCTCTCTCTCTCAAATGAATGGAAACTTTCTCTCACTCACACTCAAGAATCTCTCTCTCTCGAAATACAAAGGAAGAAGAATGGATGGAAACTGCTTCTCTTCCTTAAGCAATGAACAAAAATATGGGCGGAAAATTTTCAAATGGACCAAAATTCTATCACTTAACGGAAGTGAAAGAATGAACACAAGATCGCTCAATCTCTCACACTCTCTTGTATGGATCACAATGCCTCAACGGAAGGCAAGGGAATTCTGATACCATGAAAAAATATGAAGAGGGGAGAGAGAAGATGTGGAGATGAGGAAAGATGGCACAGCTAGAGAGCACACCACAAATGACTAACTGTACACTAGATTTAGTTGAAAATGTAGAATATATACAAACCCATTTAGGGTTAGGGTTAAGGCATCTAACCCTTTCCGTTATAGCACTCTATATGTATTAGTTCTATGCACATGTAATCACATGATGTGTGGTCTCTCATCAACACACCAAATGGGATCCCAATCTACCATAACATCATAATTCACATGTATCTCATCTCTCCCACATGTCGACACTGAAACAATGAAGGCTGCTTTCTCTTCGACATACCCTTTACTAAAAGCTCCAAGAGAAATGTCCAATCAGAAACATAAGAAGAAAGGATTTCAAACCATTGAAAGCAATCATACATGAGAAATATGGAATAGACAAAGCATTCTTGCAAAAGAAATACACACAATATCTTCAGTTATAGAAACTTGCATTTCAATGCATGTCCAAAGCACTCATGCAGCAAAAATGTCCGAACTTGAATGGACCAGGCAAATTCTTTGCAATGCATTCATAGAAAACTTTTTTTTTTCAAAAGAAAGAGGGTTGAATTATATTACTTCACACATATACAGCTTGTTCAACTATTAAAGATGAACAAAAGGAATTGAGAATAGAACAAAAAGCAAATCATACATCAGGTATAGACTGAGGGTCTTTGGACTTGGCTTCTTTGAAGTCTTTGATCAAAGTCTTTTTATCTTGAAAGAAAGCTAATTTTCCTTCTTTTTTGGCTGCCTTTACCTTTGCAAGCTCCAAGGTCTTATTCTTTAGCTGATATTTTGTGAGTTCCTCTGCCATCATACATGCTTAATCCTTTCAGCTTATTCGATTGTCTGACAGCCTGAGTTCTTTCATCTTTTGACTCAAAGGTAAGGATTGCATGCGATCTGTTGAGAAACCATGCTCAACATCATGTGATCATATGTGCATAGCACTAACCCAATAGAGTGCTATAAAGGAAAGGGTTAGATGCCCTAAACCTAACCCTAAAAGGGCTTGTATATATTCTACAATTTCAACTAAATCTAGTGTATGGTTAGTCATTTGTGGTGTGCTCTCTAGCTGTGGTCGACTAAATCTACAATTTCAAGTAAATCTAGTGTACAGTTAGTCATTTGTGGTGTGCTCTCTGTAGCTCTGCCCTCTCTCCTCACCTCCACTCTTCTCCTCTCCCCTCTTATTTTGTCATGGTATGAGAGCATGGTTCTACCTTCTACTGAGGTTCCATCTTTGTGAGAGTGTGATAGAGTGATTGAGAGAGTGAGAGTTCTCTTGAGTGATCATGAGTTCCTTCCGTTCACTTCCCTAGAGAGAATTTTGTCCATTGAAAGAAAATTTCCGTTCATTGTGATTTGAGAGATTTCCATTGAGAGTGTTTCCATCATTCTTCTTTCTTATTGAGAGAAAAGAGGTATTCAGTTGAGAGAGAGAGAGAGAGAGAGAGAGAGAGAGAAAGAGAGAGAGAGAGAGAGAGAGAGAGAGAGAGAGAGAGAGAGAGAGAGAGTAGATATTCATTCTTGTGAGAGAGAGATAGCGGTTCATTTGATTGAGAGAAAGGAGTCATTTTTGAGTATTGTTCTCCTATCGTACTCCATTTGAGAGATAGAGGGAGATTCTATAGAGAGAGAGACTCTTTACAAGGCTAGCTTCTGTGCTGCCAAATAGCTCCAGAGATCTCTTGGAGTGGCTTGGGGCACCTCATGGTTCCACTATTTGGATATTGCCACGTGTTGAGAATCTTAACAAAAATTACATGTGCAATCAAAATCACATTGACATGAGACATTATTACAATGTACTAATAGAAGAGATGTGTCCATCAAGTTATTCCAGACTTGGGGGAACCGATTGCAAAATTTGCATTGGAATCATTTCTCACTATTGTTCGAGCTCCTTTATAGCACTTTAATCAGTGAATACTTTAAATCCTTTTGTGATTTCACTTATTAAACTTTGAATTTTTTGTAATCCACTTGCAAAATTTCTTATACTATTCTAATGTAATCCAGGTCACTCCAAATAAGTTTGGGATCTTTGGTACCATCTATGATCAAAAGTACCTCAATTTATATAAACAATATCTATGCAAAATTGATGGCCAAATGCACATGGTATATTATGCCTTCTATTGAATAGAAACTTAAATGTGTGGATTCAAATATTTAGAATACATCTATGTCCTATCTAGATCTGATTCCTAGATCCAAGTCTAATCTGGTCTAGTCTAGTTTGGTTTTGGGTTTGGTCTAGTCCCATCAGATTGCTTTGGCCTAGTCTATATTTGGGTCCCCTCCATCTAGTTTGATAAAGATCTAGATTCAAGTCCTGACTGGATCCTAGATCGCAATTCAATCTAGATCTTGACTTAGATTGGATCCTAGATTTTGGGTCCATAAATCAAAGTTTCTCTTGCCACCCATAAGTTTAGAATGTTGTTGGTGCACCTCTCTCTCTCTCTCTCTCTCTCTCTCGTTGCATCCGTTTGTCCATTCGTCCGTTCATTCGTCTATCCATCCGTTCATCTGTCTATCTGTTTATCTATCTATCTGTCTGTCCCTCTCCTAATCCACCTCTCTCTCACCTAAGCCACCTCTCTCTAGCATGAGCCTCTAGCTACTATCTATATTTCTCGTTGCATCCCCACCTTGTAGTTGTGCCTCTTGCCTCATCAATAGCATGTCGTGCCACTCAACAGTCGCTTCAATTGCCTTATGTGCCCTCTACTTTAGTTTGCCTCATAGAAATTCAACTCGAGGGATTCACATGCAAAAGCCTCCAGTAAAGGTCCCAAGTTAGACTTTAAGTCACTTAGCTTGCTCGCTCCTTAGATCGCCTTTCATAGATCCTTTTTAATTTTGCACTAGTTTTGAGGGGGAAGGGGGGGGGGGGGTCACAACTCATGAAGTAGGTTAGGGGGGCAATTCATGTGACATCCGTTAGGTTGATTCCCCCATCTAAGCTTTAGGGGTTAAGATATAGTAAGGGGGAAGGCACGCTTCAACCAAGGCCACTATGGACTTGCAGTCATCAATCATGTTGACTCCCTCTATTTTTGCAGCAAAGAAACCCTCTTACTCTACCATTGCTTTAGCCCCAACACAAAGCCCCCCTATGCCCTGACTTTCCATAGATATCAAAGCAATCTTGCCCCACATGAGCAGATTTATATCTTACAATGAGGACCTAGAGGTGCAAAGAATTTCTTACAATGAGGATCTAGAGGTGCAAAGCTCGAAATTGCTTCTTTAAGGTAGAGGAAATAGTCACCATCCAAGTCTATGAAGCAGGGACTCACAGCCACTATGAACTCCAAGATTAACAAATGTGGTGTTTACAAGGAGGTAAAAGAGCAAGAAACCAAGGCTACCAATGATTGCATAGCAAACATAGGAGGGTTACAAAGGGTTGGAGTGTGGGGGAGGGTAACTAAGCTTGACTATCTCAAGAAAACAATCCCCCAGATTGAGGAGGACTTAGAAGAAACAGATCATGTCCTCCAAAAAGGGACACAAGTAAGGGTAATCTTCAAGGACAAGCTAGCAAAGAGCAAAGTTCTCCAACAAACCAATAAGCTGAGAGGTACCAAGACATGGGTTTCAAGGGAGCTCACCTCGACTAGCTTAAAGTCAAGAACTCAAAATTAGCCAAAGTGAAAGAAGCCTGGAAGGAAGGAATGTGGCTCATTATTGAGATGGAATAGTAGTAATCAGAGGTTTCAAATCTAGACCCAAAGATGTTCGGTCTTAAAATTATGTAATTAAGGCCATTTTAAGATAGGACTAGAATATATTTGTGTGTTATCATAATTTTGAGTTGAGATGCCTTGCACACTCCTCGTCCCTCTTTAACACTCAAAGATGTATTAGCACACTTTTTTGGCTATGAAATTTATCCCATAGGATCATGAGGCTTTTTGAAGACATTAAGGAAGTGGATTTGTTGTTGAGGCTCAAAAATGTGTGATACTTGTGCTAAAAGGATTGCATGATATAATGAGTGTGTAGAGCACAAAAAATTGAGCATTTTTCCTTTTTGGAGCACCCTCAAATTCTTCCTAGATCAAGAGATATAGCTTGATCTAGTTGGAGGGCCAAAAGGATGCAAATGTGCTCATTGATGATGTGGCACTCAGGGGGTCACATGCAGTGATGATGTGGTAGATAGGTGCACATGTAGTGTGTGCACAATGTGCCTAGCATGAGCTCAATGTGCCTGCAGGGGTCAATGCCATGTGGCACTTACTGAGGTGGATGCTGATTGGGTAGGATGAGGTGTCACTTCACTGACCTAACCCAGGGTCAAGTTGGTCTAACCAAGGTCAAGTTGACTAACCTAGGGTTACAGAGACCATGGTGATGTGGCAAAATGGTCAATGACATGTGGATGATGATGTGGACAATCGGTGGTGATGTGGCCTAGGGCTCGGGGTACTAATGTGGCACTTGGATAAGCTTGATGACATGGTAGCCAGGGTGGACTGCTGATATGGCACCTACGAGTCACCAATGACATGGCATTGGAGATAAGGCCACCATGTGGCAACCATTTGACCACACCTATGTGTGTGGTGACTCGGGGTGGATAAGGGCCAGAATATTCCTAGATGCCAACGAAATTTTTGAAGATTCTATCAACAGAGTCATTGAAGGCACTAAGAGCAAACATGTCGATGTGTTTTGTTGGAGATATGCGAACATCGGTGCTATTCGTTTTGAGGGGCCCATGTATTTTGATAGTCCGTTGTTGCTTTGGAGAGCCGTCGTGGGTAGCCGGTGCTGAGGCAAGCGAAGCTGCAAGAGCCCCGCTTCTAGCTTTGCTATGAGAGCCTTTGCTAAGGCTGTGCTAGTTGAGGAGAGGCTACGTGGAGTCTCTAGTGGCTGGAGTGCTGGCCGATTGGAGATGTGTCATGGTGGTCGGCTTGAGAGGTGAGGAGCTTTGCAATGTCATCGGTTGTAGGAGCTGTAGGAGTCGACGAAAGGAGCCATTTCATTGTTGCTGACGGAGTATATCTGCAATCTTGCACTGTGTCATGGATGTTGTGGAGGCTGGAGTAGCCATTGTGAGCCAACCGTTGTGGTAGATGAGCATCATATGAAGGTGTTTGGAGACTCGTTATTGGAGCCATGAGAGGCAGCTACTTATCAGAGGCTTTGGAGGTAGAGGCGATTGCCTGCTAAGCCTCATAGGTTTATAGAGGTAGAAGGATGGCCTTTCCTCTTATGCTTTTATGAACTGGATAGTACACATGCAAAACAAGAAGCAGAAAAAGCTAGAAAAAGAGAAGTCTATTGAGATCTAAAGAGATGCAGTTGAAGTTAAAGTTGAGGTAGTCAAAGAAGGCTATGGAATAGAAATGGTCAACAAGCAAGATGCAGCCTTAAATGTGCAAAGGGGCAGATCACAGTTCAGGGGGAAGTCCCAAGAAAGAGGGAAGTCTCGTAGCAAATCCAGGGCACGGAACATTGAGTGTTACCACTGTGGCAAGAGGGGCCATATGAAAAAGGATTGCTATAAGCTAAAAAGAGAGCAAAAGGATAAGAAAAAGAATGCAAATTGGGGTGCAAATCAAAAGGAAGAGAGTCCAAGGGAGGACAAAGGAAAAGTGAAGATCGAGGAGATCAATGCAGTCACACATGATAGTGACAATGACGTTCTCTTCATGTCTAGTTTATTTGTAGAGTTGCTTACCACTTCAGATGATGCATATTCCCAGGATTGGATTTTGGATTCTGGTGCTTCATTCCATGTTACTCCCCATAGGGAATGGTTCTCCACTTATGACAGTGGAAAGACAGGTTGTGTGCATCTTGGAAATGACTATGCATGTGACATAGTGGGAGTAGGTGACATAAAGTTTTCTTTTGCAAATGGGTCTGCATTTGTTTTGAAACATGTGAGACATGTGCCTAAGCTGACCAAGAGTCTTATTTCAGTGGGTCAGCTAGATGATGCTGGTTTTCACACCACTTTTGGCTTTTAGAGTTGGAAAATTCAGAAGGGCTCTATGCTTTTGGCCAGGGGTGCCAAGTGTGGGACTTTGTATCCCTTACATGTATCAGGGGTATTTGATCATGTTGTTGCAATAACCGAGCAGCCAAGCACTTCTTTGTGGCATTGCAGGTTGGGGCACATGAGCCAGAATGGAATAAAACTCTTATGCCATTTGGGTTATGTACCGCATTTGAGTTTCTCTGATTTTGAATTTTGTGAGCATTGTCTCTATGGGAAGCAAACTAAATCAGCCCATAAAAGAAGGGGAAAGAAAGAGTTTGAAAAGCTTGATTTGGTGCATTCAGACGTATGTGGTCCCATGCCTACACGGTCATTAGGCGGGGCTGAATACTATGTGACATTCATTGATGATGCAACTAGGAAAGTGTGGGCTTATGCTATAGCTCAGAAGAGTGATGTGTTCCAGGTATTTCAGAAATGGCTGGCCTTGGTTGAGAATCAGTCAGGTAGAATGCTTAAATGCCTACGGACTGACAATGGTGGAGAGTATCTCTCTCATGACTTTCAGCATTTCTGTGATACACGTGGGATTAAGAGGGAGCTCACATCCCCTCGTACTCCAGAGCAAAATCCAGTTGCAGAAAAGATGAACCGTACCATTCAAGAAAGGTTGCAATGCATGCTTTCCAATGCAAGCCTTTCTAGTGGTTTTTGGGCTGAGGCAATGAAGACTGCAGTGCATGTGATCAATAGATCACCTAGTAAGAGTTTGGATGGTGGTATTCCTGAAGAGGCATGGAGTGGCAACAAGCCCTCTTACTCTCATTTGCACATATTTGGGTGTGAGGCATATGCACATGTGCCAAAAGAGCTTCGAAAGAAGCTAGATCCTAAGTCTAGAAAATGCATCTTTCTAGGTTATGGTGAAAGTGGAGAGATGGGCTATCGTCTCTGGGATCCAGAAGCAAAGAAGATCATACGTAGCCATGATGTGGTCTTCAATGAGAAGAAGATGCATAAGGCACCCATGAGGGATGTGGAAATGAGGAGAATCACTTTCCAGGATATGAATCCACCTGCATATGTTGATAGACAGCAAGCTGTCCATGCACCAAATGTGCAAGAAATGGTACCACCAAGTACTCCCACAGGTATACAATCAAGGGTAGATGATGGATCATCTATTGGTGGAAATGATGAGCCAAATGTGGCTGATATGCAGGTGGGACAGCAAGCTGAAATGCCCTTGAGAAGATCATCTAGAGTGTCTAGACCACCTGATAAGTTTGTTCCAGGGGTAGACTATGTGATGCTTACTGATTGCGGGGAGCCTTCTTGCTACAGAGAGGCTATGATGCGTGAGGATCAACGCAAGTGGGAGTATGCTATGCAATCAGAGATGAGTTCACTTATGAAGAATAAGACTTGGGACTTGGTTTCTTTGCCACATGGAAAGAAAGCCTTGCCATGTGAATGGGTCTACAAAATGAAGGTCACAGGTGATGATGTGCCTAGGTACAAGGCCCGTTTGGTTGCTAAAGGGTTCAAGCAAGAGAAGGATGTGGACTTTGATGAGATATTCTCTCCGGTTGTGAAGATGACCACACTTAGATGCATGCTTGGATTAGTGGCATCAGAGGATATGGAGCTTATGCAAATGGATGTCAAGATAGCTTTCTTGCATGGGGATTTGCATGAGGAAATTTACATGGTGCAACCGGAAGGCTTTGAAGAAAAGGGCAAAGAGAATTTAGTTTGCAAGCTGAAGAAGAGTCTCTATGGTCTTAAGCAAGCACCTAGAGAATGGTATCAGAAGTTTGATGCTTTCATTCGGTCCCAGGGTTTTAGAAGGAGTGAAATTGATCACTGCCTCTACACTAAAAGAGCTAAGGATAATAGCCTGATAATCTTGGCACTATATGTGGATGATATGCTATTGGCTAGCAAGAATACTTATGAGCTAGATGCATTAAAGGCCAAGTTGCATGAGGCCTTTGATATGAAGAATTTGGGACTTGCAGGTCATATTCTTGGTATGCGCAACGCGCGTCATCGGAGTAGGAAACTCCTTTGGCTTTCACAAAAAGAGTATGTTACAAAAGTATTGCAGCGTTTCAATATGGAGGGGGGGAAGGCAGTGAGTACTCCATTGCCTCCATATGTGAAACTGAGTCATACAGATAGTCCCAAATCAGATGAGGAGAGGGCCATGATGGCCAAGGTTCCTTATGCATCAGCAGTTGGGAGTCTTATGTATGCTATGATAGCTACTAGACCAGACATTGCATTTGCAGTGGGAGTTGTTAGCCGGTATATGGCTAATCCAGGAAAGAGGCATTGGGAGGCAGTTAAGTGCATCATGAGGTACATGAAAGGTACCAAGGAGATGTGCATCTGCTTTGGTAAAGGAGACATGCGTGTACTTGGGTAAACAGATTCAGACTATGCAGGGCATGTGGATAGTAGGAGATCCACTTCTGGTTATGTGTTCACCTTTGCAGGTGGTGCAGTGTCGTGGATGTCTCGCACACAGAAGTGCGTTGCTTTGTCTACCATAGAGGCTGAGTATGTTGCAGCCACAGAGGGTTGCAAGGAGGCTATATGGCTTGATCGGCTAGTGGGAGATTTGGGGATTCATACAGGTGTACCGACATTGCATAGTGATTCCATGAGTGCTATTTAGCTAGCACGGAATCCGATCTTTCATGCAAAGACCAAACACATTGAGGTCAGGTACCATTTCATCAGGGAGGTACTTGAGGACAAGCGCATAGAGCTTGTCAAGGTTCATACAGATGATAACCCTGCAGATATGCTGACGAAGAGTCTACCTAGTCAGCGGTTTGAGTATTGTCGTGTATTGATGGGCATTGGATAGTATGCTCGCTGGTTGTTCTCCCTTAAAGGCACATTGTCCTTTAAGTGGGAGGTTGTGGGGGTTAAAGGTCACTGTGCCTTTACCCCGGTTATGTACAATACTCAAACACATATATAAATGAATGAAAAAGAAGATTAGGGTGGTTCTGCACCCACCAAAACTTGTGTGGCTCTCTGTCTCTCTCTCTCTCTCCTTCTTCCGTTCTTGCTTCCGTTGAGAGCACTCTCAATTGCTACTCTACCCAACTATTAAGGTCTAAATCTATGTGTTTTATAGGCTCCTCTTGTAGTTCCTATGGTCTACCATCATTTTTGAGACATTGTTAATATATCCCATGCTTGCAATTATCATCTGCCACATTTCCTCTTGCTACATTCTACTTTCAATCCATGGTCCAGTCTATGTTAGGTCTTACAATAGCTTGTGCGCTACTTGGCTATGCCTACCAATCTTTTATTGCTTTGTGTATCCATTTGCAAGCTTCTTTGCCTTGTTAGTTGTTGTCACTACCCTCAGACATAATCTACATCAGTTGCATCCGGTCCATGCTCTTTGATTGTGTTTTAGTCTGCATGCTTTTTACGTGTAGCTCTTTGCCCATGCATGTAGCTCTTGTGTGCTATCTTTTGTCTTGTGCCACATTGCAAGAATTTTTGATTGGTTGCTTCTTGCATCAGTTTATTCCATTACTTTTGTTGCATTTAATGTTCTCTTCTTACCTCATGACACATTTCATCAACTTGTGTCATGCCTTTTTTGGGAAGCACCCTATCTCAGATTACTCGGACACACACCTTGGTATAAACTATAACATCGTATAGGGGGGATCTTTGTATCCCTGATAATCTGGCTTCCCATTTGGTAGAGCAATCGTAAAGAATGCATAGATTTGTCCTATTACCACATGGTGGTCTCATGCCTACTTGCAAGTAGTCAGATCTCTTGGAGCTCTGATACTATGTTGATATTTTCAACATGTAGCAATATCCAATCAACTTTTGTCATGCCTTTTTCTCAAAGAACCCAAGATTTGTCGTATTACTCCATGGTGGTCTCATGTCTACTTGCAGGTAGTCAAATCTCTTGGAGCTCTAATACCATGTTAATATTTTCAGTTGAAGCCATGTACCAAGGGTTCACAAATCTCCAACCACATAGCTAGTCCAAGAGACCTCAACCACTTAGACAGTCTAATATATAGCTTGATACTATACTACCCACTTTGTATGTGGTTAAGCCCATTTCACATTTCCCATGTGATAATTTCAGATGAGGTTATAATCCCTCTCCCTTCTTGTACCTTCATGTCATCACTCATGCTTGCACACATTCTAACAAATTTTTGGCTTATAACATGTGAATACTATTACAAAATTTACTTATATGTAACAAGCTAATTCCCAATCCAATCAGTTAGATATGAAATGGTGGTATGCATTTCATGATGTATCTTGAAAAAAAGAAGTATCTACAGATGTGAATGTTGAGGATGAGGATTCTAAGATGTCATAGCAATTGATGGGCATGTAGTTGTTTTCATTGTTTCTCCCTTTTACCCTTATCATACACTAATATTGTTTTTGCCCTCATGTGAGCATGAGGGTATATAGTTGGTTTGGAGGATGCAAATACTTATAGTGTTAAAATGAGGCAACAAGTCATACAAGCATGGGAGAGAGAATGTGGCCAATTGACTATACAAAACGTAAGATCACTACAAAAAAGATCATAATTTAAAAGCTTATTGTAGATTGATACATGTCGTGGCTCAGCAGCCTATTGTCACTTTGTAAAGTAATACCCATGTCATGGATTAGCATGTGGTGGTCACTTTTTTGGTCATATGAGATAAACCAAAAGTTCTTGTTTGGAGGGTATTGGTGGCCGACTATCATTGAGAGTTGGTCGAAGAGAAAGTAGGATAGCCCAAAAGATCCTCTTTAGAAGTAGTGCTGGTTGACTACCATTGAGAGTTGGTCGAAGGAAAAGTAGGGTAGCCCAAAAGATCCTCTTTAGAGGGTATTGGTGGCCGATTAGATATGGTCAAAGAAAAATTAAGATTCAACCATTAAGTCTTATTGTGACTGTACTCCATTTGAGAAATGGTATGAATTTTTGGGACCATTTCACCTCCTTCTTATTGAGGAAGTGATATATAGTAGTAGATATTGACTACTTTATAAAGCGGTCATAAATTAGTAGCCATGATTGAAGATGATCCTCCCACTAAGGTAGATTTCTTTGTAGACCTTATCGTTTTTTGATTTGGGGAACTAAAAAAGATCATCTTATTGATTGAAAAACTCATTTTATGAATGAATTTATAGAAGAATTGATCAATTGACTCTCAATTGTGCATGGAGCAATGATGCAATATACTCCTAACACTAATAGGTAGGACAAAAGCATGAATAAGATCTTGGGATTGATTCTATGAAAGGTAGTTAACATTCATCTAAGGGATTGGGACCAAAATTTTCCTCAAGTGTTACATTCATATAATCTCATACATAACAAGAATACATAGTATTCTTGATACTTTGATATCGAGTGTGTTTTCCTATCAAAAAGGAAACTTTGATAATCAACACTATGCTCCATCATAATTTGGGAGATCTTGTAGCAATCAAGCAAAGAAACTACCAAATTTTTACAATAGACAATGAGTAGAGGGAACACGCATGTTTGAATACTCTCATAAAAAAGAAATAGCAAACCTTATCGATTCTTAAAAGTTTCAAAGCTTATAGCCAGAACTGGTGAAAGTGGTCAATGTAGGCCAAAATGACATCGTCCAGTTCATGATGCTCTTCGGAATAATATTTCTAATATGTCTCATATCAATAAGGTAAAGCCTTTCAACCTAGTCAAGCAACACCAACATAGCATAGTCCACACATTACTAATGGCATATCATCACCACCCACATAGAGTAGTCCCCACATGACTAATGGCATAGAGTAGTCCACACATGACTAATAGTAGTTCATGACCTCTTGCCTATAACCCATTTATAAAGGGGTCAATACTAAAATATCTAAAATAAAATTTTCCTTCAATAATTATGTAGTACAGATGATGGCTCTGTCCACCCATGTGCTCCCATAGTGGAGCTTAGATGGCGATCTAGAAAGATACTAGGTGAAGAGCTACTAGCTGGAAGATCTGATCTGATCTGAATTAATCTGATACAATGGACTGGGGAGATCGCCTCTTTATATAGCTATGAGGGCGGTAGTTGGATCAATGTAGTCGGTGGAACCGACTAGTCAACCTAGTCGGTGAAGCCGACCATTCAACCTAGTCGGTAGAATCGACTAGTCGTCCATGGAATATTTAGGGAATATTCCCTATACCATCGCCTCGAGGGCTCTCGCCCTCGAACCTCCACCAAGGGGGTTGTTGGCCCCCCTAGGACCCCCTAGCTAGGGGCCCGCTGGCCCCTCTGGGCCCCCCCAGCAAGAATAGGGGGCTCCCACACAGTCACCTTTCTACCATCAACGATCTCATTGATAGACCTCATCTGACATGCAAGTCAGAATCCATCCAGTGTCCCGGGCTCACACATGGCTTCTCCTCATATGGGGGCCTTACAACTTGAGCACCTTGGACCATTGGTGGTTACCAAGAGGGTGGGGCATTGAGCATATCTAACACCCCCCCCTCAATGAACTACCTTCTCGGCCCAATGCTGAGTCTCTGAAGATGACCTTGAAGCTGATCCTTCTTGAGTTCCTTGGTGAAGATATCTGCTCCATTTTGCTCTGTTGGATAGTAGACCAATTCCACTATCCTGTCCTTGATCAAATCATGCACATAGTGATACTGAATCTCTATATGTTTTGTGGGCGCATGAAACATTGGATTTTTAGTAATGGCCATGCAACTTTGATTGTCGCACCTCAGCACAATTGCCTCATCCTTTTGCACTCCCATGTGCCATAAGATCCTCCTCTCACTACTTCACAAGCAACAAAACATGCTGCCTTGTACTCAGCCGTGGTAGAAGACAATGCCACTGTTGGTTGTTTCTTACTGATCCAAGAGAAGATACCTGAACCTAAAGAGAAACAATATCCAAAAACTGATTTCCTAGAATCAACATCTTTAGCACAATCTGAGTCACAATGACTAGCCAAGGAAGTGCTCATACCATAAGTGATGCCATATTCAAGAGTGCCCTTCACATACCTAAGCACATGCATCCCTGCATTCCAATGATTCTCTTGGGGCTTATTGGAGAACTTGCTCAAAACGCCAACACGAAAACTGATGTCTGGTCTGGTGTTGCACAGATAGATGAGACTGCTGACCAACTTCCTGTACCTCCCAATGTCTGTTGGTGGTGAGGCATCCTCCATAGATAGCCTCGCATTTACCTCCATAGGTGTAGCTATCTCCTCGCACTCGAACATACCAAATGCCTTCAAGATCTCCCTTGCATATTTTTGCTGAGAGATGAAGATCTTGCCTGGCTCTTGCTAGACTTCAATCCCCAAATAGTAGTGCATCAAGCCTAAGTCTGTCATCTCAAACTCTATGCTCAACGCCTTTCTAGTTTGCTGGATCATCTCTTCATAGTCACCTGTAATAAGGAGATCATCGACATATAGAACAATAATAGCAGATTTTCCACCTTTCCTTGTTCTCAGAATGGGGGGCCTCAAACCTAGGTGGCTGAGCCACGTACACCTCCTCCTTGAGGTCACCATTCAAGAATGCTAATTTAACATCCATTTGATAATCTAGCCACTTTTTATGGGCAGCCACCGATAGTACTGTGCGAATAGTGGTCATTCTGGCAGTTGAAGTGAAAGATTGCTGAAAATCAAACCCTTCAACCTGCGAAAATCCTTGTGCAACCAATCTGGCTTTGTACTTTTCCAAAGTCCCATCGGCCTTGTACTTTACCTTCCAAACCCACTTCGTGCCAATAACCTTTTTGTTAGGTGGTCAATCTACCACTCCCAAGTTTCATTCTTCATGATGCTATCATATTCTACTTGCATTGCATTTTTCCAATCTCGGTCTGCAAGTGCTTCCTCCAAATTCGCAACAGGCTCCTTTACTTCTGCAATAATCTCAGCCATCAAGGCCATATTGACTATGTGAGCAGAAGCCCTCCTTTGATCCTCGATTTTTTGAGACCCGCCTTGGTCCATCTTCATGTTGCTCAACAATAGACATAGGCATCTTGTTATCATGGTCGTAGAGCTCCCTTACGCATCACGGCAATGGCTTTTCCGGTGGTGTAACAACAAGTTGGTGACTTATACCTTCATTATCTAATATTTCCTCCTCCTTTATAGCTCCTAGGATAGGTCCATAGTGAATTACCTCTTTGCTTGATGATAAAGTGGAAGAGCTCTTCTCTACCTCCACTGCATGTGGCAGCTCCTTGAACACCACATTGCAGCTTGCTATGATCTTCTTTGCCTCTCGGTCATACAACTTATAGGCTTTCTTCTCATCACAATAGCCTAAGGAGATACATTTGGTGCTTTTTGGTTGTAGCTTGTTTCTCTCTTTGTTTAGTACATGCACATAGCATTCACACCCAAACATTCTAAAGTGGGAGACAGATGGCTTCTTAGCGCTGTAAGCCTCATGTGGTGTTTTACCTTTGAGTGCCTTTGTATAGCTGTGATGATTAAGGATGTAAACCGCAGTATTGACAACCTCAGCCCAAAAGTGGTTTGGCAATCTAGCACCTTTCAACATACACCTCCCCATCTCCATGGTGGTCCGCATTCGGCATTCAACAAACAAATTTTGCTGAGGCATATGTGGTGTCGTCGTTTGTCGCTTAATCCCTTTGCTCTTGCAAAAATCTCCAAACTTTGTAGAAACAAACTCACCACCACCATCCGATCTGATTTTCTTCACTTTTCTCCCTGTTTCATTTTCAACAAGCTGTAGCCATTCTTTCAATTTACCAAAAGCTTGAGCCTTTTCACGAAGAAAGTACACCCATATCTTCCTACTGGTCATCGACAATCAATAAAAAATAGGAAGATCCCCCAAGGCCTGTGTAGGCATCTTACCGCACAAGTCAACATGCACCAACTCTAGAGGAGTGTTTGCTCTATTCTTGCTTTCTTGTGGGAATTCCTTTTTCTGTTACTTGCCCATTATGCAAGCTTCACATGGTTCTTTGATTTCTGCTACTGCAGGTAAGTGAGCAACCATACCTTACTTCTGCATCTCCTTTAGCACTGCAAATTTGATGTGGCTGAATCTTTCGTGCCAAAGTCTGCTTTTGCCCACTCTAGCGGTGGCTGTAAGAGCACTTAGCTCATGTAGGTTGTTCCTCCTTACTCCTGTGCCAACAAGATTGCCAGCACTATCCATAATTTTTGCTCCTGTCTTGTTGAACCTCACCTCATGGTCAAGGTCAGTTATGGAAGCAACTGATAGCAAATTTCTCTTGATTTGTGGAACATACAACACATTGGATAGTTTCTTAACATCTCCATTTACAAAAACAAATGAAACCCTACCTATACCCTCAACAGGGCATTTTGCATTATTTCCAACCATCATGGTGATGGGTTCCTGTAGAGGCTACATGGAACAATATAGACCCTTCTTGCAGGTCATGTGATCAATGGGAGGCACCACTCTCCAACACCCATGAATCAGTGGTGGTTGACGCTTCTTGAACTGAGGAACGCTCTTCCTCAATGGCTAGAAATAGATCCACCAACTCTGCCTCTGCTGTGTTAGCTATCTCTTTCCCCTTATCTATCTTCAGGGTACCATTCTTTTCATCTGCTTTCTTGACCCAACAATTTGCAATCACATGGCCCTTCTTCTTGCAGTAGAAGCATTCTCCCTGAAACTTCTTCTTGCCTCCCTTCTTCTTTTTGTCACCACTAGTAGAGGACTCACCTTTGGTGGAGGAACCACCTTTGCCTTTCGCAATGGGCAGAGAACGCAGCATCCCCATTGCCGCCTCCATCTCATGCTTTAAGCCTCAATTCATCCTTCATAAGTAAAGCACAGAAGTCCTCAAATGACAATGGTTGGGGTCTCACCTGAGTATTAAGCGATGTTACCAGTCCATCAAACCTTGGTGGACATGTTTGGAGACACCATCGAGCTAGCTTTTCCCTAGTCTTTTGTATCCTAGCACCATCCATCTGGTCACGTAGATTTCTGATTTTGATTATTAATGCCTCCGTTGTCTCTACTTCATTAAAATTCTCAGCTGTGAGCTGATTCTCCAGGTTCTGGATCCTTGTCTGATTTTGCATCTCATACTGACTCTTCAATGTGTTCCAGGCCACAGTTGCCTTAGATGTATGCTAAATCAAGGTCAAAACACCATCAGTAGTACTTGTAACTAGGGCACACAGAGCATCTGCGTTCCTGCATTCCCAAGCTCGTAGAAGGTCGGCATTAGGGGGTATCGTACTCCCCGGATTTGCTGGGTCGGGGGTTCCTTATGGTTCTGGGTCAGTCCCTAGTACTGTCTCTAGAAGCTCATATGAATCCACATAGTAGTAATTTTAAACTTCCATAGAGTGTAGTTCGTACCATCTAGCTTGCCTTCAGTGAAGGCTGGTGGGTGAATCCTCAACACTTGGATTGTTGGTGTAGCAGCAGCTCTTGAACTGGAGCTGCTTCTTGTTGAGCCACTTCCTATTGGCCATCACTCTGTATGTTGTTGAAGCCCTTGCCTCTCTTCTATTCTTTGATCCTTAGAGCCGCTTGGGCTCTGATACCATGTTAAATTACACGGTGCAGTGAAACAGAAACTGAACAATACATAGAAAACTAGAGGGGAACAAAATTTCCTTCAATACTGATGTAGTATAGGCGATGGCTCCATCCACCCGTGCACTCCCACAGTGGAGCTTAGATGGCGATCTAGATAGATACTAGGTGAAGAGCTACTAGCTAGAAGATATGATTTGGATCTGAACTGATCTGATACAATGGACTGGGGAGGTTGCCTCTTTATACCTACGAGGGTGGTAGGTGGATCAACATAGTCAGTGGAACCGACTAGTCAACCTAGTTGGTGAAGCTGACCAATCAACCTAGTTGATGGAACCGACTAGTCATCCATGCAATATTCAGGGAATATTCCTTATACCATCCCCAGCAAGAATAAGGGGCTCCCACACAATCACCTTTCTACCATCAATGGTCTCATTGTTGATAGACCTCATCTGACATGCAAATTAGGATCCATCCAGTGTCCCAGGCTCACACATGGCTTCTCCTCATATGGGGCCCTTACAACTTGAGCACCTTGGACCATTGGTGGTTAGCAGGAGGGTGGGGAATTCAGCATATCTAACAATACTATTGTCCTACCTTGCTATCAAGGCTTAGTCTAAAGGCATTAACCTTGTCTGGGTCACCTATATGTAACCAAAGGTCTTGCAGATTTGCTCAAACCTTTCCACATGGGACACTGGATCTCCTTCTCCCAAGAATTTAGTAATAAGTTTGGAGCTGGTTCTTGATTTACTCCTTAAGGAGTTGGTATCCATTTTAGTGAAGGTTGGTGCATGGTGCTATGTGCACCTTCCTAGTGCTTGCATTAAGATCCTGATTGCTTCATCAATGGGCACCATTTGCGGCACATGAGTATTTATTGGTGGGGAGTGTCTTGTACCATAGTTAGGTGGCACACAAGGTGGATTATAGAAAGTCATTGGCCATGCAAAAGTGTGATTGGCGGGTCCTAATCCATCAGGCCCTGGTACTAGTATTTGATGCAGGCTTGGCCTTATTGTGGCTACATCAATGATGGCCTAAGCATAGGCACACTCACATTAGGTATCGGTCTGTAGGGGGTCGCCATGGGGTAGGGAGTGCCTTCTAGGCCACCTCCCTAGGTTGAGTATAGAGGGGAGTGAGGAACCATTGTTTGTGGCAATGTGTTCCCCCAAAGTCTATCTGCTCATCCATTTGTTCCATAGGATTTGGTGGCCAATAGCTAGGCATCCTTGGCTCGAAGGTGCCACTAAAGGATGGTTCTCCCTCATAGAATTGCACATACAGTTTAGTAGGATTCATCAATGCACAATGGAGGTTGGAATACTCCACATGCTTCTTGGTGTAGATGATGTTGGAGGACCCTATTGCTCCTTAGGCACTCTGGTTTGCCTTGCAAATGGACTTACCATGTCAGGATCAAATCGACGAAACCTTGCCATTATGTTGGAGATTGATTCCTTGAGCCATGAGGTTGTGGTTGAAGGTGTAGGGGAATGGGATTTGGCTGAACTGGAGTTGGGAGCAATAGAGGCCCCATGATTTGGGTTTTCACCCATAACTCCATCAAAGCTCATTGAGTCCTCTAAACTTCAGGTATCGGCATGTGCAATATAGTGCATAGGACCTCACTTCTTAAGGGGCTGCCCTTATAAAGATGATCAACCCCTACCCACAACAACCACCACCAATATGGGCATGCCATTGTGCTCTAGCTATGGGGTGGGCCATGTTACAAGGATGTCCAATGTGTAGGACTGCTAGAATGGCCACAAATCCTAAGACCAACATTAATTTGCTAAGTATTAAAAGGGTCCAAGTTTCTTCGTATCCTTAAACATAATAACTAGGGGCCTAGGCTAGAGCTCTAAGAAAATAATTCCGTAAGTAGGCCAAGAGAGATAGAATGGGTACAACCAGTAAGGGCATCATGACCTCCTTTGAGTCTCATGTTTCTATGATGGAGACTATTTCTAAGCTTCCTCTTGTTGGCTAAATACCTAATTCAATTGGTGAGTATAGAGCAAAGCAAGGATGGGCATCTTTGGGTTAGGTATGTCACCTCTCTTATGTGCAGCTTGTCAAGTTGTGGTTTTTTTAGACTCCGTATACTCAAGGTGGTCACTGACAAATATGTAAGCATAGCATGTAAAATTTTTTTTATGTACTCTTTTTTTAAATATACAAAAGGGTACCATTTAAAGGGGATATTAATGATTGAATAGAAAGAAGGTGCATTTTATTCATGAAAATTTCATTGATAAGGTACTTTTAAATTTGGTCTTGAATGCACGTGATATAAAGGATGTGCATATATAGTGAACCCCCCAAGTCCAATGCATAGGTAAAGAAGACTCAATGAAAGGGCAAACTTGTTCTTTAGGCCCTATTTCCAAAAAGAGTAAGGGAGATTTTCATTATATTGAATTTCATAACCATGACATTGGGGAATTGAATCAAGAGAAGGGTTGGAAGTTCTTAGTAGAGAAGGGTTGGAGGGTCTTAAGAATCTTGTTGGAGAAGTTGTCTACAAAAAGTCTAACAATTGGCCTCAAGACAGTTTCATCAATTACAATGACTTGTGATCATCTCATACAATGAGTTGGAACGTGAAAGGCATGGTTTCATCATGTACAATAATTTATGACCATCTCTCATGATTGTGATCATCTCATACAATAACTTCTCAGATAATGACTTGTGATCGTCTTTGCCTTGAATGTAACATTAACCACATAAGGGTTTAAATGGAAGGGGTTATAAGGCTCCATCACCTTGATTGAGAAGCTTGTTAGTGGGGGTGTCTACCTGTTTTTATAGGCATAATATTGATGATGGGAGAAGTGCAATTGCTCTTGGCCTACGAGTGTGACATACCAACAAAAGGGTATGTGGTGAGATTTATGGGTAGAGGCTTATTCCTTTTACACTGTGTCTCTAAGACTATCAGGAAGGATAGTCTTACATGTTTGCTGGTGCTATGGTTTTGGCTATTTGGAGTGTTTCGTTAAGTATTGATGAGTTCATGTTTTGTGATTGCCTCGCTGATTTTACTAGTATGCCTATATGATGGGGAACTCATTGGAAATGCTGGCTAGTTCACTTGGGAGAGTCTTGGTTATTGCATTGTATGCTCAAGAGGAGTTTGTGGTCAAAAGGGCCTTAATACTCTAAGTTCCAGAGCTAAGATATGCCCGATTATGTGGATGTTTAGCTGCCTAACAAAGTGGTGGTCACTCACAAGGTCCATTTTGAGCCTTTCCTAGATGCATGTTATATTTTTAAGAAGACCAGTGACATAGGAGAAAAGCATCTAAAGGCTGGTGAGTTAGCTCAAACAAAGTCAGGAAACATGAAATTAGATCAGAAGATTCAAGGTGCGATTCCAAGTAATGAGAAGGTGGATGGTGTCAGGGATCCCCTGAAGATTGATGGTAAGATGAGTGAAAGGAAGAATGAGAAGGTGGATGGTGTCAGGGATCCCTTGAAGATTGATGGTAAGATGAGTGAAAGGGATCCCCTGAAGATTGATGGTAAGATGAGCGAAAGAAAAGAAAGGAAGATTGATGGTAAGATGAGTGAAAGGAAGATTGATGGTAAGATGAGTGAAAGGAAATAATTGATGGTGTCAGGGATCCCCTAAAGATTGATGGTAAGATGGTAAGATGAGTGAAGATTGATGATAAGGAAAAGCCTTTGGCTAGTACTAATGAAGAACCTTGGAGGATTGCTGGGTAGAAAGGGAGGACACAGGCTGATTTGCAAAAGGAGGTTTCAAAGTCTTCTCTCAAGACATGCCCTACTACAGAAGTTACGACGACTGGAAAAAAGTGTGTTGCATTGAAGTTCCATCAGAGGAACCTTGGTTACTCCAAAAGTTCCGACAGTGCTGGATTTTGGTCTTGGCAAAGAGGAAGAACTCCCATAGGCAAATCACAAGAAGAGACTGTTGGAAGGAAAATCTCTTAGCGAAAAGCTATCTGAAGGAAGAAAGTGTTGATATGCATGCAGCTAAAGATATCTCTAAGTAGCTCAAGAATGTATCCAAAAATGCCAGGGGCAGAAAGAAGAATAGCTTCAAGATGCCTCTAAAGCACTTGCTATGGGAGAAGGGAAGCTAGAGTGCATTGATGATCTCATATTTGAGGTTGTTTGACAAGATCAAGCAAAAGGGATGTGTGCCTGTAGTTCAAATGAAAAGCTCATGCTTTTGCAAGAATTGAAGTGTGAAGTGGATGGTATTGTTTAGCCAGATTGGGTATGATGCCTTTATGAATTCCCCTATGAGAGGAACAGGGCAATTATTACTCTAGCAAATAAGCTGGTGGTGGCTAAGGAATTTGTTCAAGGATGAGGATGGCCTATTCTTGGCTGTGTTGATTTTAGTTTTGGATTCCAGTTTAATGTACTTAATGTTTATGCTCCTAATAATGCTCAAGTTCATTGGAGCATTGGAGGGATCTAAATAGGAGAGTCTTTGGGAATGGATGGGTGCTTGTGGGGATTGGAGTACGATTAAGCATAGGGAGAATAGGCCTCATGCTATTGGGGGGATGTTGGGATTCGAGCTTGGTGCTTGGGAGGAGTTGTTTTGGGATAAGGGTCTTGTTGACTGTATTGAATTGGACCTTGAAGGTTTTAGTGGATTCTCCTAGAATAATTGGAGAAAGGGGGAGGAGTTTAGGGCAAGTAGAATTGACAAATTTTATGTGCCAAAGGGGGATGGTAGATGTGTGCTCCAAAGGGGGGAATGCTATTTGTTAAATTTCGGAATCTTTGATAACATTTTGGTGGGGTTGCCACAAAATCATTTCTAATGACATTCCAAAAGGCAACATAAAAGTTTTTTGCCAACCCATCTGGCTCGAGTGACTTATAATTCTCCAAAAAGTCCAACTCTTCCCACAACTCCTTCTATATAAATGACTTTCTATGCCACATGAGACCCTAGGCATCAATTCCTTCAAGACATCATATAGCTTACCATCTCATTCAACATTCTTGACCCCTGTTGTAGCAACTATGCCAGCCAGTTCACTTTTAAAGACCTTTGCAATTTGTTGAAATTCCAAATGGATATTACCTTGAGCATCCATAACCCAATAGATGGTCTCAATTGTCTACTTCTTTCTCACCGATCGAAAGAAAAATTTAGAGGGGCAATACCCCATGGATAACTATAGCAAATAACTTTGAATTCTAGCAGTCGTCGCTTCTTCCATGTGATCAAATTGCAAAGCCTCCTCAAGCTCCACCTATAATCTTGCAATCTATTAGTCCTTTGGTTTTAGGTCCAAAGAAGCCCTCAACTTCTCCATGCAATCAACCAATAGCACATTGAAGCTCCTCTTTTATGCTCGCATGTAGGAAAGACACTTGGTGGGTTCTTATTCACTAGATATAACTACTTCTAGGTTGTAAGGTGCTACACTAGCAAGGTGCTAACAACATAAGCTATGAGTAGTATGCCCTTTATAGTTGGCCCATTTCGTAACTTGGTCTTTTTCTTGAAGGTAACCTCCCTAGTAATACAATTCGGCATGCTCACCTTTAAAAAACAAAAAAAAAACATTCCGCACTCTTTGGCTAGTGTTTTCACTCCACTCATGTGTTCTTGTGGACTCTTTCAGTGATGTATTCATTCCACTTTTATTGCAAAACCAATAGGCTACAACATGGACAAAAACTTCACAGGGTGAAATTTGCATGTCTGCTAATATGGCAAAAGCATATACCTAGATGAGTCCCAGCCCAAACTCATCCTCTAAAAAGACAATGTAGTGCAATTTCAATCTTATGATCATCCCTCATAAGGTTGAAAACCATAAACTCCATTGTGCATAGTAGGGACTAGCCACTATGACATCCCCACTGACATCATTAGCGCCCAACTATGGCTATAGACCATAGTATAAACATATGCTCTCACACATATAGATCCACACATGCACACATACTTGAGCATCCACTAACCCTATCTAAATGGTCTAAATTGTACCATTGAGAAGGATTCATGGGACAAATCCAAACCTTAGCCCTAAGGGGTTCACGAATGTATTTCAGTTTCTTTGGAACAAAACTTAGTGTTACACAATAATCTCAAATGCGATTCTCTCTCTCTCTCTCTCTCTCTCTCTCTCTCTCTCTCTCTCTCTCTCTCCCCCCCATCCTCCAACATGTGCACATGTATATATATAGGATGTGCACAGTTTCCGCGCAAAAACCTACGAGCAGAAAAGTCCGAGCGATAATTTTTGACACCAACCATGCTTGTATATTTCTCAAAGGAATATACAATTCTTTCTTAATTTCTCATTTATGGAACCATATACTTACTTATTTTTCATTATAACCCTCATTTTAGAGAACATCATCTATATATGAACAAACAGTGAACACTTTAGAAACTCCTATAAATACCTCCCTGCCATACTCTCTTTTGAGGATTATGGTAATTCAATCAATTTAAAAGAGTTTCCCTAATCTTTAGCAATCCCATATTTGAAGCTCTCATATAACAATGTATACCATATTCCTTGGATGAGTAGGAAAAAGGTATTGGAAACCTCATACTTGAAGCCATTATAATTGATCATAAATTAATCTCTAATACATTATCAAAAATGGGAAGGCAAGGGAGGAATTTTCAAAATATTCCCAATTCTCCAAACCTAAGTACTTTTAAGGAAATGTGGTCTCTATTGAACTTCTTCTTACCATAATATGAATTAGGGAGAAGTTGTAACTCTCATATACATCTTGAAATTTTTAATTTTCTCTTTTATAACTATAAAAAGTATAATTTTAAGCCCCATTGCATAGGTCATGAGATTCTGAACATTTTTCCCTTTTACAACTCCTCAATCTGAGCTAAGGAGCAAAAGTTATGACCCCTTCTGTGTAGGCTCTCCAAGGGTATTCTGCGGGCGGAATAGGGTTGGGGCAAGCTCTTCAAACCATATTCCTCTGGCAAAATACACTTAGAGGGTCTATTAAAAAGGTATTATATATTTTTCTTAGGTCATCCTGAGGAACTGTAAAGAGGATATTTGCTCAAAATCTCATGATCCAACCAATGGTGAAAGGAAAAGAAAGGATTTTTGAAAGTCGTAAATCAGTCACCAATTAGGCATTATATATGTATATTATATAAAGATATATTTATATCTATATCTATTTATCAATATTTCATATTTACTTACATATTCCTTGAAATAATTTGGATTTTTTTGCTCCCCAAAAATGACTTGAGCCTATATATTTGGACCCTCCCACCTTTTGTCTGCTCGTCGCTCGGGGGTTTTTGCTCGGAAAATGGAAACCCCTTATATATATAGATATAAGTTTTGGTATCAATAGCTACTAATACGACCTTCTTTATATTTGTTTGCTTAACACATAAAATGCAAAGGGAAAACGTATGAGAGATATCCAAGTTATATAGAATTCTATGGAAGTTATTAAAAGTAATTTACAAATTAAAGTATATGCTCGCCAAATCTTAACTATAAATTTTTACAACAAATTTAATTTGGTTGGCACATCAAAGGCAAAGGGAAAATGTATGAAACATATACAAGTTCCATAGAAGAATAAAAAAAATGAAACAAGTTTATGAATTATGGCTTTTAACCATTCTAATGGAGGTTATTGAGAGTGATTTAAAAATAGAAGTATGTACTTGTTGAATATTGGTAGCTTAAAAGAAGCCTCTCTCTCTCTCTCTCTCTCTCTCTCTTTTCGATGAAGAGTCTTAGATATGAGGTTGGTAAAAAATAAAGCCATTCTTTCATTCGCAAAGTGTAGTGAGGCTTTCAAATATGGAATCCACAAGGATTTGTGCAGTTGAGCGAGAAAACAAGGGCTCACAATAAATGTATGTGATTTGTAGAGCTCCATCTCTAAGGATAGGTAAGAGAGCAAGGCAAGCTCCCACTCCATGGAAGGAGCTACATGTGACCCATTCCTTCACCTTTAGATCTCTTGTTACATCTAGTGTTGTCTCTACGGTCGGCTCATGGCATGCTGAGATTAGTGCACTTCTCATGCTACCTGCAGGTGTCAAATTAGGATGTGCCATTGCTTGCACCATCAACATGTTCAAATCATCCATGTCAGTGAAATGTTTTCTGTTTTTTACAGCATCTTTGAAGTCTTGTGTACATTTTTTTGCTAGCTCTAGCAATCCAATCTCTTGTGTAGCATGAATTGTTCGCATCATTCCTGCATGATAAAAACCTACCATAAAAGTGGCATGATGTCATTAGCAATTGATTAAAGCCTTTTTGAACTTGTATGTACAATAAGTGACTCATTTCATTGTGTGTGTTCTATGAGTGCTTTGCTATAATATGTACCTTCTTTTGTGTTAAATATAATGAACACTTTGAACTCCTTACCTACACTAGATTCTGGGATGGGGGGTTGAAGAAGTTTGCGGCAATTCATTAAGCACACCACGCCATAGTGTTCCCCTCTGTTGCCCACTTGCTTGAAGTCTGTAACAGCTTTTAATGCAGCTGCCATGAGAATGCCATATGTATCAGCTTCATTCTTCTCGCAAATCTGCATCATGCAACAAAACCCAAATCTTATAAAAACCAACCTTTGGTGAATTATTTAGTGGTATAAATTGCTAGAGACTTGGTTAAATTTTGCTTAGCCTTTCTTTGTAGGCGTGTGGTAAATGTATGCAGGATAATGGTAGTACAGACTCAATCAACCCACCCTCATCTTCGTGCATTCTAAGGGACAGCTTCCCCACTGCTTGTGAAACGTGGATTGAAATTCAATGCATTCATATGTAAAACCTACGAAGTTCACATTTTCGACAATAGAAACAAAATAAGTAAAATTTATGGTTATTGGGACGCATCCATAACATTTTTTGTGTTTTTGTCCCATACTAGTGTTAATGAAAAATATGGGGAATTGCAAAAGAAAACCTTCTTTTGACGAGGTAAATTTTTTGGGAGGTGAGAAACCTCCAAAATCTTGATACATTTAGCTGGGAAAAATATGCAAATTTGTCCTCTCTAAATATGTGGACTAGAAAGGAAAAAATTTTGGGTCTAAGATAGAGTTTTTTTTTCATTTTGATTTTTTATTTTCAGAGGCATACAACCATTCACACACCCATAGCCAACTACGCGCACGCGTGCACACTCACACCCATGGCTATGCTAACAAAGCAACAAAGAAGCTTTCCCAAGCCAATTGCGCCTTAGTTGTCCCTACTCCAATCTCTCTAAACATGGAGGTTTATGATACTGAGGGTGTTTAAAGACTTGTGCACCATGGGCACCGCCCATGGATCATGGATGGGCAAGATTTCTTGCCCACGATGCATTCAATTCAAGATGGGCTGGCATGGGCAGCTCTAGTATGTAAAAATCCTGAATTGCAATACATATCTTTAGCTTTGACCTGCGTAATTTTGACCTTTAGTTTTGAAAATTGCAATGCATCTCTTTTAGATTTGATGTTTACGATAAAGAATTGCAATGCATCTCTTTAGTTTTGACCTACGTTAACGATAAAGAATTGCAATGCATGTCTTTAGTTTTTATAACCTTTACGATAAAGAATTGCATACATCTCTAAACTGACCTTGAAGAGCTTGGCTGTGGCTGCCTCAGAGAATGCCGAACGGATGAGGCGAGACCTTGTTGGCTTGCCTGGAGCATCAAATGGCAGATACGCATGCCTCCTCGATACCAATCCGTAGCCCACTACGTCGATCCCCCTCGCCCAGAATGGTTTGTTTCTTTGCCCTGGCGGAATTGCATCTTCTACGCACGGCAAATCGATATCCTCGGCCTCCTCCTCCGAAATTTCTCTCCGTAGCTCTCCCTCCAAGTTTCTTCCACTCGCCTCCATTTCCATGTAACGCTGCAGCGACGTTAACAGCTGGGCGCAAATCGGAGGGCCCGACGCCAGATCGCTCGCTGCGGGATGCAAGCGCAGAACCAATAGCGAGTTGCCGGCGGGCAAGAGGTAGAGGCGGGCTTGGAAAGCCAAATGCGGTGGCTCGGAAGGGTAGTGGGTGTTCATCTCTTCCTCGACGATTTGGATCCATGTGGGTTCTTCGTCTGCGCCAACTTCCTGCGGTTGCTGATCCGTGGCGTCGACCAAGTCGATGTCGACGAGGATGCGGTTCCCGACGTCGAACCAGAGCTTCCCGTCCGTGGAAACGATGTGGGAGCGGAGGAGGGGCTGGGAAGCGAGGACATCGGAGACGGAAGCAGCGAGGGAAGGAAGGGAGAGGGGCTGTTCGAAGAGGATACCACAGACGGTGATACCAGTGCCAGAGTCGAGAGCTTTGGTGTAGTTACTCTCAGAGTTGCCAAGGGGGCGGGAAGGGCAAGCGAAGGATTTACCCATGGGAGCAGCAATGGGAGAGGAGAGGAGGTGGGCGAAGGGGAAGGGTGAGGAGCTCCATGGAAGCTCGGTGCTTGTTCTTCTTAATGGGCAACAGACCAAGGTGAAGAAGATGCCTTGCCCACCCACAAGAATCGTTGGTGCTCATGTAATGCAAAGTTTAGTGAGTCCGGTGAGGATCCCCCCCCTACAAGCATCTTTGACCTTTGCGTGGGACAATCACAAGTGACACATACACTCCCTACATCTCACAACATTCCCTATGTAGAGTAACAAGGGCTAATGGAAAAATTTTGTCAAACAAACACATGTGGCCTGCCAAGTGAGAGAAGAAGAAGGAGAAGAGAGAGAGAGAGAGAGAGAGAGAGAGAGAGAGAGGACTTCAATGTGCATGAAGGAGAAGAGGGGGAGAGAGAGAGAGAGGGGAGGGGCGTGGGGCTTGCCTTAAATAGAAAGAGAGAAAGAGGGAGGAATAGGTGGAGATAATCAATCATAAAAAACAAAAACAGACAAGTGGACCAATCAACAATTCAGAATAAAAACTTAAAAAAATTTGGAAATTTTCCCATCTCCAAAGCTGAAGCCTTCACTAAGGCCTACCCATAGCAGGACAGGCCAAAAATGGGGAACAAGTATATGGGAGATTCCCTATGTAGGGTCAAAAGGGCGAATGGAGAAATTTTGTCAAACAAACAAGGTGGCAATGCCACTCAGGCCCTGCAAAAGGAAAGAGAAGTTACGCTGGGGGAATAACATGGGATACCACAATCTAACCCTAAAGTTTCAACTAACTACAATTACTACTATAATTACACTTAGTAGCAGCCTAAACAAGTCAACATGACTTTTCTCAAAGAAAAACCATCATCTACACAAAACCACACCCATTCCATAGGCCCTTTGTAGGGCCAAAAAGACAAAATGGGGAACAAGTATTTGGAAGATGGAGGTCTCTTGTACGAGGTGCCATCTTGGATTGTGAACAAACGTGAGCCAGTGATTAGGGGGCTGAAGCTAGGGTCCTTGTATACTCTCCTGTGCAATTTCAAGTGTCATTTTGATGTCAACTCCTCCTTGCTCCCTTCCTTCCTTGAGCACGTGCACTCATTGGAAAGGCAAACGATGAGAGCATAGAGGACCAATGAGGGGCGTGTGTTTAAAGTTGAGGATAGAGCTGAGTTGGGACTCAAGTAAGGAGCCCGAGGGGTTAGAGAGAGGGGAAGGGAGGAGGCAGGGGATGAGGGAGGGGTGCATGTGTGTGTGCACGCTCGAGAGAGAGAGAGGGGGGGGAGGACATGTTGATGGTGATGGGATGATATGGGGATGGTGGAGGAATAAGGGAGGAGGAGGAAATGGTGGGAATGGGAGGAGGTGGAAGGTGGGAAAGGAAGGAGGAGTAGGAGAAGTGGGATGGTGCATGAAAAAAGGGAAGGGGGGAAGTGATGGTATGTGGAGGGGGAGGGGGATGGGGAGGAGTGGTGAGATGGTGGAGAAAAAAAGGGAAGGGGGGGGAAGTGGTGGTGATGTGGAGGGAGAGCGGGATGGGGAGCAAGACATTGGCTGCCAAGCAATAAAAAAGAAAAGCTCTTAGAATTTTGAACTGTTCAATGATGTGGCCATATCTTGGCCTAAAAATATTGTCTAAAGTAAGAGTATGGTCTACAAAGATTCTAGCAAGTGTTTATGCCAGCATTTCAACAAGTTTGGCAATATTTGAAACTCCTTGCACTTCATTGATTTATTATTGATAGCCTTCATAGGGATTTCTTCATCATGCATGCTTACACATGACTCAATTTCTCTTAAGGTGCTCCTTGACAGTGGCACCTACACACACACACACACACACACACACACAAAATATGTGTGTGTGTGCACGCGCACGTGCATGTGCGTGTGCGTGTGTGTATGTATATATATACATAGACACACATACACATATGTATGTATGTATGTATGTATGAATGAATGTATGTATGTATATATATATATATATATATATAGAGAGAGAGAGAGAGAGAGAGAGAGAGAGTACGTACATGTATGTATGAATGTATGCATGTATGTATGCATGTACGTACGTATGCATGCATGTATGTATGTATGTATACACACACACGTCACAACCACTTGGCCATGCCAAGGTAGGAATCCATTCCTATTCTATCCTTTCTTCCACTCTTGCTCTTGGGGTGTAACATCCCCCCTTGCTGTAGTTGACCCATCCTTGGATCAAGACGTGGTGATAGCGAAAATGTAGGAGAAAGTGCGAGGAGTAGCAGGTGAGAATTCCCTTGGAGCTGAATGGGCCCAAGTGGTTGTAAAAAGAGAGAAGAGAGATATAATAGATTGCAAGGGTTAGGCCTCCCTTCAAAAGGTGTATATGATAAGGCCAAAAGGTTGACTTTGGTATTCATTCTATACTTTCAAGAATTGCAATAGAAGCTCTCTCTTCTTCTCATTCTCTTATCTTGAGTCTTGCAAAAGGGTCTTGACAAAGAGAACCAGTGTGACTAAAGAGTTTGCACAATGGTATGTGCAAGAAGAGGCCTCAATGAATAGTTTGATCCTACAAGAGGACGTTTGATTGCCGCTAGTGACTACATGTAGGAAGACGCTCTACCACCACTTGTGAAGGCTAGGAAAGCATTAGATTTTGTGTGAAGGGTGTTGGAAATTGGGTTGGGGTGTGTGGGGAGGTTGGGTTAGGGGTGTGTAGTTTCCAGTGGTGACTCACGTGTCATGGGAATCTTAGGGGAATGCCATCAAAGCCTCTACTCTCAAACAACTCCTTGTGGGAGCTCTGTATGAGCAAACCGTCCACTTGTGTCACCCAAATGTCTATCAAATCGTGTGCCAGTGATTCCATGAGGGGAGGGAAGAGAGGGGAGAAGGGAAGGAGAGGGGAGGGAGAGCATGAGGTAGAGGATATGGGGAAAGGGGAATAGTGGCAATCACAAGGCAACTCACAAGACAAAGTATAGAGAGAGTGAGAATACCCTAAAAAGAGATGTGGAGCATGCTATACATTTAGAAGAGGGATTTAGACCTTTTAAGAAGGCTTCTCCAAAATGGAAAAATAGGAGGTGGCCAGGAAAATCCAAGAGCTTTTGGATAAGGGATTAATTACCCCTAGTCAATCACCTTGTGCATCTCTAGTTTTATTGGTCGAGAAGAAACATGGTATGTCCAGGCTATGCATTGACTATAGGGAGGTGAAGAAGATGACTGTCAAAAACATATTTCCAATTCCAAGGGTGGATGACTTGCTTGATGAACTCAAAGGGTCCAAGTACTTTGCCAAGGTTGACCTTAGGTCGAGGTACCACCAAATAACGATCAAGGAAGGAGATGCGTTCAAGACTCTGCCTTCAAAATTGAAAGAGGACACTTCAAGGTGATGTCCTATGCTCCTATAGCCTTTCAATACCTAATGAATTAAATCCTTTTCCCCTACCTTTTCAAGTTTGTTTTGGTGTTTTTTGATGACATACTTATATACAGGAAGAGCAAGGAGAAGCATCTCCAACATGTTGCTAAGGTGATGGAAATTCTTAGTTATATGCCAAGCCCTCTAAATTCATGGTTCAAAGGGTTGAGTATCTTGGACATATTTTCCCTCTAGAAGGTATCTCAATTGATCACTTGAACTTATGTCCCTCTAGAAGGTATCTCAATTGATCCTTCTAAAGTTCAAGTGGTAAAGCTATGGCCTATACCTACTATACTCACTCAACTTAGGGGATTTCTGGGATTGACATCCTTTTACATGAGCTTTATTAGACACTATACTAAAAGAGTAGCAGCTCTTATTACAGAATTGCTTAAGAAGGGTGCTTTTTCTTGAAATTCTTCAGCTCAATGAGCTTTTAATGATATCAAGGAAGCACTCATAACAACTTCAATTTGTGGCAAGCCCTGATTTTTCCAAACCTTTCTTGATTGAGGCTGATGCAAGTGGGAAGGGCATTGGGGTTGTCCTCAAGCAAGTTCATGGTGTCATGGCATATAAGCAGGAAGTTGAGTGACAAAGAGTACATCTTTCCTACTCATGACCAAGAGATTCTTGCTATTGTACATGTAATCAAGAAGTGGCACCACTACCTATATGGTAGTCATTTCAAAGTGAGAATGGATCATAGGTCATTGACTACCTATATGGTAGTCATTTCAAAGTGAGAATGGATCATAGGTCATTGACGTATTTTCTATCCCAAAATACTCTAACTCCAAATCAAAAGTAGGTGGTTGGAATTTATTCAAGGCTATGACTTTGACATTGTTTATAAGAGAGGAAAGGAGAATGTTCTAGCTGATGCATTATCTAGACTATGGTCATGTCAATGCTATGCCATTTCCACTATATACAAGGACCGGATTCATGATATTTAGGAGGAAACAAAACAAGACTGAGAACACACTTCCAGTAGGCCTTTTACAACCCCTACTTATCCTTGAGGGGAAGTGGACCCACATAAGTATGGAACTTATTATGGGTTTGCCTACTATAGACAAAAGATGGAATAGTATATTTACAGTTGTGGACATGATGATAAAAGTAGCCCACTTCATACCCAAGAAGACCACATGTACATCCTCTCAAGTGGTTGGTTAATCTATAAGCATATATTCACATTACATGGAATCCCACAACAGATCATAAGTGATAGGGATGCCAAGTTCATTAGTGGATTTTGGAAGGAAATCTTCTCTCAGATTGGGACTAAGTTGGCTCCAAGTACATCATATCATCCTCAAACAGATGGTCAATTTGAGAATGCCAACAAATGGGTGGAACAGTACCTAAGACTTTTTTGCTTTGATACTCAAAAGTCTTGGGACAAGTGGTCATGTTTAGTAGAGTTTTGCTATAATTCTACCAAGCATACCTCAACTGGTATGTTCCCATTTGAAGCACTTTATGGGTGTCAAGTACCAACTACCTTCCATCATTGGGACCAAGTCCTTCTCAACCAACATGCCAAGGATGTGTTGTAGGTTGTTTTGCAGTTGGTCAAGGATAATATCCTCAAAGCTCAATCCGGCATGGAGGCTTATGCAAACCAGTGGAGAAGGCATGTGGATTACCAAGAGGGAGATTGGGTTTACCTCAGACTGCATCCTCATAGGTATGCCACTTTAAGGGCAACACTAATGCTAAATTGGCTCATACCCATTTCACATTCTGAAAAAGGTAGGAGACTTGGCCTATAAACTCAGATTACCAGCCACTGCTAAGATCCATGATGTGTTTCATGTTTCCCTACTTAAGAGACATGTGGGACCATCCATTCCAGTTGCAACTGAGCTTCCTCCTATGGATGAATCAGGTCACATTGCTTATGTTCCAGAGAAGGTGTTGGGCTATAGAGACAAGATACTCAGAAACAAAGTGATGGTGGAGTATCTCATCAAAAGGAAAGGATTACCTAATGAGGAAGCAACATGGCAACCCTAGAGTGTCTTATAGGAGTATCCAAATCTTATGGATTGAGTCCATACCTTCTTGCTCTTATCAAGCTAGATTGTTTCTACACCCTCTCTCTCATTTCAGTTGTATTGCTTGCCTCCATTTTGAGGAGGATTGTAATAGTAGGGCATACTAGGGTTAGTAGTAGTCATTTAGATGGGCCGAGTTAACTGTCCCATTCATTGTTAATACTTTGGTATTCTCTTGTACTTATAATAGGGATTCTAAGCTTCATTGTGAGTTTGCCATGTGGTAGCCTCTTGTACTAATCCCATCAACAAAGGTGTTGCTGGTCCACCTCCTAAAATTATAAAAGGGGCTTCACTGTACTTCATTTCCATTTATCATTAATCAAGTGCACACTTTCCATTGAGAGTTGTACCTCCTAAGCATCAGCTACAAACTGTACATGCAAGAAGGGCAGCAACCTCTAGCAGCCATGCTAGCCAGCCCCATGGAGCTACACTTCTATGCCCTCTTCCAGGTAAGAGCTACACTTTGGTCTACCCTTCCTCTTGCTATTCTTATCTCTCCTAGTCCCTAAACTAGTAGTATAGTAGATAGCAAAAATAGAAGAAGCTCTATTTCATTGTACCTGCTAGAACAATTTCAAGGCAAATGAGCCCAATTAAGTTCAAACCTACTACAAATGCTCCCCTAGATGAGGCAACTCCATGAATGTAATCAGCATAGAAATTGAGGTGGTTATGGTGTAGACAACTGCAAAATGGTAGATCTGCCACTAGTGCCACTGTTACTTGAGGATTTTCCAACTCAATTTTGGGAGTTTTTATGAATTTCTTGAGGGCTTTTGGTCAAGTGATCATCCTCTATGCACTGATGCAAAAATCATGAAAATTTGAGAACTTTGAAGATTATGGTTGCTCCCAGGCGGACACGTGGTAGAACAAAATCTAGAGCACTTCCAACAATTTGAATTTTTGCACAAAGGTAGCCCTTGGGCTCAAGATAATATGCTCCAATTTTTCAAGACAAGATAATGAATCTTTTCCCACAAAACTCCCAAAAAAGCACTTGGATACCGACTGAAACATGATCTTCTACTAATACTGCCTAACAATAGCTAAATTTAGGGATTGCTTAGTAGGTAATAGTAGAGAAGGTTGAAATGGAAGCAAGGGAATAGGATAGAATTTCTTGTACATGAAGAGGGCATGGGAATTGGCAGCTCCCACATGAGTTGGCTAGCATGGCTTCTAGATGCTATCCTTCTTGAATGTTGTGCTTTCAAGCTGACGTTTTGGAGCTACAAACACTCAAAGAAATACGTTTACTTGTATTAGCATTGAATGAGAGTGAAGTACAATTGAAACCCCTAGGCCAACAACACCATTGCTTATGGGATTAGTACAACAAGCTGCCACATGGCAAACCCACTATGTAGCCTAGAACCCCTATCAAAAGTACAAGAGAATACCAAAGTATTTACAATGAATGGGAACCCCATTTACACATTCGTGCCCACCGCCCATGAATATGTTACAAAACCTCCTCTTGATTCATTGATAGCCCTTGTTGTCTCTTTCTTCTCTCCTTAACTTCTCATTCGCCCATTCTTTTGATTTGGCTCTTCGTAGAAGGGCACCCAAAGTTCTCAAACTCCTCTCCGTAGCTACACGTCCCCTTGGCAGCTTACTCTTCTCCTCCTTGCCTTATTTGCTACATAGTTGCCTTACAAGCTACGTAGATCAATCGAAGTGGTACTCTTCCTTCCTTTGATTGCCATTGCCTTGCATATGTTTGCATGGATTCTACTCTTGTAGAGATTTTCAACCTTTTTGCCTTTGTTCACAGTTGATAAGCGACTCGAGTAGCAACATTGCCCTCCTTCCTTCGCATGATCTTTCTAACCCTCCATGCTCTTGGGTGCTTTCACGCCTTATTATGTAACAGTAGTCTTACTCTGCTACTCCTATTGTGCTTTTCTTCGCTCCCTCGTCATGGCGATAGTACAAGCATACTTATGGAGCATCTCTCTCCTTTGGATTGTGTATGTAGCCATACCTTAGTGTTTTGTTTACGTGCAATAGACCCTTCGTTGTGTCACGCCTTATTGCTTTGAGGTATTGTAGGCCTTTCTTTTCATTCTTGGTCTCTGGTTTTTCTTGTGCTATTGGTGACCAGCCACATCAATTTTAGGTTCTTGCTCACTTATTTCAATTGCTGGAACTACTTTGCTTTGTCTCTTGCCTTCCTTGGACCTTCTATAGCTCTGTTAGGCTTTCAAAGCTTCCCCAATTAGCAGCTTTCAAACTATGTTCTCCCTTCAAACCTATCTTCTTCTCCTCTTGTAGATGTCCCTGTCTCTCTGTACTTTGACAACTATCTGTTCAAGTTAATTTGATACTTGCTTGGCGTCGTTTTTACTTCCCTTGTTCATACATGGTCTACTGCCACCCACAGTGTTGTAAAAGGACCGTATTGAGTGCAAGCTAATATTATGGCCATTGGTCAACTCTCTCTATCCTCTCATACCCCCTTTCTCACAAGCTTGCCACTCGGACCGTTTCGAGTTAATGTACTACCTTTCCATTCGGTCGTGGCATTCTCATTATTTATATTTTCCAGCATATATATATATATATATGTATATATATGTATATGTATGTTTGTATATATATATATATATGTATATATATATACACACTTATACACTTTGCTTTCTCTATTACTTTATTGTTTGTGGAGTTCATTTTATTTATTCTTTCCCCTTTATTTATGTATGTTTGTCTCTCTCTATTTATAAGGAAATAAATAAAAAATTATATATTTTTACACTCTCTTTAGTTATTAACACTCTCTTTAAAGATCCCTTATTGTTATTCTTTCATTTTTATTAAGTTATCTCACTGTATGCTTTCATTTTTAAGGTACATAAATTTATTTCACTTTAGGTTTTAAAATTACCTTTTAACCCATTCATTGTTTAACCCCCTAACTTCATCTAAGTTTCTCTAAATAAACTTTAACATTGTATTCAAAAATTTTGGACTTTTTTTCCAAACCGGTCACCTCCTCATCGTATTCACCTAAAAATGGGTATTTTTAGAGCACTACATATATTCACCTGCACACAACTATGGCCTACAAAGCAAGAGTAGAGGTATATTCACATGCACACAACTATGGCCTACAAAACAAGAGTAGAGGTATAGTGAGTAGGGAAGAGAATGTGAGGGGAAGGAAAATTCCTTTTTAGTATAGTATTTTACACATTTGATGTCATAAATGAACTCATTGTCCCTTTTCCAATTGTTTTGACAACAAACATGACTAAATTCTCAAATTTCTAGTGAAAGTTATGATGGAAACAGGGGAAGGTAAAATACTGGGAGGTTACTAATGTATAACCAGAAATCACAAAGTACATAAGCTCAAAGAGACGAGCATAATTTCCAATCAATTTGATCTTCTCATTAATTTTACAATTAATTATTAATTTTCTAATTAACAATATTTACTAATTAACTTCTCTTTAAAATATATGAATTGTTAATTAATCGTCAAACTAGTTGTTATATAATTTTAATTGCTAAATTCCTCCTTAATTATTTATTACATAATTTCTTAATCATTTACTAATTAATTTCTTATTAATTATTAATTGAATAGTAAATAAATTAGATAACTTATATATGATAATCCAAGAGTTGTTGCTATCAACATAGAAGTGGTGTATAGATACACCTTTTTTTGAAAACAATACATAAGATATCTTCTCTTATGCCTCTAAATCTCTTCTAGAGTCATTAGAATTTGTTGCAGCTCCTTGATGCACAATTGGAAACTTAATAGCCCATTGATGCACACCTGAACCCTCATGTAGAGTGAAATCCTGTATTCAAAGAAACAAAGGTTAGCAATGGAAATGGAAAGTAGAATTTAATTGCTTTCAAAATAATTTACTTGACAACCCTCAACATAGGAAACAAAACAAAATATGCATGACTATGCTTCCAACTTATGTGTGTATCTCTAATGGGCTTGATACATTGCATAAGCATTAGTGTAGGTGAGATTCAGGGATCTACAAAGTATTCGATACTTTTGGCATGGTTGGACATGCATATTTCTTGGCTTCTTACCATGAATCATGTATAAGTGTTAAAAAATATGCATAAGTGTACTTCTAGCCTATGGACTGATCTTTGATGGGCATAATACTTTAGAAAAGACTTTCGCTAAGTAAGGTTAAGGCCTGTGTAAAGCATCATATTCTTTGGATATCCTTTTCATGGTTGGACATGCATATTTTCTTGTTTTCTTACCTAAACCTTAAACCCTAATCCTTAAAACCTAAACCCTAAATCCTAAACCTTAAACCCTAAATGCTAAACCCTAGTATTGTGTAAATACACCACACCATTTTTAGATTTACTACACACTATGATGATATACCGCACGGTATTGTCCGCAACACAATGTAATTTAACAATATTAAACAAGCGTTGCCATCGTAATGTTCACATCCCCAATATTGTAGTGCTCATTGGAGTCTCAAACAAGCCAAGAAGGAATAAGTGAAAGGATAAAAAAATATTTCAAACAAATTGGTAAGTTTTTTACTTTTTTTTGAAAGTATATGTTGGTATTGGTGGGCTCGCTTTTTTAGTCGAGAAGGGCTATAGGTTGTCCCCACATGGCAATTGATCACACCACGTGACATTGTGTAATACATTGTACAGCATGATGATACACTGCATAGTGTTGTCCACAACACAATGCATTTTAAGTATACTAAACAATCACCGCCATCATAATATTCACATCTCCAACATTAAGGTGTTCATTAGAGTCTCCAAAGAGCAAGAAGGAATAAAATAAAGGATAAATAAAGCTTTCAAACAAACTATCTGGCGTCAGTGGTGGGCTCCCTTTTGCTAACCATTATCTACCTACCGCGCTAAGATTAAAGCAGCATGAACATAACATTCTTGTTTTATATAGTTGTAGCATGATTTTTAGTATATTTTTAGATTTGAAGTCCTTGTGTCAAAATGGTAGCAACAATATATCTGCAATAGTAGAAATTTATTTATTTTGTAGAATTTATTAAACATTTAGTAGTTTTTTAAGAAAAAAATCCTATGTGCCGACAGTTGTTGATTATGCAAACCTGTAATAACTTGTACACAGATAAAATATAAATTATTAGTGCCTATGCTTGTTTGGGGTTCGCTTAATGCCCACTAACAACTCGCACATAGATAAAATGTATAAATTAGTGCCAGTGCCCGTTGGGGGTTTGTTTATGCTAATAGTTGACAACTTGCACAAGGTTATAAAATATATAGTACACTCAGTCACCTAAGAGAGAGTACTTGAATTTGAGTCAGTTGTGGCTTGCTTATGCCTGCTAATAATAGCTCGTTTAAGGTCTAGCTACCGATTGTGTAGCTTGCAATTACTAGCTGATATCAACCTGCAAAGTATACGCTACAAATCCCCACATGTATGCATAAAAATGCAATAATTGATAGATCACATTGTTTCTAAGTTCATACTCTATAGATCTACATATTATAAGCATTTGATAGTCAAAGATTTCAAGTTGCATATTTTGCAATAGCTCCACACTTGTTTGAAAAATACACAATTGTCGATAGATATTTGTATCAAGGATTTTGTTATTGTTTGTCGACATTTAGCAACAAAGCATGATATTGCAAATGATCATGGTGCAGATAGATGCTTACGCGTACATGCACGAGAGAGAGAGAGAGAGAGAGAGAGAGAGAGAGAGAGAGAGAGAGAGAGAGAGAGAGTAAACCATAAACGCCAATTTAATGGCATAAAATTAGGAAAAATTCAAATTCTACAAGCATTTTTTTGAGAAACCCCCGTTTTTTATTGTTGATTTCTAAAAAAATTCAAAATGTAAACAATTGTTCTAAAAAACACCCATTTTGAGGTACAAAATGAAAAACAAAAACAAATGTGAAAATATGTTTTTTGGGAAAAA